>NC_073302.1:36045092-36345092 GCF_027595985.1 Sorex araneus
CTTTCTCCCTTCCTTCTTTCCTTCACCTTTTTTCCTTCACCTTTCTTTCTTTCTTTCTTTCTTTCTTTCTTTCTTTCTTTCTTTCTTTCTTTCTTTCTTTCTTTCTTTCTTTCTTTCTTTCTTTCTTTTTCTCTCTTCCCTTCACCCCTTCCTCTCTCTTTCTTCCTTTCTCCCTCCCTCCTTGCTTTACCTCCCTCCCTCCCATCCTCCCTCCCTCCCTCCCTCCCTCCCTCCCTCCCTCCCTCCCTCCCTCCCTCCCTCTCTCCCTTCTCTTCCTTCCTTCCTTCCTTCCTTCCTTCCTTCCTTCCTTCCTTCCTTCCTTCCTTCCTTCCTTCCTTCCTTCCATTCATGGTCCCTGGCTGGGTGGGCATGGGACCATGTGGTGCTGGGGGTTGAAGCTGAGCCTCCTGCATGCACAGCACGAGTTCCAGCCCAATGAGCTGTATCCCAGGCCTCTTTTGGGGGAGGGCTTATCCTGGCTCTCTACTCAGGGATTAGTCCTGGCGTTGCTGGGTTCCATATGCCGTGCAGTGGATCAAGCCAGATTCCGTTGCATGCAAGGCAAGCATCTTAACCCCAGTACAATCTCTCAAGCCCTCTCTTAAGTTTGCTTTCACCCAGTCTCGAGGGGTTGACTGGAGAGCATACGTGGATTCATGGTGGCAATGGAAGGTGATACTATGGGGTAATTCAGAGAATGGAGTTAGGGTGTCTGGGTTCAAATCACAGTCCAGACACTTGCTAGTGGTTCAGGTGGTCTTAGAAATAATATTAATGACTTGGTGTTGTGGTTTCCCCATGGGTCATGTAGGTCAACTGGTGACCCCAGGGGTCATTCTGAGGATCTGCACATGCTGCAGAACCAGTTGGCGAGAGATATTCTTGGAAGAGTGGGAATTGATGGTGTTGGACTATTCAGGTGACCAGTGATTCACCGCATGTACCACGGCCCTCCAAGCCCCCCTTCCAGTCCTTTCAGTCTATGGTCTGCTGGGGTGCCCTTTGCTGTTGGAGGGGAAGCAGGGGCTGTACTCCACTTCGGCCCATAGCCTTGTTTGCCCCCACAGAAGGCTCTAATGAGGGAATCTCAAGCTCTCAAGAAGGTGGGAATCTCCATGTACCCGTCTGCCTATGTGAGCACCAACACCACGGTCATCTGACACAAGGGCCCGATGGCAGAGGGGCTGTAAGGACCCAGGGTCTTAGCAGAGAAGGAACCAAACTAAGTGAAGAATTGGACTCCACTTGGCCCCTGACATGCTAGAGGACCCAGGCAAGTCACTTCCCCTCTCTGAGCCTTTTGACAGGAAGAATATTGGCTACAGTTCTTCAGGTGTGGATTTGATAGGAACAGAAATGTGTCCCATTGCAAAGCTGGCCGAGAAAAAGCATTTTCTCAGCCTGCTGAAGAGAGATGACCTCAAGCATGGGGATTTGAACACACTCAGCTGCGAAGAACCTTGAGCGGCACACTAGGGAAACACATGAGAGCAATTTTAGTGGCAACTGGAAGGCAGCCCAAGAAGACTGACTCCTGGGTGCAGTTCTGAAGGCAGCCCCCCAGACTGTGAGAACTGGAGGGGTTCCGGGCAGAGCAGCACACGAGCACTGTGGCTACATGGCTGCTGGGGGCAGGCGGGACCCACTAACACCCCAGGGCACCCAGCGTTGAGTCCCAGTTTCCTTCTTTGTAAACTGGACACAGGGATCATGGCGCAGGGAGCCGTGAGGAGCTGCCTGAACAGCTCTTGGCATACAGGACTCTCAGTCCCCGGAAGATGGTCTCACTTAGGATGCTCTGGGCTGAGAGTGAAAGAAGCGTAACGCTCAAGGAAAGAAAACACGTATTTAAAGCAAGTAAGAAGGGCAGCAGGGGGGCCAGGCACTCAGACCCCCCAAGAGACTTTCTTCTGGCTGCTCTTCTCTGTGGGCAGGCAGGGATGAGGGCGTGGCTCCCGAGTGAGTGTCTCTCCGGTACCCCTCTGTTCACGACCAGGAGTGGATTTTTCCACCAGCTTATGAAAGAGATGCCCCGAGAAAGGGCTCCAACTCCTTCCGACCACTCAGGCGGGGAGAGCCTCTGGCTCTCCTGGGGTCACGTGCCCAGGCCAGAGGGCCGTGCTCTGGGAGAAACTGAGGAAGTGGGTGCTGCGTGGGTCTGTCCTCAGCCCAGCAGGTGGGGGAGCAAGGAAAGAAGGCTTGGCAGGAGACTCAGGGGGTGGCGAGGAGCCTTTCTTCCCTAGTGCTACACCCTCTTCAGGTGCCTTTGGTGCATGTTTATCCTAAAATGCACTCTTTGTAGAAACAGCTTGACTTAATGCAGGTTAATGCTGCCCAAATCCACCATCTTCAGCGGCTGTTTGCTGAGCTCACGTGGTGCTCGCGGCAGGTAGAGCTCCAGCACGGCACCGGGGCCGTCTCACCTGAGTGCCCTGGCGGATCCTGCCCACCGCCCCTGTGTCTCC
Organism: Sorex araneus; assembly: GCF_027595985.1. Classification (NCBI taxonomy): domain Eukaryota; kingdom Metazoa; phylum Chordata; class Mammalia; order Eulipotyphla; family Soricidae; genus Sorex; species Sorex araneus. Next base: position 36,047,558 of record NC_073302.1, read on the forward strand.
AGCCCAGGCTCCACGCAGCCTCCGGGCCCTCTGCTGACCCCAGGCTACAGATCTCAAAGAGGTTGGGGGCTGGGCACAAGGAAAAAATGAAAGTGTGACAAAGGGCCTTAGGAATCACCAGACAGTTCCACCAGCTGGAGAGATTGAAGGCAAAGAAAGTAAGCCTGGAGCCGGATATATCGTACAGGGGATAAGGGGCTGGTCTTGGTCACGGAGGACCCCTGTTAGATGCAGCTCCTAAGCACAGAACTAGGAGTAAACCCTGAACTTCAGCAGGAGGGAAGGAGGGACCAAGGAAAGGAGGAAGGGAGAGATTGGAGGGAAGTGAGCACTGCCTCATCCTCTTCTCCAGAGCATGATTTGGACTCTGCAATAGACAAGTCAAGGGGGGAGGAAGGAAGGTAGGGAGGGAGGAAGGAAGGGAGGGAGGGAGGAAGGAAGGAAGGAAGGAAGGAAGGAAGGAAGGAAGGAAGGAAGGAAGGAAGGAAGGAAGGAAGGAAGGAAGGAAGGAAGGAAGGAAGGAAGGAAGGAGAGGGAGGGAGGAAGGAGGGAGGGAGGGAGGAAGGGAGGGAGGAAAGAAGGACTGAGCTTAACCCAGTCCTTTGAATCAGGACCATGTTACTCATGTTCTGTCCTCTGCTTCCTCATAAATACAAAACAAAACAAACAAACAGTAACAAACAAACTCCTTTCTTGGTCTTTTTCCCCCCACTATGGAGAAGTCTATGTTCTCTCTGTCTCTGTCTCTTTCTCTCTCTCTCTCTCTCTCTCTCTCTCTCTCTCTCTCACACACACACACACACACACACACACACATACACACACACTTGCTTGCTCTTGCTTTCTCACTCTCTCCCCCTTGCATTTCTCTAAGTAGATTTCTTTCAATAAAGCTATTTTGCTTCACTAAAATAATATCACTGTCACTGTCACTGTCACCGTCATCCTGTTGCTCATTGATTTGCTCGAGTGAGCACCAGTCACGTCTCCATTGTGAGACTTGTTGTTACTGTTTTTGACATATAGAATACGCCATGGGTAGTTTGCCAGGCTCAGCCACGAGGGCTGGATACTCTCGGTAGCTTGCCAGGCTCTCCAAGAGGGGCAGAGGAATCTAACCTGGGTCGACTGCATGCAAGGCAAACGCCCTACCTGCTGGGCTATCGCTCTAGCCCCACTAAAATAATAATAATAATAAAATAAGTTTTAAAATAAAATCCTTTTTTGTCCATGGAAAGTCTTCCGATTCTAAGGGGATTGATTCTAAAGGGATGGCGTCCTTGGCCAGTACTGATGGGCGGATGTGGGTGGTGCCCAGACTGTCTCAATGGCCTTCATGATCTCCCCTGACATGAAGGAGCATGTGGCATCGGGGACAGGAAGATGAGGAGAGACTGGAGAGAAGCGAGCACAGCCTTCTCCTCTTCTCCAGAGCATGGTCTGGACTCTGTGCGAGAGGCCAGTCAAGGATGACACCCCCCCTCTTCTTCATGACAAAAGTGGTCCCAGGAGGGCAAGAGAGATATACAACCTTCCTCCCCCTCCACAGGATTCTCAGAAATTTGTAGAGAAGAGTAGACCCCTTCCCAGCTGTAGGGGAATTCTTTTTTTTTTTCTGTTTAGGTCACACCCAGGGATGCACAGAGGTTACTCCTGGCTCTGCACTCAGTAACTACTCTTGGTGGTGCTTGGGGGACCATATGGGATGCCGGGGATCAAACCCGGGTCAGTCATGTGCAAGGCAAAAGCCCTACCTACTGTACCATCGTTCTGGCCTGTTGTAGGGGGATTCTTGCTTGTACTCAGCCTCTGTGGCAGTCACTTGGGCGTCTCTGCCACGTGCCCTCAGCTCCTGCCACTTTCCCTGTGACTCTTCCCAGAACAGAACAGCCGCACTGGGAATGAGCAGCCTCTGGAAGGTGGCTCACGCTGGGGGACCCGCACCCCGCCAGTCTTTTCTATCGAATGCGACAATGCCCAGGGCTGGACATATTTACCGTACGGGCTCCCAGAGCCCCCACCTGATGCAGGCGAGGCAGAAGCAGCGGCGGCGGGTCTCTGTGTTCATTCGTGATGCCCAAGTTCTTCAATATTTTCAATTTTTCAATACTTTCAAGAATAAAAATATTGGGTAATGAAGATGCTCAGACTCAGAGTTGGAAAAGTTTATTGAAAAGTAGAAGAGAAAAGAGAAGGAGCTCCCCAAGCATGGAGGAACTTAGTATAGGACTAAGTTAGCTATGGCTCTTTTTGTGAGATTTTTTTTTTCTTTTTTGAGTCACACCTAGCAATGCACAGGGGTTATTCCTGTCTCTGCACTCAGGAATTACTCCTAGCAGTGCTCAGGGGACCATGTGGGATGCTGGGAATCGAACTCGGGTCAATCGTGTACAAGGCAAACGCCCTATCCAATATGCTATCGCTCCAGCCCCCTTTTAGTGAGATTTTTATAGGAAACCCGAGTCTTTGTGTTACAGGTCATGTAGGGGATCTAAAGGGTGATCTGGCTGGCTGGAGCCTTTCTGGCCCTCTGCCTCAGGCATTGTCCCTTATCAGAGTCTCCCTGTGAGCCTAAGCTCCAGGCAGAATTTTACGATGAACAATTGTTAACTCCAGTTTATCAGAAAAAGTCCAAGAATTTGCAAGGAGGAAAAAAAATGCAGGCTGGGGAGCTGGAGCCATAGCACAGTGTGTAGAGCATTTGCCTTGCACATGGCCAACCCAGGTTCCAATCCCAGCATCCCATATGGTCCCCTGAGCACTGCCAGGAGTAATTCCTGAGTGCATGAGCCAGGAGTAACCCCTGAGCATTGCCGGGTGTGACCCAAAAAGCAAAAAAGAGTAAAATGGGCCAGCCAGAAATGGGACTGCTCATAGCAGCTGGCAAGAGTAAACTGAGGCTTCCTTCTTCACAGCTCAGTAAGTTCATTACTCTTAAAATGTATTTAATTTTTGGCTTTGGGGCTCCACCTGGCAATGCTCAGCGGTGACTCCTGGCTCTGCACGCGGGAACCAGTGTGCAGAGCCGATTCCTGCTGAATCACTCCTGGCTGTGGGGGACCATATGGATGCCAGGGATCAAAGCTGCGTCAGCCACATGGAAGACAAATGCCCTCCCCACTGCACCATTGCTCTGGCCCCTCATTAATTAATTTTAAACCTGTTAAATACATGTGCACATTTTCTGCTCAGGTCTACAAGGCCAGCTGGATGGGCCATGGCCCTGGTCTTCATCTCCATGCCATCAGGGGTATCAAAGGTCACGCAACAAGCCAGACAAGAAACTCTACTTGGGCATCATCCTGAAGACCTTAGGGAGGCGCTGTCACTGGTCCCCATTGTACCCGGGGCATTTCCAGTTGCCCAGGGTCGTGAACCCGGGAGGGCTGGTGCTGGAGCCCGAAGCCCTCCACTTCTGTGGGGCGGTTAGGGGGCCACGGCCTTTCCCCCACAGGCTGGGCCTCTTTGAGCAAGGCCCAGGCACAAAGCGTCATCGTCGTCATCGTCATAATCCCAAAGACCCGCCAGGCAGAGGAGGGCTGGAGCCAGCCAGGCTTCCTGTCTCGCTGAATGACTTGAATGGGCACAGGGCCCGCGCCTAATCCCTCAGCGACAGAGTGTCCCGGCAAGTGTGCAGAGGAGGAGGAAGCTGACGGCAGCCCTTGAGGCTCCTCTGCAGGCGGGAGAGTGGAGGCCCGGCCCCTTTGGCGCCAGACCAGCCGTGGACCTTCGGTGCTCTTGGTGGGCCTCGGTGCTCTGCCCATCTCCCTGCCTCTGACCTCGGGTAGAGCTTAGAGAGAAGGAGGAGGAGGAGGAGGAAGAATAAGAAGAGAAGAGGGTTAGAGAGAAGGAGGAGGAGGAGGAAGAAGAATATAAGGGAGTTAAAGAGGAGGAGGAGGAGGAAGAGGAGGAAGAAGAAAAGGGGTTAGAGAGAAGGAGGAGGAGGAGGAATAAGAAGAAAAGGGGGTTAGAGAGGAGGAGGAAGAAGAGGAGGATGAGGAGGAAGAGAGAAGGGGGTTAGAGAGAAGGAGGAGGAGGAAGAATATAAGGGAGTTATAGAGAGGACGAGAAGGAGGAGGAGGAAGACGAGGGCTATCCCAACACTGGATGCACAGGACCAGAATGGTTTAGGCATCTGCCTCCCACATGCTGGAGCACAGCTGGGCCACTCCTCAGCACCACACATGCTCCAGAGTCCCGCCAGGAGTGACCCCTGAGCACATAAGCCCTGAGCACTTCCAGGTGTAGTCCAACCTCCTCCTTCCCCAAGAGCCTAGAACCCCAGAACTGGGAGCGCCCGCCGCCCAAGCATTCCGTCCCACCCTCCCATTTCACAGACGGGGAGACAGGCCTTTGGTGGAGGAGGTGTCTGAGGTCCCTGGCTCAGTGACTTTCCGCAGGCCCGCAGCTGTTGGCCCCACATGCGCTTTCCGGGGCAAGCCAAACTATTCCAGAGAGTTGGGGTTCCCATAGGTGCCGAGATGAGCACACAAGCAGCTGGAGACACAGAGGCCAGAACCTGCCCCTGACCATGTTGAGAGACCTTTCTGAACGCTGTGTGGCAGTCCCCATCTCATGAACCCCCTCTCTCAGGGGGTTCTACCTCAGTCAGCCAGGCCGGCTGCGGACTGGACCGGAAGCTCTCTTGCTGCTCTTCTGCCACCCCCGCCCGATTTCCAAACAACCTAAGAATAATAAAACAAAAGAAAGCAATAAGGAAACATCAGATGAGGGCAGGAGGGGTTGGAGAGATTGTACAGCAGGTAAGGCATTTGCCTTGCATGTGCCTGACCTGGGTTCGATCCCTTGCATCCCCATATAGTCCCCTGTGCGGTGCAAGTAAACCCTAAGCATCACTGGGTTTGAACCAAAACCAAATAAGAAAAAAGATGAGGGCTGGAGGGAGCCCTCTGAGCTGAGCATGTTTTGCATGTGGGAAATGCAAAACATGGCTTGATCCCTACACTTCTTTGTCCCCTGAGTTCCACATGGAGTTCCCTAAAATCAGGAGAAGATGAAAGGAGGGAGGGAGAGAGAGAGAGAGGGAGGGAGGAAGGAAGGAAGGAAAGAAGGAAGGAAAGAAGGAAGGAAGGGAGGAAGGAAGAGAGGGAAAAGGAAGGAAGGGAGGAAGGAAGGAAGGAGGAAGGAAGGATAAAAAGGAGGGAGGGAGGAATGAAGGAAGGAAGGAAGGAAGGAAGGAAGGAAGGAAGGAAGGAAGGAAGGAAGGAAGGAAGGAAGGAAGGAAGGAAGGAAGGAAGGGAGGGAGGGAGGGAGAGGAGGGAGGGAGGGAAAGAGGGAGGGAGGGAGGGGAGGGGAGGGAGGGAGGGAGGGAGTAGGGAGGGGGAGTGGCCTTCCTTCCCACTCTTCTGCATTTTGTGACCTTGGGCAAGACCTTGCTCCTTCCCAACCTGCACCCCAGGTTCACACTTAGTTGCAGTGCTGGGAGTGTTGGCCCAGCTGCCTGGAGCTCACTCAACACACTGGATGGCACTGGGGATAAAACTCAAAGCTGTGTGCTTGTGATGCAAGTGCTTTAGGAGTCCAACAGGGGGTACAGCAGGTAGGGACTTGCCTTTGCATGCAGCTGACCTAGGTTCGATTCCCCTGCATGGTCCCCTGATCCCCATCAGGAGTGATCCCTGAGAGCAGAGCCAGGAACAAGCCCTAAGCACAACAGGTGTGACCCCCAAACAAACACTAAATGCAGGTGTTTTAGCCACTGAACCATCCCCCAGGCCCTACACCAGGCTTCTTTATTCCCGAAAGCTTTCCAGGGTCCCCCCCACCCCCGCCGCCACAGACCTTAGTATAAACAGAAATCCCTTAGCATGGCCTAGAAGCATCTCTGATCTAACGATCCACACCTTTTCGGTTGTGTGTGTTCTTACCTCTTCTTGACTTCCTCCCAGAAATCGTGAGACCCAAGTACTGTCCAAATGTGCCAGGCCATTTCATGCCTCTGTGCCTTGGCTGATTCTGTTTCTTCTGCCAGGATGATCTCCCTCCCTGGTCACCACCTCTTCCTCAGATGTGGAACCAATCCAGGTTCTTATTTGTGTGTTCACAAAAGAAGAGGGGGCCAGCGGGGCTCTATTTCTCCCGCCACCCGCGTTCGGGTTCTGTAGTCTCACGCCTCTTCCCCCACCCCGGGGAGGCTGATGGAGATGGGCAGGCAAAGGAAGGAACGAGAGTCAGGCTGGTCAATATCAGTTGCAGTTTATTCCAATCTCCATTCCCGTTCTGCTTCTCTCTTGAGCGGCTCTGTGTGTTCCCCCCAACTTCTGTGTCTTCCCCCACTTCTGTATCTTCTCTCTTCCTTCTCCTACAGTCTTAGTTTATATAGCATTCACATAGGGCGGTAACACAAAGGTGGGTCGGAACATTAATACATCAAAAAAGAGGTAAGACCACTCCTCAAGGACAAAATCTCATCTAAGGAGATTAACTAGGAGATTTGCTCAAGGATGGGATCCGAACAAGGGTGTGTCACTTTCTTCTTTCCTCAACAAGTAAATCTACTTCTATTATTTCTAGCAATGTCATTCTGTATGAGCACAGTAAGAAATATAACCTTAAAGTTTGGTTCTTCCTGAGGACATCTCACTATATATTCCAGACCACAGTCCTCAAGCCAGGTTAATCTTCCTAATCCCAGCAGGGTCCTAATCTCGTGGTTACCTTTGGATCATGATAGCATTGTCCATGATCATGCCCTCAACTTATAGTTGAGTATTGTGGCACGTTGGCCTGTCCCATTTCGATGCCAGGGTAGCCCACAGCTTGCCTTGGGTCCATTCCGTCCCTCATCGGGACCCTGCTTTTGGGGTGCTAGGAACTAAGGGCAACTGAATTGAGAAAGCAGATGCCCAGGAGTAAATATTATTGGAGCCAATCAACTCCCAAGTTACAAAGCATAATATTAACTTGTCTTCCTGTGTCCATACAGAAAGGACGTTGCTTTAAGGTAAACTATGCAAAAGAGACACTAACTTACAATACAAGTTCAGAGTCCTTAGAAGGATCTGATCTTACAAGATAACAGAATCTGATTAGGGAAAAGGTGATTAACTGGTTGGGAAGGAGGGTGCAGAGAAGAGTTTACAGATAAACAGAGGAATGGGAGTGTCTCCAGAGCACTTAAACCTAAACTCCTTGTGGCAAGGGAGGAAGGACAAACCAATGTTATCCTACACTTATTAATTACATTATTCTCTGTATTGGCTAGCTTTAACTGCATAACATATGGCCCCAGAATGCAGTGGCTTAAAACAAAAACAAATTGTCGATAATTTCTTATAAAGGGGGAAACCACTCTCCCTTCCTCCCTGCCTCTCTCCCTTCCTCCCTCCTTCCCTCCCTCCTTCCTTCCCTCCCTCCCTCCCTTCCTCCCTTCCTTATAATTTCTGAGGATTGCCTTCCTTCCTTCCTTCCTTCCTTCCTTCCTTCCTTCCTTCCTTCCTTCCTTCCTTCCTTCCTTCCTTCCTTCCTTCCTTCCTTCCTTCCTTCCTTCCTTCCTTATAGTTTCTGAGGATTGGCTGCTTGGTTCTTCCGAGCTGCTTGGCACAGCCAGGGCCAGCTGGTCAGGGCTGGCTGAGTTCACTCGCATGGGCAAGGCTTCTGCTCTGACAAGGATCTTACACTCTAGGAGGCTAGCCTGAACTTGTTCACAAGGTGGACTCAAGTGCTCAGCGGCAAGAGAGAGGGCAAGCCTCAATCTGCAAGTGCTTATGAAACCTCTGTTTGCATCACGTTTGCAAATGTCCACCAGCCAAAGAAATCACATGGCCAAGGATTAGATCTCAGGACTAGAAGTCAGAAGAACAGCAAAGCCATGTTGCAAAGTGAGTGCGGTTAGGACGGGGGGGGGGGAGCTCGGGGAGAGGGGGCAGGGGGGAGGAGAAGGTTATTGTGGCATTTTCACAAACTCTCCTGCTTTCTAGGTTTCTGTGGTGGAAAATTTCTTTCTTTTTCCTGGTACATATTTCCCTCAATTCTGATAAAAATCATTCTATAACACTTCTCCTGAATTCCTTCCTCTTGTTCAGCGAAATTCTTCCCCCAGGTCTGATGCACCATCCCACAGGTCTGATGGTGCCTCATCACCTGGGCCACAATGATTGGCCCAGAGGTAGGCATCTGATCCAACACTAGAGCCACTCAGAGCTCTTCTCCAGAATATTTCCATTGGAGAGGGAAGAAATGAACCCACAAGTCCTTGGTGATAAAGCTAGAAAGACAAGCCCAGAATGATCATCAGTCATGAAACTGCCAGACATACCAAATACACCCTTCGGTTTGCTTATGTAAACCAATCCACATTCCCTATTCACCTAAGTTGTTCAGACTATCTATCCCTTGAAGCCAAGAGCTGTGGCGTCCTCACCTTTCCTGGTCCCGGCAAGAGTGACAAGATCTCCTTTTGGTTCACCGGTTCACTTTATCATCAGGTGTTGACATTGGCTAAGAAATGGCAAAATGGTCAAAGGTTGATCTGCAGCAGCCAGAAAGGATGCTCAATACCTTTCATAACACATGTCATCTTTTCCATGATTCCCTTTATAGGTGCGTTACTTTTCAGCTTTTTCTGATTCTAATCACATTTTTCTTTCAGCCAAAGAAAACACCATCCATCATTGTTACATCACTGTGGGGAACAGAGATTTTGGAGCGGGCTGCTTGGATTAGAGAAGAAGTGGGGGCGGGGGGGGGGAATCTTTCTGAGGAAACAGACCTCATCAGAAATAAATCAATGATATAGAATTATTGCATTCATTTGTGGTATGTAAAAATATACATAGTAGAAAAATAATATCCATAGCCATGGAAAACAGGGGTCAGGAAGACTGGTCAATGGTTGGAACTAACCACAAGTGTGTGGGGGGCTGAAGGTAGGTAAGATAGAGAAGAGACCACTATGACAATAACAGCTGGGAATGATCACGCTGGACAAGATCTGAGGGTTAAAGTAGGTAAGGGATATTCTGGATAACCTTTCAGTATCTATATTGTAAGCCACAGTGCCCAAAAGGAGAGAGAAAGAGAAGAAATATGCCCACCATAGAGGCAGGCAGAGAGTGTGGCGTGGGGGGTGATGGGAGGGAACCTGGGGACACTGGTACTGGGAAATGTACACTGGTGGAGGGATGCATGTTGGAATACTGTATGACTGAAATTCAATCATGAACAGCTTTGTAAAAGAAATAATAAAAAATTTTAAAAAGAAATAAATCAAAGAACTTTGAGTACAGCCATAAGGCAAGCTCTGAAGATGTTCTTCCAATATCACTAAGGGTCACACAGTATCACTGAGCTATGTACCACCTTCCTGGATTGGGATGAGGTAGATCTGAAATGACCCCAACCCTTGACTTCCCTGAGTCAAGTGGTTCTAGACCTTTGCAGATTAAGACACACTCTCCAATATGAGCATTTCTGGAGGAACACCTGGAAGCATTGTAGCATATTCCCACATACTCAAGATTGCTTTTCTAGCCCTCAGCTCTGTTACATAATTCGCTAGACCCACTGGCTGTCAGGCTGCCTTTCCTTAAGTGTTCACAAAGCAGATCCTCTTCTTTAAAAAGAAAAAAAACTTCATATTTTATTTAGGTTGAAATAAACTATACAAGATTGATTGTCTTCACCAAAAATGATCACAATATTTTCATATTATTCCTGGGAAACCCACAAAACAATTATTCTTGTAGGGTGTCCCATTTTTGCTTATAAACCAAGATGGGGCAGTAGATATGGTCATGGAGAAGGGACAAGAAAGCAAAGCAAGTCAGTTGCCGGCCTCTGTGGCCTCGGATCTTAAAGCAGACATTGTCCTAACGTGTAATCCCTTCTCGGAATGAGCCCTCACTATGCATGCTCTCTAGTTCTCACTCCTGGTGCACTCTGCCCCGCAAAACCCACAATCCCGTAAACCTTTCAGCTCAATCTTCCAGCCAGAAGCACTAACCAGCATTACTGTAGCTGAAACTGAGTTTATGCATTTGGGGTGCTCCAGTGTACCCTGGTTTGGAATTGTTGCCTTAGGGACTGAGCTAAACCTATGGTATCACCAGGGGCTGGATGTTCACATTTACCCTAGTGATGTACAGAGTTGCATATACATTTATGCCTAAGTATATGCCTATGCCTAAGGTAGCACTATAGCACTGTCGTCCCGTTGCTCATCGATTTGCTCAAGCGGGCACCAGTAACATCTCCATTGTGAGACTTGTTGTTACTGTTTTTGGCATATCGAATATACCACGGGTAGCTTTCCAGGCTCTGCCGTGCGGTCAGGATACTCTCAGTTACTTGCCGGGCTCTCCGAGAGGGACAGAGGAATCAAACCTGGGTTGCCACATGTAAGGCAAATGCGCTACCCACTGTCCTATTGCTCCAGTCATGCCTAAAATACCAGAAATAACAATTCTTGTTTAAGAAGATGTTTCACTCTTTTATTAGTGGTTCCATTTATCTTCCAGATTCCTCTGCCACTGACCCTGGCCTGCCTGGTCCTTTAGGCCCCAGCTAGTGAAGGACTTTCCAGAGGAGCTGAGGATGCGGTGAGCACTCAGATTCAGCAGGGCTAGGGATCCCCAAGGGACGGGGAAGCAGGAACCAGTCTGGTGTGGCCAGGGCGCTGTCCACTCCTCAGTGCTGACCTGCCATCCTGCTGTAAGACCACCCCCAGGAAGACCCCCAGGGAGACTCTCACTGGGGGGCTTCCTGTCCACACCCCTGAGAGGGCTGAACACATCTGCTTACCTGAGCACCCAGGAAGATGGCAGGCTGGAACTCATCTCTTCCTTTCCTTCTACCACTCCAGCTCCTGCTGCTCCTCTGGATTCCCTCCCTCCACCCCTCTCCTCTCTTCACCTCCCCTTTCCCTGGCCTGTGCAGCCAGGGAAATGCAGAATTCTTTCTCTGGGAGAGAATTCAAGTGGTCAGCATGGAGAAGGCACCCAACCCAAACAAACACACTCCCCTTGCCAACAACTCTCCTGTTTCCCAGACAGGAAGGAGAATGGGCAGAGATGCCACCTACACTCACACCGCTGACCCCTTTCTGCAGACACCCAGAAGCTGGCCACAACCCCTGGAGAGTCCTGGGGCTCCTCCATCTCATCTGCGGGTGGCAGGGCTGGAGGGTAGCAACTGAGGTTCACGGAGGGGGATTGCAGGGAGGGGAAACATGATTGGCATACGCTTGCTATGTGCACACACAGGGCAAACATCCTATGTGCATTACCACATGTGGCCTCTGTCCCAGCCCCACAGTGTAGGTGGCTCAGCAGTGCTCGGGAAGAATAAACAGAGACATGAAGAGGTGACATGACCCTCTGGAGTCACACAGCTGTGAGACAAAGTCGCCTGGCTGAACCTGCCACACTCTGCCCTAGAGAAGAGAAGACAGACAGCAAACTGGGCCTCCAGTGCCTGGCCCTCGGCTTTACCCAGCAACCCTTGGTGAATTTGCTTTCATCCTTCCCCACACGTTTTCCTTATCTTGAAGTGTATCCCAGGTATCCTATGGTTTTGCCCATAAATAACTCAGCGTGTGTCTTGAGGCAACTGCCCTCTCTGAGGCTCGAACTCAGGACCTTTAGCTGAAGCAATAGCCTAATGGCTAGGGCGTTTGCCTTGCATGCGGCCGACCTGGGTTTGATTCCTCCATCCCTCTCGGAGAGCCCGGCAAGCTAGCAAGAGTATCTCGCCCGCACGGCAGAGCCTGGCAAGCTACCCATGGCATATTCGATATGCCAAAAACAGTAACAACAAGTCTCACAATGGAGACATTACTGGTGCCCACTCGAGCAAATTGATGAACAACAGGATGACAGTGACAGTGAGTGTCTTTAGGAGATTGTTTTGAAAGCAGATTCCTAGGCTACCACACCCTCCAACTTGGTGATAGTTTCTGAAGCTCAGGCAGTGAGGCGGCATTCACACTTCCATGCAAGACCTGCCCTCCTGCCGCCACCCTGTATGAGGATGGCAGTGCCTCTTCCTCGACAAGCCCTTCTGCACACATGCATGGCCTTATTCAACGCTCATCTCCCGCCTCGGCCGTACACAGAGCAGGATGGTTCTTTCTGGAAGCAGGGCGACCAAGCTCTAAGAGGTGAGTGGGTCTACTCAAGGTCACACAGGGGGTTGGGGACAAAGCCCAGTTCATGGCTTTGGTGAGGCGGGGAATGAGGCATGGGGGGTGGGGAGGAACTGGGGAAGTGGAATGAATGGACGGCTCTCTTCCCAGCTCCAGCGGGGAGGCACAGCCAAGCTTCCTTCTTTGGGTAATAACTGGATGAATGCCTCGCTTCTGCTTGCTTCCCCCCAAAGCCTGGCCAGGGGCTGGGGGCTTACCAGCCAGCCTTCCCAGCAGCGCCCCTTAAGCCCCCTGCACTACGGCAGATTGGACGCTGGAGCCCAGAGGGCCGGCACAATAGCAGGATCACTCAGCCAAGCCTCCTCCCTAATGCTGCCTTTCGCCTAAGTGCAGCAGGAGGGCAAAGGTCTCTGTTTTGTTCTTGGGAACCTACTTGCCTCACCAGCCCCGCACAGGCCTAGCATGCCACGGATTCCATTCTAAATCCCCGGGCTTTGGGGGGCTCATTCTTCCATTAGTCTGCAGGCCACAGAGCAACCTGGCTGAGCCTGGCATTCAAGGCTGACGGTGTGCCCGGCTACCACGGAGGAACTCCCCCGTGGCCACCACTTGCAGGGGCAATGACAAAGCCACGTGCCCGCGCTCATTTTGTTGTCGGCCACCTGGGCTTTGCTGGAGGCTGCAGTGGCCAGCGAGGAGAGGCCTCCACACGGCTGTGCCATTTCATCGAAGAGTCATTTCACACCTGCAGGACCCCCGCAGGGCTTGCTGGCAGGCAGACCTTGCTCCCGCCTGCTCTGCCCAGCTCTGCTGGCGGGGCCCGTGAGGACATCTGCCATTGGTTCACTCACAGAGATCTATCTTCTCATTTTTTCTGTGAGTTGGCTCCCAATGTCCCCTCTACCGGGACCTTCATTCCTTTCCTGTCTGGCCACCAATTCCCGGGGGGCGGGGGGGGGGCGGGGAGAGGGGGTTGGTGCCTCACCTGGATCAGCCTCTCCGGAAGCCCGCCGCCCCCTCCCCACTGCTCTCACAGATTCCCCACACCCCACGCTGGGCCAGAGACTCCCTCTTGGGTTTCACTTGAACACTGGCACCTGCATTATGAATCGCAGTGGCTCCGTGCAGCCTTCACCCCAACACAAGGCAGGGCACAGAGCGGGCACCAGGCTCGTGTGCCCATGGAAGCAGTTCCTCTTGCTGGGGTTCTACAGCTGAGAAAGGACGATTGAATGAAAAGGCGCAGGAGGGACGAGGCCTCTCCTTGATGACCATCATGACCCTCTGGAGAAGTTGGGGAGAAGCCTGGGGACTAGAGCGGAGTTTCCTACATCCCAGCTCTCTGGGCCTGCGGCTGCTCTCCCCAACAGGCCCTGCTGCCCAGGGCCGAGGATTCCAACCCAGTGACCCAACGAGCGGAACATGGGGCCTCTGTAGCCCCTGGACCTGGCAGTGGTGCTCAAGACAGTCTCACAGAGATTCCTGACTGCCACAAGGTGAGTGAACATGCCACCCCCACCTTGATGCAAAGCCAGGAAGTTGTCAAACCAGGGTCCAAACTCCCCTTCCTCCTCTCCCCTGGACTTTGTGAGTCTCCTTCCATCTCTCTACTGCGTGTCCCCCAGAGGAATTTCAACATGCAGTCAGCATGTTCTATAATCCCACCCACCCCCATTCCTGTTTGATCCCTGACACTCTCCAGGCTGGAACAACCCCTCCCCCACCCCCGGCTTTGTTCTATTCGACCCCATTCCTATCCCACCACTGCCCCAGTGAGCTCCTGGGATGGAGATGATGGAGACGCTGACCCTGGAGGCCTGGACTGGGGCTCCTGCAGGTTCCGAGCAGGCGCAGAGAGTGAGAGAGCACTCCCCAGGGGTAGAGAGGGGAGGGAGCAGGTCTACCCTCCTGGGGACCAGGAAGGGCTTTCCAGGGCAGCCTGGTGGGGGTGGCCTTTGGAGACCTTCAGGTAGGGGAAATTCACGCTCCTTCCTGTAGGGGCCGCACAGGCTTCAGGAAATAGAAAGTGCTGGAAGGAACACCATCTTAATGGAGAGGAAAAATCACTCCCCCAAAAGCAGACCAGTTCACAGACCACGTCAAATGTGGTTCCTCCCTCACAGAGGCCAGAGAACCAAATTATCCAAAGCTACATGTCAAGTGGCAAAATACAGCCGTACTCCAGCCATCTGGCCCTGCCTCCTGGTACAGGGTTCTGCTGGGTTCTTCCTGTGACTACCGATGTAGACACTGACTCCTCAGCCTGACCAGAGCCTCCTGGAAGCAAGAAGGTATTTGGTTCCTGCAGGACTCCCAGCTCCTGACATGCAGAGCTAAAGAAATATCGACCCAGTGAATAAATAAAACGCAGGTTTCTCCCCCAGAACTCAACTGATCATCCATCCTTTGGGCTGCTTCTGCAAATGTCTGTACTCTCAAAGGGTAAACATTTGTTGCTAATAACAGCAGGACTTGCGTAATGATTAAATGATTAATTATTCAATGATTAAATGATTGTATATGGGCTGCCCAATTCAATCAGCTTAATCAATGGCTGAATAAATAGAAGTACTACTACATTCAATAAAGTAAAATAAAATAAAATAAAGTATATGGGCATACACACACACACACACACCAATACTGCACCAAGTATGTGGCATATGTTAATTTATTTAAATCTCACAGCTACCATAGGATATAGGCACTATGGCCAGGAGATAATATAGTGGTCAGGGTGATGACTAACATGCACCCAATCCAGGTTTAACTCCCAACACCAAATGATGCCCCAAGTATTCCTGGCTGCAGCCCTGGAGGCCCCAAGCTATGGCAGGTAGGTCCAGGTAGTTCCCGACTCTGCAGGACCCAGGTAGCACTGCATCCTGGCGCCCTTGCATTGAGCTGCTTGCCTAGCTGACCACGTATGACTCCTCAGAGGCCTCCTGAGCACCACTTGGGAGGCCCTCCAAGAGAAATATATATATATATGTATATATATATGTATGTATACACTATATAAAAGATATATACATACCTCTTGGAGAGCCCGGCAAGCTACTGAGAGTATCCTACCCGCACTTGCCGCAGAGCCTGGCAAGCTACCCGTGGTGTATTTGATATGCCCAAAACAGTGACGATAGGTCTCATTCCCCTGATCCTGAAAAAGCCTCCAATCATTGGGAAAGATGAGTAAGGAGAGGCTGCTAAAATCTCAGGGCTGAGTGTAATAGAGACGTCACTGGTGCCCGAGTACTCGAGTAAATCGACGAACAACGGGATGACAGTGATACAGTGATGTATACACTATTTGTAATCATTATCTTCATTGGGAGGAGGGGTGACAGTGAGAGGAAAATTAATGGCCACAAGGGTTAAGTAACTAACAGACAATAGACTCAATCCAGATTTGAACTCAGGCACGCTAACACCAAACCTGCTTCTTGCTTGAGCTCTGTAATATCATACCTCTCAAAGATCCATGTTGGCCAGACATGCCAGGCACTTTGTGAAAACATCCCTTCCATGAGCTGTATGCTCTGCAATGGCTTCCACTTGATAGCTAGAAAAATGAAACCCCAGAGCTACAAAAAGAACTGCTCAGGGCCACACACAGTGAGGAAGTGGCGGATGTGAGATCTGAAGGTTCTAGAGCTATACCTGGGATTCATTTCCTCAGAGTTTAGGGCTAAAATGTCATATGCAATTCAGCCAGAAGTTATGTAAAAGCCAACGTATTGTTGTCATCATCCATAATATCATGTCAAATATTTTTACTACAATATTTTGAATCTTCCTTTGGATGGCTGACTTTATTTCTAACTTTAGTGATTCGTCCATTTGTTCACTCAGATACTTATTGGACCTCAGGTGCATCCAAACACAGAGGGTAGAGCCACTGCTGGTGTGAGACATGAGGGTCTGTTGGCATACATCATAGAGAGTGTCTCTATTGGCCCTACCTTCAGAAAGCTTACGTTCTGGTAAAACAAGTCATCATTAAACAATTCACATCACAATTAGTTAGCTAATTAAATCGGTGGTAATTGCTGGACACCATGAAAGGGAGAGATATACTGTGATTAACGTGCTCAGAGTAGAAAGTTCCAATTAATCCAATGCACACTTTAAAAGCTGTCATTAAAAATGAATTTCTCCATACCACCACGTAGTAATTATAAAAAGAGATCAGGAAGTGAGAAGTTCTGGTTTATCTAAATGAAATAAAAAGGAATCATCACTCAACACATATTCCTGGAAGACAGGGAACCATAAGAGCAACTTAGAAGCTACGCAAGCGACACTTACTAGAGACCTTTTTCTCTTTGAGCCTTCTGAGCACCTACTGCCTGGCAGAGCTTTGCCAGCAAGTGGGAGTGACCACCCTCATTTGAAGAAGAGACCTGGAGAGATTGCATGGTTCTTTGAAGATCATTCCTCCCCCCAGCCCCCCAGCTACTGAGTAGGACCAGATTTTAAACTTGGTAGCTTTGACAGCAACGCTTGGCATCTTTCTTCAAATCACTCTATATTTTCTAATCTCCAAAGCTCATCAGCCAAGAGTTGAAACCTTGGACTCTGACATCATAGGTATGCAAAATCTTGTCAATGCCCTCTCCCCGCCATGGAGCCCTGGAGAAGAGCAACACCACCGCGTGTTCTGGGAAACAAGAGACTCCACAGGAGAAGGCCGTGGATGATGCAAACCACACTTCTGGGGAGAATTGTTAATTACTGGAATGATTACATTCCTTTCCCCTGAGATATGGGTCTCTTGAACAAAAAGCTTTAATATTTTGCTTATGCAGATGAAGACCCCCATTCTTGATCTCTCAAATGAGATGCTAAGTAGGGTCTTCTCTGCCTTGAAGGACTTAAGTAAGCATTTTCCTTCTCTAAGGTCATTCTACCTTTTGGTACAGCCAAACCTTGCTGGCCTAGAACTCCTGAACCCAATTTCAAGACCAAAACCATTTCTAATGAATCCGGTCTCTGTCTTCGTTTTATAGGAGCTAGAGGGATTCTTTTGTTGTCTGTGGAGAAAGGGACTCATCTTTTTGGGATTCATCTTCTGGTCTGAGGATGGACCCTCACTTGGTTATGCATCTGAAATCACAAACGCCCTTTTCTGTTCTTGTCAATGCTGGGGAGCATTTTCCAACACAGAATGAATCCGACTTGGAGGCAGAGACATGTAGACTGGCTCTGGTCGACATGCCTTCCTGGAACTCTGATGCTTCTGCCACCACAAGTGTGTGCCCCTCCGAAGGTCTGGGAGCCCGAGTGTCCACTGAGCTGCAGCTGCCAGCGCAGACATTCTTCCTTCTTGAGTGAACAGGGAAGAGGGCACCAGGACAGGCATGTACGAACAGCCCTCCCTCCCAAGGAGCTTGCCTTTCAGGTTTCCTAAGAGCTGATGTGCCCGTGGAGTCTATAATGAGGAGGGATTTGTTTGTTGAAGGATCTTTTCAGCTTTATTGCTTAACTCAGAGGTGAGAAGGGGGTGGGGGCAAGAGGAGAATTACTCTCGGTTTGCCTGCCATCGCCTTCCCAAACAGTTGAGATTTAAGCTTTGTCTGCAGTTGCCTTGAGAGAGGAACTAAGGCAGTTTTAAGAATAAGGACCCCAATATTAAAGTTCTGGGTGTGACCAGAGGCAAATCCTTTCCTGTCCCTGGACCATTTGTTCAATGAAAAAGTGTGAATTATGATGTGTTTCCTCCTTGGAGCTACAGACATTGCAGGAAACATCTCGTTTCACCCTCCCAGTTGCTAAGAAGATCAACATGGGGTAAAGTAAGATGTATCTGAGGATTGAAGGTCTGATTTTGAAATACATTTTTAGACTATAATGCAGTGGCAAGTTCACAATGCCTTTGTGAATGCTTTGGTGGTAGTTATCAACTTCTTCGAAGATTAGAGGGCAAGCTGTATCTGGTGGTGCTGAGCAGACCATATGTGATGCCGAAGATTTACCAGGGTCAGCTGCATGCAAGATAAACACTTTGACCTCTGTACTATCCCTCCTACCCAAATACAATTTTCTTCAAGCTTTTATTTTGGAAAATATTTTGATTGACAGAAGAGTTGCAAAAGATAGAACAGAGAGTTCCTGTTTGTCCTGATGTAACATCTTACATAACTGTTGAGCGATTATCTAAACTAAGACATTTTACATTGGTACAAAACTATTAAATTATAGACTCCATCCATTTCTTCGCTTATGTCCTTGTTTGGGGGTTTCAAAATCCAAGACAGGATGGAGCATCATGTTTAATTTGCCTCCAGTCTGAGATTCTCAGACTTCCCTCTTTTATCATGATCTTTGCTTTTCTAAAAGAGTACTTCTTGGGGCTGGAGTGATAGCACAGTGGGTAGGGCATTTGCCTTGCACGCGGCCGACCCAGGTTCGATTCCCAGCATCCCATATGGTCCCCCAGTACCGCCAGGAGTAATTCCTGAGTGTAGAGCCAGGAGTAAGCCCTGTGCATCGCTGGGTGTGACCTGAAAAGCAAAAAAAAAAAAAAAGTACTTCTTAGTTATTTCACAGATTGTCCCCACTTAGGGCTTAGCTGGTATTTTTAAAATTTTGTTTTGTTTTGGGCCCACGCTTGTCTGTGCTTAGGGCTTACTCCTGGCTCTGTAACCAGGGACCACTTCTGGTGGTACCTGAGGGGACCATATATGGTGCCCGGGATCAAACAAGGGTTGGCTGCATGCAAAACAAGCACTTTATCCCTGTACTACCTCTCCCACCTTTTTGGGTGCTTTCTCCTGATCTGATAGAACTAATGAATTTTGGGGAAAGACAGCACAGAGATGAACCCCGCCTCTCATTGTACCATATCAACAGTCTGATGTAAATAATGTTCTCACCGGTGATGTTAAAGATGTTACATCTTGCTCTTACTCTTGCTCTTCAAGCCCTTGTTTTCCTTTGAACACATACCTCACTTGCTGGCCTCTAGGTCTCTTTGTTTGATTTTCCCACTTTAGAGAAGCCCTTGTTCTCTGTGAAATACATATTTCCTCTCTTTCTCCTCATTTTTTAAAAATAAAGTTTGTGTGTGGATGATTTTTTTTCTTAATTGAATCACTGTGAGATACATAGTTACAATGTTGTTTGTGAGTGGGTTTCAGTCATACAATGTTCCATCACCCTTCCCTTCACCAGTTCATGTTTCCCACCACCAACGTCTCCAGTTTCTCTCCCACCCCCAGCCTGCCTCTATGGCAGGCACTTCTCTCTCTCCCTCCCTCTCTCTCTCTCCCTCTCTCTCTCTCTCTCTCTCTCTCTCTCCAATTTTGGGTAATATTCTTTGTAATGCAGGTACAGAAAGGTAATCATGGATATCTCTTTACCTCCTTTCAGCTCTAAGTTCTTGTCCAGAGTAAACGTTTCCAACTTGAAGTTTCAATAGAAACTAACTTGCTTACATACATACATACATACACACACACACACAATTACTTGGTTATGGTGGAGTTTTCAAAGTGTCTCTCACAATAACTATATGTCCCTTTAATGTTCTATGAAGAGGGCCTGAGTAATAGTATAGCTGACAGGGTGTTTACCTAGCATGAGGCTGACCCAGGTTCAATCCCCAGCACCCCGTAAGGTCCCCCTGATAACCGGTGGGAGAGGTTCCTGAGCGCAGAGTCAGGAATAGCCTCTGAGCATTTTGCTGGGTGTGGCTCAAAGCAAAATAAAAAACTCTAAGAAGAGAGTAGCTTTAGCCAACACTGCCCACGAAGTTCAGTGATAAGAAATTAGGCTCTACCTCCTGGAGGAGAAATGTTGGCAAGTCAATGGGACCATGCTAAAGCCAGCACATGTGAAGTAAGGTTCCTTGGGGCTACACAAATGTCTTGTTTCTCAAGCTTTTGATCAATTTTATTATAACCAAGGGACCAAGCAACTCCTAGCAGAGTGTTCCAATGCTGGTTTTCCATTTCTTTCTCTAGTTAATAATTTGGAATTCTCTTGTGAGGAAAACTTGATGTTTTTCCATATTTATCTGTGAATTTGATGACTTATGTATTCAATTCTTTATATCTGTGTATTTATATCTATTACTGACATTTATTTATTACTGACATTTATTTTTGAAATCGTGACTGCTTGTTCTTTGTTCTTTAGATTATGACCAGATATTAGCCAATGGGAGGTGCTTCTGAGATAGCTCATGCCCTTTGACATGCCTCATTTTGTTAAAACTTCCCAGAACTGAAGATGTGACTCCCTTCACATGCATGAGATGTGTCTCATGCATGCAAGGGAGTAGAGTGCTCCCTTGCATGCACAAGGCCATGAGTTCAATCCCCAGCAGCATTCCACGTTGCCACCAGGTGTGAGCCCTCACTCTGCCAGAGTGGCCTTTAAAATGCATGATCATGGGACACCAACAGTGTGAGTATCAGAACAAAGTGTGTGTGACCCTGGGCACTGCGGTGACCACCACAAAGGGACAGAGCAATAGTACAGCGAGCAGGTACAGCGCTCGCCTTGTGCAAGGCTCACCCAGGCTCAGGCTTGATCCCTGGCACCCCATATTCCCCTGAACACCACCCTGAGAAATTCCCGAGCACAGAGCAAGAAGTAATCCCTGAGCATTGCCAGGTGTGACCTAAAAGCAGAGGGGGAAAGGGGGGCAGGAGAGGGGAGTCTTCATTACCTTCCTGCACTATTTTCATCTTTAGGGTCATCTTGTGTTTTCCCTGAAAGTCCTATTTGTCAAACATTTCTGCAAGGAAGATGTCATTTAGGAATCAAGATCTGGGCTCTGCATGTGCTCATCACTCCTGGGACATTATTGCTCAAGGCCTCATAGTAAACAGACGGAGCAAGGGAGAACAGGTGTAGGCTAAGCTCTGCATACACACAAACCTCTACTTGTTTCCGGTTCTATCTCTATATCTAACAGATATGAATTCATACCCATACCTCCAACCCGAATCTATTCCCACAAAGACTGTAGTCTTTCTCCCTGGCTTCTGGACACTTCTCTGGCTATGACCATGAGAACTTTGTCTGGCTCCCAGTAGCTAATGTTTGTTGAACTGTGCATCAGTCCTGAAGGTGTAGTTTGCAGAGCAATACCCCCCACCTCTGGGTGAAACACACTTAGCAGAGGACAGAGTTGACCCACGGTTCTTCTTGTCTTTAACCAAATACAAATTTTAATATTGGAAATGTGGCTTGGCCCCAACCCTCCACTCTGCGGCTCCTTGGCTGTGAACCTATGAGGCACACACTCCACTTCTTCATGCCCCCAGTCCACTCATATGCAAAGTCACCATCATAACCTTGACCCTACTAGATTCATAGTCCTGATCTGAGGGGAAGTTTTAGAAGAAAAATGATAGAAAAAGAGTCGGGGGCAGACTCTCTTTCTATCTTTGAGCACCACCTGGCATGCTCAAAGATCTGACCCAAAGATGTTAAGCTCCGGGCTTGGGTCCTGCAGAGGCAGTTCCTGTGCTGGAAGTCTGGGGTCCTGCATGAGCACACAAACAAGGGTCACAAGTGACCACTCCTTTCTGCATCCAACTCACTGGTTCTGCTCCAGCACAGGCCAGAGGGAGCCTGGTCTCTGACTAAATAAACAGCCACTCAGCTTTGGGGCTCCTGAGGGCTCTCATTGCTTACTGAGCCATTGCAGCCTGCTCAAGCCACAGCTCAACACTGACCTGTGTCTTCACTGCCTCCTCTTCCTCAAGCAGCAGGCCTTCCCTGACACCTGGCTGGGAGGCTCCCTTCTCATGATTTGTACACTGGCAGGCCCCATCCCTTCCTGGTCTTCCTTCTCTGTAAACAGAGGGAGTAGAATTCCTCCCAAAGTTGCAAGCTGGAGAACTGGGTCCAAGAGCCAGATGTTGCACTTGGCCCACAGAGCACTTTTATTTATTTATTTTTTATCACTGTCACTGTCACTGTCAACCCGTTAATCATCGATTTGTTCGAGCAGGCACCAGTAACATCTCTCATTGTGAGACTTACTGTTACTGTTTTTGGCATATCCAATACACCACGGGTAGCTTGCCAGGCTCTGCCATGCAGGCGCGATACTCTCAGTAGCTTGCCGGGCTCTCTAAGAGGGGCGGAGGAATCGAACATGGGTCGGCCGAGAGAAAGGCGAATGCCCTACCACTGTGCTTTTTATTATTTCTTTTTGGGTCATACCCGGCAATGCTCAGGGGTCACTTCCAGATCTGCGCTCAGGAATTACTCCTGGCGGTGCTTGAGGTACTATATGTGATGCTGGATATTGAACCTGCGTGGGCCACGTGCAAGGCAAAGGCCCTCCCTGCTCTACTATTGCTCCGGCCCCCACAGGGCACTTTTAGTGTGTTTCAATTTTATTTCTGTTTGGTTTGGTTTGGGAACCACTTCCAGCGATGCTTGGGCCTTGCTCCTAGCTCTACAATCCGAGATCATACCGGGCAGAGCTAGAGGATCATATTGGGATCAAACCTAGGTTGGCCATGTGCAAGGCAAGTGCCCTATCCACTGTACTATTGCTCCAGCACCAATTCTATTTATTTTGTGATTTCCTCTCCCTTTCCTTCTGCTGCTGTTACTGCTGCAATGATCAGGTCTTGCAGGCACACTTGACTGGGGTACAACCCTTCCCTCCAGTCCCAGTTCCCATCTGGGCACCTCATAGCCTCTATCCTTCCCATTTTAGCTCATCTCTTGGTCTCTCACATCACTTTATCTGGCTGCTCCCCTGTGAGCAAGTTTGTGGTTAAAATCTCTTTATTTGAACTGCCTCATTGACTCTGGCTCCTGGGACACTGAGATATCAAGATCCTTATTTTATTCTGGGCCTGAGCTTCCACACCTGAAGACGGGTAACCAAGTTAGAGCCCACTTTATAGAGATGAGATAAAGAGGGGCAAGGCATATATGTGTGTATATATATATATAAGTGTACAATGAACATTCATTGGTGACATTGTTAGAATTTATGGTCCTGGACTTATACCATCCCTATGGGTCCTCAGAATATGGACAGAACATGAGTGGGTGACTGCACTCACAGAGTTGCTGCAAAAAATCTTCAGGGAGCAGTTTAATCCTTTGATCTCAAAGGAGCATCGAAGCTCAGATCTGTCAATCTAATGCCCTTTTGCCACCCAATGCATAAGCACTGTGGCCTTTAGAGAGAACATGGCTGTCCAGCCCTTTAGAGATAGCACAGCTATCTAGCCCTTGAGAGAGAGAAAGAGAGAGAGGGAGAAGGAGAGAGGGAGAGAGGGGGGAGAGAGAAAGAAGAAAGAGGAAAGGGGTAGCTGACTGTCTAGATCTTTATAAAGGCCATGGTTGTCTAATCTCTCCTCCCTGGAGACCACAAGGACTTACGTCCGTCCACTACACATCATGACTGGCACTGCAGCACCTTTCCCCACCCCACGATAATTCCAGTACTCCCGTGTGAAATTATAGAACCACCCCCATCCCCACCATGACAACTGACACGTTTGCTGTGGTTTTCATTTTTCTGAACTGGAACTAAAAATCAGGCCTCCTGACTGTGAGTCTAGTGTGCTCCCTACCACACACCCTGTCCCCATGTGGCCAAGGTTTCTGCCACATGACACACAGCCCACTCCTCTTTTCTGAGCAGCCCGTTCATTTGCCTTACACCTACAACACTCCACAAAGCTGGGACTTCAAGTATGTGGAGAAAGATGCCGTGATACTATTGAAGGTGGGGCTCAAGTCTCCCTCCTCACCCCCTTTCCTTGCAGGACTCTGGTAGCCCCTCCCAGGCCCACCCATTTTCCAGAACTGGCTCTGGATAGCCCAGAAACCTCTCTGGTGGTGCTCACCCAACTGGACTGTGGTTTAGTGTGAGGGCTCAAGGGCACCAAGCTGCTCAGACTTGCAGTGTTGGGAATACCAGGGCCATCCCTGTGTCCGGGGCCTCCAGGGTTACTCCCAGATTTGCTCAGGGACCATGTGCTGCTGGGGCTGGAAACCAGATGGCATGCATGTGCCCTAACCACTGTACTATCTCCCGGCTCCTTAGTCATATTTTTTTTTTTTTATTAATTTATTCTTTTATTGAATCACCATGTGGAAAGTTACAAAGCTTTCAGGTTTAAGTCTCAGTTATACAATGCTCGAACACCCATCCCTTTACCAGTGCACACATTCCACCACCAAGAATCACAGTATACCTCCCTCCCCCCCCACCTCCCCAGCCCTCCACCCCACATGTGTAACTGGTACATTTCACTTTACTTTCACTTTACTTTGATTACATTCAATATTTCAACAAAAAAATTCACTATTATTGATTTGGAGTTTTTCCCCCCTAAAGTCGCTTAGTCATATTTTTAACAGTCACTTTAACATGCAGGAACCATTAAGCTCCCCCAGCAGTCAAGGATACAGAGTTGAGTTGTCTCTATACTCTCCCAGGCTAACTGCTTCTCTGTGACTGGAAAGTAAGGGGGGAGCTTGGGCCTCTCCGCAACTGCACAAGCGTGAATCCAGACCCAGCAAAACTCTTTCGGCGTGGGCAACTCCTCGCAGAATGTCTCCAGCCTGAGAACTAAGCCTCGGCCCCGTGCCCGCCCAGGAGGGGAAAGGTATTTCTCTCTCTCTCTCTCTCTCTCTCTCTTGCCTCTTTCTCTCCGGGGATGAAGGGTGCGGTGGCCGCCATATTAAGACGACCACAGATTGGGTTTTCAAGCCTGCAATGATATAATATCTGGAAGAAATCTCCCTGGACTTCTTGTTAAAGTACAGAAATTCAAAACCACGCGGCCACAGTAGCGGAAGTATTTGTCTTCACAGTAGGTCTGAATCTAGTGGGGTAGTCCTAACAACAATAGTGAGGTTTGTGTTGAAATATTGAATGTAACCAAAGTAAACAGAATGTAAAATGAAACTTATCAGTTACAAGGTAGGGGGGGGCGGGATGGGAGGTGTACTGTGTGGGTTTTTTTTTTTTGGTGGTGGTATATGGGCACTGGTGAAGGGATGGTTGTTTCAGCATTGTATAACTGAGACCTAAGCCCGAAAGCATTGTAATGTTCCACACGGTGATTTAATAAAATAAAATAATAAAAAAAAAGAATATCACCCAAACAAGGTCGGGGAACTTCCTCAAAAAGATATTTTTATTAAACTTTTCTTTTGCATCCACAATCAAATAAAGTTTTACAATTTTATTCATTTCCATATCAAAAAAAAGGGGGAGCTTGGTGCCTATCACCCAGGGATGCTTCTCTGAGCCCCAGAAACTGAGTTCCAGCAAGGAGAAGCACTTTGCCCAGAGCACTTCATCATGGTAACCATGCTGGGACCAAAAAATATATGGTTTCTGGGGGCTGAAGCGATAGTACAGTGGGTAGGGCGTGTGGCTTGCACATAGCCAACCCGGGTTCAATTCCTAGGATCCCATATGGTCCCCTGAGCACTGCCAGGAATAATTCCTGAGTGCAAAGCCAGGAGTAACCCCTGTGCATCGCCAGGTGTGACCCAAAAAGCAAAAAAAAAAATCTGGCTTCTCTAACTCTCCTCTGGGGTCTTTCCAGAAGGAAATACGTATCAGTCAGGAGGTCCTCAGGATGAACAAAATGAAACAGTCCCGTGGCTCCTCAGATCCCCAGTGAGTCAAATTCTTGCGCCCACCCCCACTCCCCAGCCCTGAAAGAGAGGAGAAGTTTCCAGAGCCTGAGTTCTCCCAGTTGCTGCGCTGTCACCACCCAGCTGCCGCCTGAGAGGCTCAGGGTTGGCGCTGCAGCCCCAGCAAATGCGGGGGACCCCGACATGCCTGGCTACCCTCTCCAGCACGGATCATGTCATAGGTGAGTGGGCAGCCAAGTGGGTGTCGGGGGAGAGAGCGCTTGGCCTGCAGGGAGCACTTGATCGGTCCCTCCATGGAGCTACTTCCTCCCACAGAACCCGAGGCTGCTTTCAGCCCTGCCCAAAGGAACCAGGGGTGGGGGAGGATAGTCAGAGGTCCTCGGCCCTGAGCAGCCCGGAGGAGCCCTGGTCAAACTGACAATTGTAAGTCACTTAAGGAGTCCACATTAAATGAGGTCCAAATGGGCCATTCCCCATGGTTTGGCTATGGGGTGGGTGGCACCATTGGGGGTGGCATAATAATGCTCTATTACATCTACACAGGGACACCGGCCAATAACGCATTTCTCTGAACATGTATTTGGATTTATTTGTACTTAGTCGCTCGACAAACATATGCCAACCACCCTTTCTCTGCAGAGTCTGAACTGAGAACCTGGGATTCTGCAGTGAAGCGGGCACCATGCTCACTCTTTATAAGCCAGTTAGAGTTGTTCCAAAGTTCAAAATTCAAAACCAAGTAGCCAGGCATGAGAAAAGGGACTGCAGGGTTATGTTGCCAAGTCCAGTGTCAGCCTGGTCCTACGACACTGGGTGACCTTAAGCATGTTTCTTTTATTTTCCTTTAAAAATATAAATCACTGTGAGGTATAGTTACAGACTTACAAACTTTCGTGCTTATGTTTCAGTCATACAATGATCGAGTACCCATCCCTCCACCAGTGCCCATTCTCCACCACCAATGATCCCAGTATCCCTCCCACCACCCCCACCTCATATCCCCCCGCCCTGCCTCTGTAGCAGGCGCATTCCCTTTTACTCTCTCTCTCCCTTTGGGTGTTGTGGTTTGTAATACAGGTATTAAGTGGCCATCATGTTTGGTCTATAGTCTACTTTTAGCACACATCTCCCATCCTGAATGGGCCCTTTGAGCATCATTTACTTGGTGTTACCTTCTCTATCTGGGCTGCCTTTTTCCCCAGCATGTGAGGCCAGCTTCCAAGCTGTAGAGCAATCCTCCTGGTCCTTATTCTACTATTCTTGGGTATTAGTCTCCCATTCTGTTACTTTATATTCCACAAATGAGTGCAGTCTTTCTATATCTGTCCTTCTCTTTCTGACTCATTTCACTTAGCATGATGCTCTTCATGTTGACCCACTTATATGCAAATTTCATGACTTCATCTCTTCTAACATCTGCATAGTATTCCATTGTGTAGATGTACCAAAGTTTCTTTAACCAGTCATCTGGTTCTCGGCACTCTGGTTTTTTCCAGATTCTGGCTATTGTAAATGGGCCTTAAGCACATTTTTTTTTCTAGTGAGTCACAGTGAGGGTAGTTACAGATTCACACCTTTTCGTGCTTGTTTTTCCCTCATGCAATGTTCGAGAGCCCATCCCTCCACCAGTGTCCATTCTCCACCACCAATGAACCCAGTATCCCTCCCACCCCCCTGATCCCATACCCCCTACCCCGCCTCTGTGGCAGGGCATTCCAATTTGTTCTCTCTCTTTCCTTTTGGGTGTTGTGGTTTCTTACGCACATTTCTTAACCTCTGTGATTTCATGTTTCATCATCGAAGAGCTTACTGGAAGACACAGAAATATCTCGCACACATGAGCTCAGTAAGTGGACAAGGTTGCTAGCCGTGCATTATTTCATCACTCATGTGGATACTGTCTTAATTTAGCACCTTCGAAATACCCAAGCACGTAATTCTGTGTCCCTGTTAACTCCAAATACCCAAGTATGTGCTCACTAGCACAGGGAATTACCCCCAATAACCCCGGAACAGCTGTTTTAGTCCATTGGCAGATGAGAAATGGAGGGTCAGACAAAATTGTCACATTGCCTGTGACAATTGCAGGGAATTGCAGACTGTGAATGCTCAAGTGGGAACTGGAGTACATGTCACTTGTGCTCCAGAGCTCATGCTCCTTCTGGACTGCCTCTGCTGGCTCCATCTCCCCTTTCAGGAATGGCTTATTCAACCTCCCCGTGTGCCAGGCATTGTGCTGGTCTCTGGAGGTACAGAGGAGAGCAAAGCAAACTTGGAGTCTTCTCTCAAAGCTGCCTAATCTAGGGGGATGAAAGCAACAAAGAGAAGCAACAATCGAAATAAGGGTCACTAGAGGGGAGGGTCAGACCCTGTGCCCTTAGAGGCAAACATTATTTGGGAACCAAGCAAGGCCTTTTGCAGAGCATGCTCTTGGAGAGCCGATCTGAATGCTGGTCAAAAATTGGGCCAGGCTGTCGTGGCCGCACAACCTCATATGCTCCTCATTCTCAGCAATTATCAAATTATCAAATGATGCCTTTTTGGCAGATCTGATTGTTGGGGGGAAATTCCAAATAATAATAGTAAGTTTACTGTTTTGAAATATTGAATGTAATCAAAGTAAAGAAAAAGTAAAGTGAAAATCATCAGCCACACAGGTGGGGGGTGAGGGTGGGATGGGAGGTATACTGGGGTTCTTGATGGAACATGTGCACTGGTGAAGGGATGGGTGTTCGATCATGGTATGACTGAGACTTAAGCCTGAAAGCTTTGTAACTTTTTGCATGGTAATTCAATTAAAAATTTAAAAAGTAAAAATAAAATAAAAAGGAAAAAACTGGGCCAGGTGTTTTCTTTTTGTGTAGTTCAGCCAGTGCCTTGTAAATTCTTGATATCAACCCCTTATCAGGTGGGTATTGGGTGAACATCCTTTCCCACTCTGTAAACTGTCTTTGTACTCTGGTACCTGTATCTTTTGAGGTGCAGAAGCTTCTCAGTTTAAAGGTAGTCCCATTTGTTTATCTCTGTTTCCACTTGCTTGGCCAGTGGTGTGTCGCCTTTAAAGATACCTTTAGCGTCAATGTCGTGGATGGTTTTGCCAACCTTGTCTTCAATGTACCTGATGGATTCTGGTCTGATGGTTTGTACGTCTGTAACTCTACCTCACGGTGATTCACTAATAAAATTTTTTAAATAGATAAAAAAATTTTTTGATTGGTCCAGAAGAAGTCAGGGTGAGGGAACAACAGGGAATCCCTCACCCCAAGTGAAGAGGCACAAAGAGGAAAATAGCGCCTCTAGGAGGACATGCTAGAAAGACTGGTTGGCAGGAGAGGGAAGAGCCTGCTAGCAGATGCCAAGGCATTTGGACTTGATCCTGAGGGAGCTCGAGCTCACGGCACTGCAAGATAGCCCTCCTTTTATATCTTGGAACTTCCTCGCCTGCCCTCAGTTTGGCTGAATCAGCAGCTGGGGTGGACAGGGTCAGGGTCCAGAGGGCTGGGGAAAGACCAGACCAGCGGGATCTGTACGAGTTGCAGAGAGCACAGGGAGAGGAGGGTCGGGCAGCACCAGGGACAGCTCTCAGTGGCCACTGAAGATCAGTTATTCCTTTGTGAGCCTTACCTAGCGCCTACCCTGGGGGCATTGCGCAGAGCACCTGGGACACTGCAGAAAACTCAAAGAAAATTACCAGAACTCTTGAGATTCCATTCTAATAGAGAAGGAGGAGAACTAGCAGAACAAATAAGATAGTCGTGTGTTTTATTCGAGGAGGTGTTGTGAGAAAAACTAAGTGAGCAAGGGGGTCGGGAGTACAAGTGAGAAGGGGGGTGGTTATGGCTTTAAACATGGTGGACAGAGATGTTGCAAGAACCGCATCTTGGAAAACATGAAAGAGGAGAAGGAAGAGTCAAGGGCATCCACAGGGAAGGGATTTCAGGCAGAAGGAACAGCAGTTGCAAAACCCTGAGAAACCACTGAGAACTTGAAACAAAGAGATGCTATTATTTGGTTTCCATTTTCACAGTATCCCTCTGAGTGTTGTGTGGCTATTTGCTTGTGGGGGTAATAATGGAGATGTGTGTGATAGAGAGATAGGATAGAGGGTAAGGCACTTGCTTTGCATGCAGCATATCTGGGATCAATTCTTTTTTTTTATGGAAAGATGGAGGATCTCTGTCCCACATCCTCCTCTTTTTTTTCTTTTTTCGGGTCGCATCTGGCATTGCACAGGGGTTACTCCTAGCTCTGCACTCAGGAATTACTCCTGGCAGTACTCAGGGGACCATATGGGATGCTGGGAATCAAACCCAGGTCGGCCGCGTGCAAGGAAGATGCCTTACCCACTGTGATATTGCTCCAGTCCCTGGGCTCAATTCTTGACCACTGCATATGGTCCTCTCATGCTCCGTTAGGAGTTACCCCTGAGCACAGATACAGGAGTAACACCTGAGCACAGTTGGATGTGGTCCCAAGGAAAGCAAGAAAGAAAGAGAGCAAGAAAGAAAGCAAGAAAGAAAGCAAGAAAGAAAGAAAGAAAGAAAGAAAGAAAGAAAGAAAGAAAGAAAGAAAGAAAGAAAGAAAGAAAGAAAGGGGAGGGAAGGAAGAAATAAAGAGAAGGGAAGGAAGGAAGGAAAAGGAAGGAAGGAAGGAAGGAAGGAAGGAAGGAAGGAAGGAAGGAAGGAAGGAAGGAAGGAAGGAAAAGAAAGGAAATGGAGGAGCTGTTAGAAGTTGATTGCTGTAATTCAAGCAAGTTATCAGGGAAGTTCAGCAGAGAGAGGAAGAGGGGAAGTTAAGGCTGTATCTGGAGGCGCAAGTGAGGCTGGAGTGGAGAGGATGAAGAGATCCCATTCTCCCAGTTTCCACATGAAAGTCTGGGAAACTGGAATGCTCAAAGGTGAAGGCAGACACACAGGAGCCTAGGGTTGGGCAGGGCTTGCTCCACCATCCCTCTAAAACCTGCATTTCCCAGCAGATCCTCCCATCGTACTAGCACCTGGATCTCTGGCATGACTTCTCACTTCCTCCTGTCCATCCTCCCTGCCACCCCACGGGACACTTTCCTGACATGCATCCTGGACGCTGAGATGCTGCTGCACTCACACCTGCAGAGTGGCTCTCCCTGTCCTGGGGTAAGGTCACACCTCCATGGCCACACCCTACCATGCTCCCTCACTGAATCTCTTCAAGCCACACTTGACTCTCTTCTGATATGGGTCTCAATCCTTCCTTGCCTCTGCATACACTGTTCACTCCTGTTAATGTCTTCATCAGGGGTGTGGTGCTGCCAGCAGGTCAACCTGTACCTGTGGGGCGAGTGCATCAGCAGCCTGATGGTGCCTTCAGACTTCCTGATACCCCAAAATTGCTGCTGTGCCTTTGGCAGGACCCCAACAACTTGGGAACAAGTTTACCAATAAGTTAATGGCCAAAAGTTAGTTTATATGGGGGCGACATCCCCAAACCACCTCTGGCTCAGTTATACAAGTTCACTTATTGGCCTTGTTTCAGAGACCCATAAATCTCTAAAGAGATCAAAAGATGCAGTTAGGACCTATAGCACAAAGATAGGTGGGAACGTGTGACTGAAAGCTCCAGGCTTGTTTGGATCAGGACTTGGCCTCCTCCTCCCAGGTCCCCAGTTTTCCAGTAGCTTGGCAATCACACCCAAAAACTATCACTGGTGTCATGCAATCTCACCAACAGCCAAGACCTGGAGACCATAAACTAAAGCTCCCAGAAGAGAGAGCCACAGAATATCCTGGCTCCTTATCAGGCTGTCCTCACCAGGGCTCCTCAAAGGAGGGTGGATGAGTCACCCTCCCCATCCCAAACAGAGCCCCGGCAGCTGAAAACCTCCAGGACCCAACCACCACCATGCTCAAGGCCACTCTCCACACACTCAGACGAACTCTCCCAAGAGGGGACGAGCCTCACCCAAGAGCAGACAAGCCTCACTCAAGACAGATTGAACTTCACTGGAGAGTGGACCAGTCATAAAACCCAGGTACGCGAATCCATGACTGAGATCTCCAAGCCTGCTTGGATCAGGACTGGGCCTCCTCCCCCCAGCTCTCCAGTTTTCCAGTAGCTTGACAGTCATACCCACAAACCGCCCCCAGCACCATGTAATATCATCAACATCCAAGATCCATAGACTATAAACCAAAGCTCTTGGAAGAGAGTGACACAGAATTTCCTGGACACTACAAGCAATTTATCCATAACAAGCAATACAAAACAAATCGTCTAGCATTGCCTTTTCGGCAGGTTTGAGTGGTGGTGGGACTGGTGTCGAAATATCAAATGTAACCAAAGTAGAGAGAGAGTATGGGGGAAATTGTCTGCCACACAGGCAGGGGACGGGTTAGAACGGGGATGGGGGTGGGGGAATACTGGGGATTTTGGTGGTGGAAAATGTGCACTGGTGAAGGGATGGGTGTTTGATGATGCATGACAGAAGCTCAAAAATGAAAGCTCTGTAACTATATCTCACAGTGAATCCAAAAAAGGGGGTGGGGGAAATAATAATAAAATAAAAATAAACAATAAAATAAAATTAAAATTCTGGGAAAAAAAGAAAAAGTAATGTGGAGTTACTGAAAAAAGTATGAGAAAGTAGAGAAGGACAATCCACGGTTGTGGGGCTTTCCTTGGCAATAACGCACCTGGGAGACAAGCACAGAAACAAATACATGGAAAAATACTTGGAAATTACAATTTGTAATCTCTAAAGAGTGTGACTCCGTGCCAGGCTGTCTTCACTCAGGGTGCCCCAGAGGGGGGCGGGTGAGAACCCTCCCCGCCCCAAGGGACCAGGTCCCGGCAGCTGACCTCCACTACCCAACCGCTGCTGCACTCAAGGCCACTTGCGGCCACGTGACACATTATAAGACACTTTCTACCCATTTTCCATAATTACCACACCATATTTGATGGACTTCAGATAGTAGATAACAAATCATAGAGAGTAATATATATAGTATATATATACAGTTATATATATATGTTACAGTGATATATATATATATATATATATCACTGTCACTGTCATCCCATTGCTCATCGATTTGCTCGAGTGGGCACCAGTAACATTTCCATGTGAGACTTGTTGTTACTGTTTTTGGCATATCAAATACGCCATTCCTCTGAGAGGAGCGGAGGAATCGAAGCTGGCTCAGCCGCATGCAAGGTGAACACCCTACCCACTGTGCTATCGCTCCAGTCATATACATATATAATATATGTATATATTATATATATATATCAGAGAGCCCACAAGATACCAAGAGTATCCTGCCCACATGGGCAGAGCCAGGCAAGTTACCCGTGGCATATTCGATATGCCAAAAGCAGTAATGATAGGTCTCATTCCCCTGATCCTGAAAGAGCCTCCAATCATTGGGAAAGACGAGTAAGAAGAGGCTGCTAGATCAAAACAACCATGAGATACCACCTCACACCACAGAGACTAGCACACATCCAAAAGAACAAAAGCAACCGTTGTTGGAGAGGATGTAGGGAGAAAGGGACCCTTCTTCACTGCTGGTGGGAATACCGACTGGTTCAGCCCTTCTGGAAAACAATTTGGACGATTCTCAAAAAATTAGATATTGAATTCCCATTTGACCCAGCAATACCACTGCTGGGAATATATCCCAGAGAGGCAAAAAAGTACAATCGAAACGACATCTGCACATGTATGTTCATCGCAGCACTGTTTACAATAGCCAGAATCTGGAAAAAACCCGAATGCCCCAGAACGGATGACTGGTTGAGGAAACTTTGGTACATCTATACAATGGAATACTATGCAGCTGTTAGAAAAAAGGAGGTCAAGAATTTTGTAGTTAAGTGGATGGGCATGAAAAGTTTCATGCTGAGTGAAATGAGTCAGAAAGAGAGAGACAGACATAGAAAGATTGCACTCATCTATGGTATATAGAATAACAGAGTGGGAGACTAACACCCAAGAACTGTAGAAATAAGTACCAGGAGGTTGACTCCATGGCTTCGAGGCTGGCCTCACGTTCTGGGGAAAGGGCAACTCAGAGAAGCGATCACCAACTATATTGTAGTCGAAGGCCATGTGGGGGAAGGGAGTTGCG
Source organism: Sorex araneus (assembly GCF_027595985.1). NCBI lineage: Eukaryota > Metazoa > Chordata > Mammalia > Eulipotyphla > Soricidae > Sorex > Sorex araneus. Next base: position 36,081,371 of record NC_073302.1, read on the forward strand.
GGCTGAATGAGGGGTAGAGACTGAGCACAGCGGCCACTCAACACCTTTATTGCGGGCCGTAGAAGCTAAATAGAGAGAGAGAACAGAAGGGAATGCCCTGCCACAGTGGCAGGGTGGGGTGGGGGGGAGATGGGATTGGGGAGGGTGGGAGGGACGCTGGGTTTAGGGGTTGTGGAGAATGGGCACTGGTGAAGGGATGGGTTCCCGAACTTTGTATGAGGGAAGTATAAGCACAAAAGTGTATAAATCTGTAACTGTACCCTCACGGTGATTCTCTAATTAAAAATAAATAAATTTAAAAAAAAAAGAAGAGGCTGCTAAAATCTCAGGGTTGGGAGGAATAGAGACGTTACTGGTGCCCACTCGAGTAAATGGACAAACAATGGCATGACAGTGATACAGTGAATGTGGAGTTCATACCCAATTCAATCAGTTTAATCAATGGCTGAATAAATAGCAGTACTCCTACATTATAAAATATATATGCATATATATATATATATATATATATATATATATATGTCTTCACCATCTACATGTGCAAGGAAGCCTTCCCAGATCTTCGCCCCTTCCCAGGCAGAAGGAAATCGCTCCAGCCTGAGAACCTGCATAGCTGCAGGGGCCAGCTTCTCAATTTCTGCTAAGGGCCCAGGAATGTGGAGGTGAGAGGACGGTGTGGTGCAGGAGGAAGGGAGGCATGTGCAGGGTGGCCAGGGGGTGAGACCCAAGAAAGAGCAGAGCCAAGAGTCCCAGGCTGACCTAAGGTGTCAGTTAGTCAGGGTCCTTCCAGGAAGAATTGAGAAGAAGCCTCAATGACAGAGGCGCCAAGTTGGCCCTTGAGCAAACTGTTCTCCAGCAAGGCAGAGGGGGCCTGTGGGTCAGCGGTCAGCGTCCGTCCTGCTGAGTGCCCAGTGACCCCAGCTGTGAGCCTGTAGAGGAGGACAGAGTGCCACGGGGAAGGAAGAAAAGAAAGTTCAGGCAGGGCGAAGAGAGCAGAAGGTGGGGAGGAATTTGCAGTCTGCTACAGAGACGGCTTGGGGTAGGCGGGGGTGGGAGGGGGACGGGGGCGGGGGGGAGGCAAGTACTAAGGAGTAGGTGGAGCTCAGTCAGAGGCATGTTGAGACCCTTTCGAGAAAAAGAGCCTTCCAAGGCAGGAGCCGAGAAGCAGCTTCTCCTCGTGCTGTAGGAAGCTCCCAGGCTCGGGGGTCTTCCCAGAGGGGTCAGGAGGAAGCAGCTCCTGCTCTCCAGCTCCTGGGGGCAACGAAAGCCCACCAGGCTCTGCTCCAGGGTGTCTACAAGAGAGTTTTGGAAACAGACAGGCCTGTGGATCAAAATATAATGCTCGCCACTTAAATAGCTTTATTTCTTAACAGCTACACTAAGTCCCTAAGCCTTATGCGCCAGGGAGGGAGGTAACAGCCGTCAGGGCTCCTGTGGAGGAAGGCTACCCCGGTCGGCCATGCCTCGGGCCCCTGCCCGGAACCTTTGTAAAGGGGGGAGGCAGAAATGTGGTGTCTGCTGGCCCGGGAGGGGTAGTGCAAGAGGGCTCAGGGCTGCAGTGCAGTGTGGAGAGGGCCGTCCTCCTAGATCTCAGACCCATCCTCAAGTCCTGCCCTAATCTGGAGTCTGATTCTGGGGTCTGAAAGCAAACCGTTTACAGATAGTCTGGGGGCTGAGCAAGGGGCCTCAATTGCTCACCTCTGTCAGCAAATTTGTTTGTTTTAGTGTGAGGGCCACACCGAGCTGTGCTCAGAGCTTACTCCTGGCTCTGCTCTCAGGGATCTCTCTGGTGGGGTTCAGGGAACCGTATGGGGTACTAGGGACCAAACCAGGGCTGGCTACATGTGAGGCAAACGCCCTATCCAGTGTTCTGTTGCTCTGGCCCCTAGTAATGTTTTGTTTTGTTTCATTTGAGAGAAACATCAGGTGATTCTCCTGGCTATCAGGAGGAGGCCCTGAGCATCAGGCTATCAGGGGCTACTCAGGAGTCACCCCTGGCAGTGCTCAGGGATGTGGGATGTCATGTGGGATGACAGGGATTGGGCCCTGGGATGGCCACATGCAAAGCAAATGGCCTCCTGACTGTAGGAGAGATGGCACCCTGCAACTATCTCTCTGGCCCCTCTGTCAGCAACCTGTAGGGCTTCTATTGGCTTTGCTCTGGACCTCCGCCAGATGGCACAGCCCACTGGCAGGGCATCAGCGTGCAGGAGTCTTTGAAACACTTTGAAACGTCTCCCCTCCCGGCCACATCACGGGGCTACATCACAGGGCTGTTCGGGCCCACAGGCTGCCTCTGAAGGTCAGAGAGAACAGAATAGCAGCTGCAAAGCTGACTCCAAACTGAACACTTGCATGAGCTCAAAACAAAGACACAGCAAATGGGCACAAGAGACTCTGTGGGGCTCCTTGTCCCACAGGAACTTTCTCTCCAGCTCCAAGAAAAGTCTTTCGGCCAGCCGAGGGAGCGTACACCTGTCGGGCTACGTGAAAGCCTCATCACTGGGTTGGACTGACCCAAAGTCAAGACAACTCACAGGAGACAGGAACTCACTGGCAGCCTCTCTTCCCAAGTCAGAGTAGAACAACTAGGCCCAACACCCACAGAGCAGCAGGGGGTAGCCTGGGACATGCAAAAGACAGTCCTTCCTAATGGCCACCTCCAACATGAAGGAGAAACGTCTGCTCAGAGGCCCCACAGCCACTACAGCCATCTCTCTCTCCTCTCTCTCTCTCTCTCTCTCTCCTCTCTCTCTCTCTCTCTCTCACACACACACACACACACACACACATGCATACACATGCACACACACGCACATGCACATGCACACACACGCGCATGCATGCACATATACATACATACACACATGCACACATGCACGTGCATACACATGCACATGCATGCACATATACATACATTCACACATGCACACATGCACGTGCATACACACGCGCATGCATGCACATATACATACATACACACACAGAGATCTCCAAAACTAAGCAATGATTTCCCAAGCCAGCCGAGGCTCTCTGACGTGGCTCAGTGGTACAGCACAAACCTGAGATGTGTGAAGCCGAGATTCAATCCCCATTAAGAACAAAACATGAAACAAACCAACAACTGGGGATGGAGAGAAAGTACAAAGCAAGTGGGCATGGCTACAAATCCCAGCACGTCTCCTGAGCAGGAGTCCTCTCTGAGCACTGCCGCTGTGCGCCCCTGCAAAGACAATGACAAACCAAAACATAAGCAGAAAAACAACGGCATAGGTTCTAGACTACTGGAAGAAAACCATTTTTTTCTAAATCCTCATAGTGGAGCTGAGTCTCCTTACTCTACAAAACCATCTCTATCCTGCGTCCTTTCTTGCTTTAAAGCACTTGGAATGAAGATTGTGTGGCTTAACCTTTCAGTATCAATAATGCAAACCACAATGCCCAGAAGGAGACACACAGAGAGAGACAGAGACAGAGACAGAGACAGAGAGAGGGAGAGAGAAGAAAAGCACCTGCCATAGAGGCAGGCAGAGGGTGGGAGGTGGAGGGGTGATGGGAGGGAACCTGGGGACACTGGTGCTGTGAAATGTACACTGGTGGAAGGATGGGTATTGGATACTGTATGACTGAAATCCAGTCATGAACAGCTTCGGAATGCTCTATCCCACAGTGATTCAATAAAAAGGGAAGAAAGAAAGAAAGAAAGAAAGAAAGAAAGAAAGAAAGAAAGAAAGAAAGAAAGAAAGAAAGAAAGAAAGAAAGAAAGAAAGAAAGAAAGAAAGAAAGAAAGAAAGAAAGAAAGAAAGAAAGAAAGACTATCATTTAAAACCCAAGTACACAGTCCTGACCAGCACACTGCACCGCTCTATTAGTTAAGAAGTTTTACGCTGTAAAAAAAACGAGAAATATGTGATCCTGAAACAGAAAACGGAGAGATGGGAGAGGCCCAGCCAGGGTGGTGGGATTCAGGGAGCCCAGTGATGCCTGCAGGGCCCTCCCGCCCCCGCTACCTGGAGAGGTACACACAGTGACCTCCACACTCGGCCCTGTGACACGCTCCCGTGACTCCCGAGCTGAGGAAGCAGAGCTACCCGCTCTCACTCCGTCTCTCTCACTCCGTCTCTCTCACTCCGTCTCTGCAGGGCTTGGCTGAGCTCAGCGCAGACTGAGGCCAAAGCTGGGACTCAGGGTTTTCCTCCAGCCATGAACTGGGGCAGAGACAATGTCCTCGAAATCAACAAGGCTCCCCTCTGAAGCTGGGAATAGGGAAGAGCCCCCCCAAACCCCCTAGATCCTGTGACTCTGTGTGTGGGACCAGGCGGCCTGATTACATTCGGAAGAAAGGGAAGGAAAAAGGTCAGTTCACAGAGGCACTGACATTAGCCCATGGTCCCCTGCCTGAAATGTCTCTTAAATGATCATTCAGTATAAATAAATAAATAAATAAATAAATAAATAAATAAATAAATAAAGGCAGAGTGGCTTAATGGATTTTTTAAGTGACATTTAAAATTTATTCAAAAGTGGGAAGTCTAATATAATTTAAATATGGTTACAAGCTAACATAAAAGGATAAAATAAAATTATGTATATACATAATTAGACAAATCTGTTCAACTGATTACTCTTATATAGGCAGTAGAGAATTTGAGAGATTTTTAGAATACATTACTTACAAAGCAGAAGCTAAATTACCTGCATGGTAACAATATCTATTATTTTTATTTTTAATTTTTTTAATTTATTTATTTTTTAATTAGTGAGTCACAGTGAGGGTACAGTTACAGATTCACACATTTTCATGGTTGTTTTTCCCTCATGCAATGTTCGAGAGCCCATCCCTCCACCAGTGTCCATTCTCCACCACCAATGAACCCAGTATCCCTCCCACCCCCCAGTCCCATCCCCCCACCCCACCCCGCCTCTGTGGCGGGGCATTCCAATTTGATATCTCTCTTTCCTTTTGGGTGTTGTGGTTTGCAATAGGGATATTAAGTGGTCATCCTGTTCAGTCTCTAGTCTACTTTTCAGCACGCATATCCCTTCCCGCGCAGGATCTTCAATCACATATTACTTGGTGTTCCCTTCTTTATCTGGGATGACTTTCCCCCAGCATATGAGGCCAGCTTCCAAGCTATGGAGCCAGCCTCCTGGTATTATATACTACTATTCTTGGGTATTAGTCTCCTACTCTGTTGTTTTATATTCCACAGATGAGTGCAATCTTTCTTTGTCTGTCCCTCTCTTTCTGGCTCATTTCATGAATGGGTTTTTTTTTTACAAAGCTGTTCATGATTGGATTTCCACCATACAGTTTTTCAACACCCATCCCTCCACCAGTGTACATTTCCCAGCACCAGTGTCCCCAGGTTCTCTCCCATCCCCTCCCATCCCCCACCCCTGCCTGCCTCTATAGCAGGTGCTTTTCTTTTCTCTCTGTCTCTCTCTGTCTCTCCCTCCCTAGCTCCTTTCCTCCCTCCTTCTTTCCTCCTTCCCTCCCTTCATCCCTCCCTCCTCCTTCCCTCCCTCCTTTCCTCCCTCCTTCTTTCCTCCTTCCCTCCCTTCATCCCTCCCTCCTCCTTCCCTTCCTCCTTTCCTCCCTCCTTCTCTCTCTCTCTCTTTTATTTTCCTCTCTCTCTCCCCCTTTGGGTACCGTGGCTCGCAATAGTGATTCTGAAAGGTTATCAGCAATATCCCTTACCTACTTTTAAAAGTAAAAATGGATTTTTTTTTAAATGGAGAAGGAAGTTGTGGGTATCCCTTAGTGCAGCGGGTGTGGTCAGTAAGAGACTCAATACTTTGTGGTGTGAAATTTTACACCTTTCGGGGAGCCCTGAGCTGGCTCATCAGGCCCTGAGAGGAAGGGTGGGTGGGAGTGAGTGAGTGGGCCCCCGAGGTGCCTGGAGGCAGGAATGCCAGCGAAGGGCCTGGCGGGGTGTGCCCGGGCGCCCAGAGACAGCACACAGCCGGGCAGCGAAGGCCCAAGCCGTGGGTGAGTTTAGGAAGAGGGAAGAGCAGGCCTTGCTGGGGTGGGTCACTGGCAGGGGGGGAGAGTCTGTGCCCACCCCTCCTGGAATCACTGGAAAAAACAACACACCGGTCAGATCCCTCCAGCTCCCCGAGCTCCAGCCCTGGCCTGACCCTCACACACCCTCCAGTGAGGCAGGCGACAGGTAGGCAGCCAGCAGGAGTGACACACCCGAGGGGACTCGTCCAGCGAGGAGCCCAGCAAGAATCAAGAATCCCGGACAATACCCCCGGTCCAGTGAAAGCCAAGTTCTGTTTCCTAACAGCCAGCCGGGGCCAGGGGGGGAGGGGGGAGGGGGCCACCTTCCCCAGCCGGGGCCCTGAGCTCTGCTCCCCTCTCTGAGGCAAAAATGACCCCCAGCCCCTCTAGGACTGCCCCCGAGCCCGGGCCTGGGCAGAGTGGGGGCCTAGAAGCCTGGCCACTGGAACTGCAGCCGGGAGGGGGACTCGGGAGAGGAAGACTGTCTTGAGTGGGGGCAGAGCTGCGCATTCCTCCGTCCCTTAATAACCACTAATTAGTTAATCCCTGTAGCAGCCCCGGTGAGTTATCAGGGATTATTATCCCCAATTTACAAGCAGGAGACTGAATGCCAGAGGGATTGGCCTGGGGCTCAGGGCAGGGAGGGTTGTGGAGGGGGGGGATCAGTGAAAACCCCAGCAGAAGCTACAAATTGCTTCAGAATTAGGGGAGGGAGCCCCGGGGGCGGGTGTTTGGAGGGGGCCTCTTTGGAGGGGCCCCTACACCTAGGAATGTAGAGGTCCTCTGCCTGGTGGGCCTTTCAAGGGCATCTGAGCCGGCTCTCCCCTGGGCGCAGATGGGCAGGTGGAGGACCAGAGATGGCAAGACACTGGCCCAGCGTCACCCAGCCCGCACCGCCGCCCCACAGCTCGCAGAGGTTCCCCCGCTCTCTGCTCGGGCTGCACTGAGAGGCTCAGGGGGGCTGGTTCCCCGAAGCGGGGGTTCCCTCCGCAGCCCTCCCTGGATTCCTGGAGAAAGCAGCCCGCAGTAAACCCCCAGGGATTATGTGTGTACTAATGGCCTGTGACAAAGGCAGAGGATAAGCTGGGAGCTCTACAGACTAAACAAGGTGCGAGAAGCCAAGTCAAACAAAAGCGGGCGTTTGGCGTTGGCCTGGCTGGTGGGCTAGAAGCGGGCCCTGCCTCCTGGGAGGCCAGGCCCCGGGCCACCGCCCAGCCTCTCCCCTGGTGGCCTTTTCTCCTTGGCTACCGAGGCCAAGGCTGGGTGGCAGCAGATCCGCGCACGTGGCCGTCCTGGTGGGTGGCATCTGCCACATTTCCCCATCATGCCCTTCCCGCCCCCCCCCTTCCCCACAAATGACAGAACCCAGAGGCAGAGAGGAGCAGGGAGCGACGTGTTCCAGGTACATGGCCAGTCAGGCAGAGCGGGGGGGCCGGGGGGGCTGACGCCTCAGCCCACCAGGCCTCCCACACTCTTCCTTGGCCTTGGTTGGCTGGTGAGTGAATGGCGGGATGGGTGGGGCTGGTGGGGGTGGGGAGGGGACACCTTTCTCTCCCTCCTGTCCTAAGCACGGGCTTCCTGACAATGCATCGTGCTCAGGCCCACGGGTCTGGGCAGCAGACAGGTCAGTGGCATCGTGCGGGCCTGGGCACCAGACAGGCCCACTCCTACCTCTGCACCACCCCCCCCCCCATGGCTTTGACAGACCTGGCACCCGGAGCTTCCACTTGCTTATCTCCAAAATTCGGGGGAGAAATAAAAAAATCCCTGTCCCTCCGAAGAGAGGGAATGGGCTTATGGACCTCAGGGACGTGGAGAGTTTGCACCACTCACAGCCAACACCTAAGCACGGTACCGCCGTCACCCTGGGCCTCTGTAGCACCCGTCTGTGGGACGGCCCGAGCTCGGCCCAGGAGGCCTTTGATGCGTTTCTCCTCCCACCCCCGGGTGACATGGCCCAGGAGTGAGTGATTTCTGATTCCACGGCCCTCCCGGCATGCCCAGGAGAAACAGTAAGAACGGGTTTGGGGGGAGACAGCGGGTGGGAGGGGGGGGGCCCCCGAGCACCGCCCTGTTTCGTTTCCTAGCCCGGCTGCCCGCCCCCTCCCGGGCCTCCACACACCTGTTCCAGAACGTTCTGGGGCGTGAGTCTCAGGACCGTCTCTGTTCCCCGGGCCGAGGCTGAGTCACTCCTGGTGTGAGTCCAAAGGTGAGAGCACCCCGAGACCTGGGGCCTGCAGAGCTGGGCAGAACTCGGAAATCAGCGTCCGGGACAGCTCCACACCCCTCTCCTGGCAGGCTGCCTTGGGCTGCAGGGGCTGCGGGGGGGTAGGGGGACGGCTGCTCCCTGCCTGTCCCAGGTCAGAGCGGCAGCTGCTCAGGCCCCCTTCTCCTTCCAGGGACTCCGGCGCTCCTCTCTCTCCACCTCTGCCCTGCCCGTGTCCAAGGGGCCCTCTCTCGGCCTGCTCTGGCCGCTGCTTCTCGGAGCAGCCCTGGGAGGAAGGATGGCCGGGTCCTCGCTCCTGGCCTCTGGTTCCTGGCAGGAGCAAGAAGAGATCTGCCTGGTGGGGGATTAAGGCGTTAGGGTTCACCACCAGCCAAGGGGGTGGCACCAGGACTCGGGGGAGATTATCCGCCTGCCCCTGCCTACCTGCCTGTGTGCCAGGTTTAAGGCCCTGGAGGGTTGATGTAAGCCTGCTCAGGACTCTGGAGCACTAGAGACCCTACCTGTGGGATTACAGGGTGTGGGGCGTGCTCGCTTCTCTTGCCAGGCTTCGGGGCACTGCCAGGGCTGAGTTCTCCTCTGCGCCGGCACTGAGGTTTTTGTCTTCCAGTCTATTAACAAGTGAGTCACACCCTAAGAGCGCCTTATCGTGAAAGCAAAGTTCTGGACACAGTGGGTTCTGGGGGCTGATGAAAGCTTCTGCTTCTCTGAGAGCTGCTGTGTGGCCTGACACCTGCCAGTTCCCCTCTCTGGGCTCCCGCCTCCTCCCCTACTACCAAAACCCCCAGTCACATCTGATGTGACATCTGATCTAAAGTCACATCTGATGCTAAAGACATTTTGAAAACCATACATTGCAGCCCACATTCAAAGGGGTATCATAACATTTTGGAAAGGAAGTTTTTTTTAAAAATTTTTGGATCACACCTAGCAATGCACAGGGGTTATTCCTGGCTCAGCACTCATTAGTGAATTACTCCTGGCAGTGCTCAAGGGACCACCTGGGATGCTGGGAATCAAACCCCGGTCAGCCACGTGCAAGGCAAACACCCGACCCGCTGTGCTATCACTCCAGCCCCGAAACAGATTCTTACTTAAAGTGCCAAGAGCATAAGGAATCAGGCAGCTGTGGTTGGGAGGAAATGACAGGCCCTTATTCTGAGTTTTCTAGCCCTTTCCTTTGTTTGTCATTGAAATTTGTCATTCTTTTAGTAAATAAACACAGATCTTAGATTTTGATGGTCCTAATTAGTTGGAAAATAAAATATGAGATGTTCCATGCACATTTACATACCACCACCACCCCATCAGCCACTTTGACTGAAATATGAAAAGTTGAGGGCCACTGGCTTTAAGGACTGAGAAATCCTTGTCCACGGCACTTAATCGTACTGACAATGAAATGGTTCAGCAGGAACTTAGCAGCGCTGTTCCAATCATGGAGGATTGAAGATTCCATCTTTGGAGACCCCAGTCAGAAATTTTCAAGAGGTGTGTTGGTCCTAAGACTGTTTGGGTAATAGGGGAAAAGTGGGCCCAGGGAGGGGACATAGCTAGGGAGGGTTTGTGTCAGGTCACACAGACGTCATCAGGGGTTCAGAGCATAACTCTGGAGTTTAGCCAACTGAGTTCGAAGACTGATTCTGTCACTTCCTAAATACTAATCTCTAGTAGACCTTTATTTCCTTCTCTATATGACAGGGATAACAATAGTATCTATCTCATAGTTACCACTGGAGGATTAAATATTATGCCACATGAAATACTTAGACAGGGTTGGGACATAGGAAGCAATTGATATTCGCTTCTATTTTCCCAAGGTGTTTGAGTTTTAATAAGATGGCAAGTGTATCTCTGGGTGGAATTAATGTCAATGTGTGAGAGAAAGTTGAAACTGCAGTCTCCTAGAGCTTCCATTTATTGATGGATTGGGGGGCCATATCTGGTGGTACCTTGAGCTACTCATGACTTATTGATCAGGAGTCACTCCCAGTGGTGCTCAGGGGGAAATGTGGTACTAGGGATTGAACTCACGATTCCTATATGAGAAACATGTGCTCAGTCTGTTGAGCTACCCCTCCAGCCCAGAAGCTTGATACTTATAGACACACACACACACACACACACACACACACACACACACATCCTCCCTTTAATGTTTGAGAACTCAGAGAAAAGGAGGAATCGCCGAAAGCTAGGTGTCATTAAAGGTTTGGATTTTCAAAACCATAAATGACTTGGCTCTTTAAGGTGGCATGGGCCTTCTGATGAATAAGGAGACCTCTCAGAATGGAGAATAAAATGAATAAGATATGAGAGAGAAAGAAAGGACGCTTCTCCAAAACTGAAGTCTACACAAAGAATCAGAAAACAAAACCAAACAAAACTGAACTCAAGAGTAAAGAAAAAAATTAAAACATCCCACTAGGAAACCCTTGCAAAGTTTCAGAGTTCTGATAATGAAGAGAATGCAGAGTAAAATCAGGCTGCATCCAGATAACTAGATGTTAGATTTCCCAGGAGAAAGAAACCCTCCTGCCTCACTCTAGTTCTTGTATTAATTCTTGTGACCATTCTCTGGAAGTTACTGAATTAAGCACTGAATGACAAAAGTGGAATACTGTCTTCAGAATTCTGAAGAAAAATGATTTCTAGAATTATTTCTAGAATTCAGTTCCCATCTAACTGTGCAATTGAATCAATGTGTTTTCATAAAAGAAAAAATTCAAATATGTGCCTTCTACCAGGGCTGTGCCAAGCCATTTGTCAAGGGGGGTGGAGGAAGGGAGTGTCAGGAGTCTGTCTTTTAAAATACTGGGATTTGTTCACCATGGATATTTTACATTAATTCTGATTTTTTTTAATGCTTAAAGATACAATTCATCTTGACTACTGAGATTGTTGGTGTTTCCTTAATGTGTACCTGAGACAAGAAACTCTTCTGCCTAGGGGCTGGAGCGATAGCACAGCGCGTAGGGCATTTGCCTTGCATGCGACCCCGGTTCAATTCCCAGCATCCCATATGGTCCCCTGAGCACCGCCAGGAGTGATTCCTGAGTGCAGAGCCAGGAGTAACCCCTGTGCATCGCCAGGTGTGACCCAAAAAGAAAAAAAAAAGAAAAAAGAAACTCTTCTGCCTCACTTCAGTTCTTGTATTAATTTCTGTGACCATTCTCTGGAAGTTACTGAATTAAGCGCAAAAGGGAATTAAGTGCACCCTCATCACAAAAGGAAAAACCAAGAAAAGAGAAAGGCATGATATAAGAAGCAAAGCATGTAATCGAGAGAAAGATAAGAGAAATCTCTATAGAATTTGTAAAGGACGAATATCTCAACGATGGTTGCACAAGTCAGAGAGGTCAGAGGGGAGTAAGATAGGAGGACTTAAAGAAATAAGCGCCCTGAGTGTAGCACAGTGGGTAAGGCACTTATCTTGCACCCAGTTGACCCAGGTTCAATCCCCAGTATCCCATATGGTTCCCCAAGCTCACCAGGAGTGATTCCTGAGTGCAGAACCCTGCACTCAGGAGTAACCCCTGAGCATCACTGGGTGTGACTCAAGATCAAAACAAAACAAAAAAGTAAAAATTAGAGGCTGGAATGGAGAGATAGTACAGGGGTCACGGTACCCTGGTATGAGGCTGACTCCAATTCTATCTCTAGTACTGACTATGGGCCCTTGATAACTGCCAAGGGTCAATTCTGAGCAAAGAGCCAGGAATAGCCCCTGAGCACAGCTGGATATGGTCCAAACTACCCCACACTCCCAAATAAGAATATAAATCAATCATTTCATATAATCACATTGAGAAGGAGTACGTTTAAGACTAACAGTTAAGCAGTTGATTTTAGTGCTAAACAAATGAGAAGACAATTTGCTTACTAATTCTATGTAAAACCAAAAACTGAAAACTTGGGGGGATGGGGGAATGAAGTAGTATTCTACTTGTTTGGCTGTGTAAAGCATTCATATAGTCATAATTATATAAACACCAACTATTGACCTAATTAACATTATGATACAATCATAATGGAAGTGGTGTAATTATGGAGCTCAGTGTAAAACAGAGTCTAATCTTCATCTTCTGTAAAATTAAGTCCTATATCTGAAACTTTACATAGTAGCAAATTAATCATGTGATGGAGAGATGTGGAAAAAATACAAAAAAAAACCTATAAAAAACAAGGAGTGAAAATTTCCTTTGGAGGAAGATGGAAATAGATGTGGAAACAAAAGTTCTGCTTTTTTTTGTATCAAACATTGAGGTTTGATATCAAACTCCCAGTGGTGCTCAGGACGCCTGGGCCCTACTGATGATTCTTGGGCAACCAGGTGGGCAGCTCAATGATAGAACCTGAGGCTGTGGGTAGTTCGGGCCCAGTGGGGCTGGGGACTCCCAGTGCTGTTCCCCTGTGATGCTCACGGGACCATGTGGTGTCAGAATTCGGACCGCAATTGAGTACATGATCAGAATAAGCCTAACCACCCAACCATTTCCCAGCCCTCATATCAAATATTGACTTTTTTGTTTAAGCTATGTCTACGCCTACTTTGATGAAAATGGAAAAAAAAACACTTCTTTAATGATATGCTAATACATCCTTTATGGTATACTTGAAGTCTTTAGGAATGATTTGAGAGAAGCACAGAAAAATAGCAACTATTAACACCAGGAATAACAAAGGGAAGAAAAATCAAGAGGGCTGGAGCGATAGCAGAGCGGGTAGGGAGTTTACCTTGCACGTGGCCGACCCGGGTTCGATCCCCAGCATCCCATATGGTCCCCTGAGCACCGCCAGGAGTAACTCCTGAGTGCAAAGCCAGGAGTAATCCCTGTGCATCGCCGGGTGTGACCCAAAAAGAAAAAAAATCAAGAAAGTGTGTTACTTAATTTCACATTAAACACTATTTCCTAGCCACAGGAATGATACTGACAGATACAAACACGGGAACAGCACATCAGAGACGCAGAGGAGGAAGACTGGGAGGTCACCTAAGGGAGTAAAACCGACATCAATAAGAGCAGGAAATTGACAGAGAGTGGCTGAACTTAATAAAATAAAAAAATAAAAGAATAAGAGCTTCTCCATGAAAAATGTAGCTCAATGGGTGGAAAAAGGCTTTATCGGGGTGGCGGGAGAGATACTGGGAACATTGGTGGTGGGAAAATGCGCTGGTGGAGGAATGGGTGCTCGATCTGTGTACGACTGAAACTTAATCATGAAAGTTTGAAACTGTATTTCAAGGTGATTCAATTTTTAAAGAGATTTTAAAAAAAAAAGAGTACGAAAAGGCTGGCTGGAGGCAGTAGCCCAGGGAATGAGAAAGAGTGGAGAGGAGAGCTGTGATTTATTACAGTAAGAACTCTATATTATAGTAATCTATATACTTTATTATAGTAAGAATTCAAGAGATAGTGTAGGCGTTAAGGGACTCACCGTGAATGTGGCTGACTGGGGTTTAATCCCTGGCATCCGGTCCCCAGAGCCCCACCAGGAATGATCCCTGAGCACAGTGTCAGGAGTAAACCCTAAGCACCAACTGGGAATGACGAAAAAAAAATAAAGAAGAAACAAAAACCACCTTTCATATTATTAGACTTCTCAAGTTATGTGTTCTTGTATTAAAATTAAATATTAAAAAAATTAAACTAGGGGCTGGAGTGATAGCATAGCGGGTAGGGCATTTGCCTTGCATGCGGCCGACCCGGGTTCAAATCCCAGCATCCCATATGGTACCCTGAGCACCGCCAGGAGTAATTCCTGAGTGCAGAGCCAGGAGTAACCCCTGTGCATCGCCAGGTGTGACCCAAAAACCAAAAAAAAAAAAAAATTTAACTAGAGGCAGATGACAGCAACAAGGATTCTGATTTAGGCTTCAGGTCCAAAAGTAAACTCAGGGCCCCTATGCATAGTGAATTCCCAGCTATCAGAAGTATTTGTTTTATTTTTATGAGGGAAGAGGTTGATTGGGTCTCATTCAGCATAGCTCAGGGCCTATATCTGGCTCTGCGCTCTGTAGTGACCCCTGGTGGTGCTCCAGGGACCACATGCAGTGTGGGAATTCAATAAGGTTGGCTGTATGCAAGGCAAAGGTCCTACCTCTTATAAGATCTCTCTGGTCCATCATCAGAGGCTTGTAATATTTATATAATATTTATATATAATGGAAACCTTGCATCCATCTATCTGCCAGAAATAAGGCAGAGGGTTCTAGCTCTGGTTGAGGATTTTAATTAAATACATTGTATGGCAATTTTCAACCCTAAAATCCCTTCCAATTCTGTGCATTGGGGGACATTGAAAACTTGTCTCCTAAAGTAATTGGTCTGAACATTTGGCATGCATTTGCTCAGAACCTCTATTGTTTCTGGGCCCACATCAGGTCTTGGGATGAGATAAGAGAGTTAAAGATGAATATGGCATGTCTGCCTATAAGAACAGCTGAAGGGAAGAGCTGGATTTCCTCAGCATTTGTCCAATTCAACTCCTCATTCTCCAAAGAGAGAAACAGAAGGCTGTAAAGAGGCAGGTACCAAATATCATCCAGCATCGGTTCAGTCAGCCTCACATCTTGAGCTCCTGTGGTAACCAAACTTCTCCTCACAACACCTCCTCTGAAAAACACTTCCGCAAAAAGAATTGTGACCAAAATGAAGTTGATATCCTACTGATCTCATGCAGACTTCGTTGCGCAATGGATCTTATTATTTTTTTAATTGTAGTGAGGTTTGGTTTCCTGGATATCTTCTTCAGAAGTTGAGTTTTCCGGAGCCACCCAAAGTTCAGTGAACCCAAACCTCCAAGTCATTTACCAGAAAGATCTAAAACAACAGAAATAAAACACACTGGCATTACATTCTCAAGCCATCTCTCATGAGATGCATGCAAATTCTTAGGGAGAGGGTTGCACCTGTGCTCTGGGTGAAAATCCCAAATCATTGTGTGAAGCTTGTTATTGTTCCAACAGCTAAAGCCAGCATCTGCATGTGTCAACATCACTTTGTATCATTTCCTGGAATTTCATTTTTGTATGATTTGATAGTCCTATCTTTGCCTTCTTTTAAAAAAGTCTGTGTTGCAATCTATAATGCCCAAAAGTAGAGAGTATGGGGAATATTGTCTGCCATGGAGGCAGGGGGAGGGTGGGAAAGGGGGGGGTATACCCGGGATATTGGTGGTAGGGAATATGCATTGATAGAAGGATGGATGTTTGATCATTGTGAGATTGTAACGCAAACATGAAAGCTTGAAAATATCTCACAGTGATTCAATAAAAATTTTTTTAATAGTCTTATATTGTGCTAAATTACTCTAACCACCCCCGACCCCCAGATATTAGATTAGACCAGTGATTCTCATCCAGGGGCAATTTTACATTACCTACCTGCCCCCCAAGAGATCTTTGGCAATGTTTGAAGAAATGCTAGTTGTCATAATTGGGGTGAGGTGCTCTTGGCAACTGATGAGGCAGAGACTGGGATGTTCTTACATATCCTACAATCCACAGAGAACTCTCTCTCTCTCTCAACATAGAATAACCTGTTCAAAAATGCATCAGAACTGCTGTTGAAATGACTTTTTTATTTTCTTTTGGGCCATACTCGATGGTGTCTATGGGTTACTCCTGACTCTGCACCCAGGAATCACTCCTAGCAGTGTTTAGGGAACAGTATTTAGGCTTCTGACGATCAAACCTGGGTCAGCCACATGCAAGGCAAGTGTCCTACCCACTGTACTACTCACGCTGGCCTCTGCTGTTGAGAAGTCTTGGCATAGACATTTTGGTTGAGATACAAACCAACTCTAGTTTATTTAAGCAAAAGGAGAAAAAAAGAACAGGGTAGTTAAGGTGGGAACTTTAAAACAAATAATAAGGGGCCGGAGCAATAATACAGTGGGTAGGGCATTTGCACACAGTCGACCCAGTTTCAATCCCTGATATCCCATATGGTCCCCCAAGCAATGCCAGGAGTAATTTCTGCATGCAGAATCAGGAGTAACCCTTGAACAACACTGGGTGTGACCCAAAAAGAAAAAAATCTCAGGCTAAAAAGTAGGTAACTGATAACATTTCAGTATCTGTATTGCAAACCACAATGCCCAAAAAGAAGAGAGAATAAGAGAAAAATAGAGGCAGGCTGGGAGGTAGGATGGGGGTTATGGGAGAAAAACTGGGGACAGTGGTGCTGGGAAATGTTCACTGGTGGAGGGATGGGTGTTGGAACACTGTATGAGCCAAACCTAATCATGAACAGCTTTGTAAGGGCCAGTCTCACAGTGATTCAATTAAAAATATTTTTAAATAATATTTTTTTAAAAAACACAGAATAGATATACCATGATCATTGGAACAAGTAATTCAAACCCCATTTAGACTTGCTCTTTCCTCTATTCTCCTTCATTCTCATTCTTGCCACATGACACAGGACTAGACACCCTAACTCTGAGCACATATTTTCACAGCTTCACAGGGTGGGGAAGTCCTTACTTCCCTAGATTCACAAATCCCAGGGAAGGATTCTGATTGATCAAGGTTGGGTCACATGTTCATTCCTTAAGCCAATGAATAAACTGAAAGAGTGAAGCACTATCGGATTCTGCCTCGACTGTGCTCTCTGCCAATAGGGATAAATATCATTTCCTGGAGTAGAGGAAAGGGCTCTAGACAGAGATAATAATAGTAATACAGTTCTGGAGTAAGAATCAAATATCTGGGGCCGGAGTGATAGCACAGCGGGTAGGGCGTTCGCCTTGCACGCGGCCAACCCGGGTTCGATCCCCGGCATCCCATATGGTCCCCCAAGCACCGCCAGGAGTAATTCCTGAGTGCAAAGCCAGGATTAACCACTGAGCATTGCTGGGTGTGACCCAAAAAGCAAAAAAAAAAAAAAGAATCAAATATCTGTATGCTGTTGTTGGTGATAACTTGCTCTGTGACCTTAGACAAGTGTCTTTCCCTCTCTGGGCCCAAGCTTCTTGTTCATACAATGAAATAATGGACCAGATGTCAAAGAGGAATCCAATTTTAAATACTGGATAATTTGAGGTTGGTTGTTAAAGATTATTCAACACTCTTCCAACAACATTTGATAACACTTGCTAAAACCACCAAGCTTCTAGATTGCTGGTTTCAGGATACAATATAGTTTAGAAATAAGTATCTTCTAAAAAACATATCAGGTTACCTTTCTAAACATTTTCATACCAAAATATCATCAACTAAAATGATTTTACATATACTATTTTAATATTTTCCAAATGGTCTATGTACTTATTTGCACTTCTTTTGTGGGGAATACTTATTAACCCACCAAAACCATTTCTTTTTAAGACCCACTTAGCCACTGATTTCTCTGTGTGTGTGTGTGTGTGTGTGTGTGTGTGACCACACCTAACTATGCTTAAGGATTACTTGTGGCTCCAAGCTCAGTGATCACTCCTGGCAGTGTTCAACGCACCAACCATATACCATGCCAGGAATCAAACCAAGGTCAGCCATGTGCAGAGCAAGCACTTTATTTTCTTTATGAAATTAATTTTAGAGACTCAAGCCAGGGATGTGGCCCTGCCAAACTAAAAAGGATAGAGCCAAAGAGATAATACAGCAATAAGGTGCTTGCTTTGCACACAGCTGGCCCGGGATTGATCCCACTACTACTCTCTAAGTACCACCAGGAGTACGACCTGAGCACAGTCAAGTGTGGCCCCCAAACAAACAAATAAACAAACAAAACAAAAGCCAGACACCCCCTACCCCCAGGAGGGTTGAGTGTCTTCAAAGAGTCTAGGATGCTTGTCTTGCATGGAGCCAGCCTGGGTTTGACCCCCAGCACCCCATATGGTCCCCTGGACCTACCAGGAGTAAGTCCTGAGCATGGTCAGGTATAGCCCAAAATTCAAACCAAACTAGACCAAAGAGCCTCAGAAGGCTTTGACTCTATGCTTCATACAGCTCGAAGAGGGTCTCAACATGCTGCTCCTACGAGCTTACGTTACATCCTCTACGTAAACTTGAACTGGCCCTGAAGCTGGTTTGTACTATAGGATATGGCAGGAATAATGGGACATGCCTTTTTTTTCTTTTTTTGGGTCACACCCCTATGCACGAGGGTTACTCCTGGCTCTGCACTCAGGAATTACTCCTGGCAGTGTTTGGGGGACCCTATGAGATGTTGGGAATCGAACCTGGGTCGACCGCACACAAGGCAAACACCCTACCTGCTGTGCTCCATCGCTCCAGCCCTGGGACATACCTTGTGAAGCGAGGTCAGCCAAAGCTTTCTAGCTTCTACCCAGGTCCCCTGGAAAACAGAGAGTCCTAAAGCACAGGAGCCTTGGGGCTGCTCTGCCTGACAGGCATGCGGAGGCACTCTGCTCATTGGCCACAGCTGAGCTCCCCCAACCAGCCGTTCTTCCCACGCAAGGATCACTTGAAATGGGAAACTGTATTTCAGCGAGACATTCTCTCGATCTTCCAGAACAGCCCAAGCTACATATCTGGTGACCCCAGTCAACGCCACACAGAGCAGAAGAATCGCTTGGCTTATCTTGGTCCAAATTCCTTGCTCACAAATTGTGAGGCATCGTAAAACGACTATTGCTGTAAGTCACTAAGTTTGAGGGTGGGCAGCAGCTCGTAACCTACACATCTCGTTCAGAGCTTGTCTAAGAGCAGAGTTGTGCTTCCAAAAACTGTTTAAGTAAAGGTAAACAATCGATTTTTTTTGTTTCTTTGTTTTTGTTTGGGGGCCACTTCTGCCAGTGCTCAGAACTTTCTCCTGGCTCTGTGCTCGGGGCACTTCCGGCAAACTCAGGGGGACTGGGGATTGAACCTGGGTTGGGCCTGTGCAAGGCAAACACTCCACCTGCAGTACTATCTCAGTAGCTCCTAGAAAATCAAGGTTTAAACCTCCTTTTGCTTTTTGCACTATACTCAATGAGATCAAGCTCTTTACAGCTTAACTCTTGATAGTAAATGAAGAAATATGAGCTGGAGAGAGACTGTGGCGGGAAGGTTCTTGCTTTGCACAAATTTATTTATTTATTTATTTACTTTGCCTTTTGGGTCACACCCAGCGATGCACAGGGGTTGCTCCTGGCTCTGTGCTCAGGAATTACTCCTGGTGGTGCTCAGGGGACCATATGGGACGCTGGAAATCAAACCTGGGTCGACCGCGTGCAAGGCAAACGCCCTACCTGCTGTGCTATTGCTCCAGCCCCGCTTTACACAGGTTTAATTCCTGACACAGGTTCAATCTGGCTCCCTGAGGCACACCACGAGTAATCTCTGAGTATAGTCAGGAGTAAGCCCTGAGCAAAGTCCAAAAAAAATGAATAACAAAAAAAAATGGGGAAATATCAGAATCACTGTGTCGCAGTGATTCTGATATCACTTACTTCATACCAGAGCTTCTACTCAAGGTGGCCAATATTGTGTCGCAATATTGAAATCCCTGAGGAAATAATAGTGCCAGGTAATGATGATCATCAATGACTGCCATAATCATAAGACAAGGGAGCCAGTGAGAAACATTACAATGACTGGACCAGACTGAAAACACCTCAACCCAGAGATAAATATTGTCTTCATAAATCAAGACACGAGAAAACCAGGCGCCACATGCTTCTTGAGGCAAGAAAAAGAAGTATACAGCACAGCACCATTTTGGAACTTTCTTGCCCCCAAATCAAACCTGAGCCTGGTACCATGGCTTGACTTTATCCCCAAGGACCAGGGGAATACGTCAAGTGATTCCCTGAGGATGCAAGTGGCAGTATCCAAACCATGAGAGATTCTACAAGGTAAGCAATCAAGTTTCTTCAAATGGGGACTTGTGTTTGAAGTCAAATGAGGCATATGTCAAGGAAGTGCAATGTGTAGACTATCTCTGGAGCCTGCAATAAAAACAGTATACATGACAACACTGAATCTTGGATAATAGGAAATATTTGAGGGAAGGTCTCCCCAGTGAGGCCTAGTGGGGTCTTCCAGATGACTCTTCAACCAACCAACCAACCAACCAACCAGATGATTTGAGGGCCTGCAGATGTGGTGCTTGCCAGGCACCATGGTGTCAAGATAACTGAGTTCACCCCAGTGGTATACCAGAGGCCTTCACGGATGCACCAGGCAATGCTCCAGGACCAAACCCAGAGGATCAAACCCAGGTCTGTGGTATGCACAACTCTAACCACTGTTCTATCTCTCTGGCCCCAGAAAAAAAAATTAATTTTTAGGTGTGAGAAGATATTGCACGTAATATTTTATTACTACTATTATTTTGCTTTTTGGGTCACACCCAGCTATGCTTAGGGGTTACTGCTGGCTCTGTACTCAGGAATTACTCCTGGCAGTGCTTGGTGAACCATATAGATGCTGGGAATCGAACCCAGGTCGGCTGCGTGCAAGGTAAACACCCTCCCTGCTGTGCTATCGCTCCAGCCCCAGCAGGTAATATCTTAAAGAGCCTTAACTTTTAGAGATAAAACATACAAGTCTCCCAGATGCCCCTGTGTGGGCATAATCTAATAGTCTGGTGTATGCTCTTAATGTAGAAGACCTGGATTCAATCCCTGGTACTACATGGACCCCCGGAGGTGTTGCTAAGAGTGCCCCAAGTACTGAGCCAAGAGAAGGCCCTGAGATCCACTATGGATGGTCCAAGAACAGGCATATAAGTTAAGGGCTGATAGGAGTAAATGGGATATAAACAAAGCAAGACTGGCCAGATATTTGTGTTATTAAAAGCAGATGATTGGGGTGTGAAGGTTTAATATACTAATATCTCTACTTTTCATATGTAATTAAAATTTTCATTGTTCAATTTAAAGAAATAACCTTAAAACCAAATCATTCTAGTCCTCCAAAAAAAATGGGGAGGGGACATAGTTTCCAGCCATGCATTTCTAAGTGACTGGAGTGCAAGACGGTCTTTAACCTCTCCCGCTCCGACCAAATCCCCGAGCACTTACAGGACTAGGAGCCCAAAGAGGTGTCTGAAGTCACATTTTAGAGATGCATAATGGAGAGGGGGTTTGGAGAGAGAACAAAATTATTAAGGAGGATTATACTGTCACCACTCGACACAATGGGGCTGGCTGATTTTAACTGCTTTAAACAAGTCTTACTTCATACCAGAGCTTCTACTCAAGAGGCGTCGCCATGGGAAGTGGATCCTGCCCAGGAGATCAAATCTTTCTTCCTGGCTGGGCCTCTGAGTGCACGTTCCCTTCCTGTGCAGCCGGAGAATGACGGTGGTTCTTAGAATGCACTTGAAACTCTGTTTTTTCCTCTTCAAGGTGGCCTTGCAGCCAGGTGTCTAGGAGGGCCCCGGAACAAAGGCGCCTCTGGATAAAGTGTCTGTCTTGCCTCTAAGAAGCTAAGTAGATACAAGGGCCAGGAGGATTGCCCCATAGCTGGAAGTCTGCTTCATGAGTGGAGGGGAGAAGGCAAATGGGATAGAGAAGGGATCACTAAGAAAATGATGGCTGGAGGAATCAGTCGGGAGGGAAGACGTGTGCCGAAAGTAGATAATGGACCAAACATGATGACCTCCCAGTGTCTGTGTTGCAAGCTATAATGCCCAAAAGCAGAGAGAAAGTATGGGGAATATTGTCTGCCATGGAGTCAGGGGGAGGGTGGGAAAAGAGAGGGCATACCTGGGATATTGGTGGTGGGGAATGTGCACTGATGGAGGGATGGGTGTTTGATCATTGTGATTGTAATCCAAGCATGAAAGCTTGTAACTATCTCACGGTGATTCAATAAAATTTTTTAAAAGTCGAGTTTCTGCCCTTCTTTGTGTTTCTGTTTCCACCAGCTGCAAAATGAGAAGCAACAGGACATAGATAGGGGTGAGGGGAGGGGAGGGGTGCATGGGGGTAGCGGGGGAGGGGAGGTGCTGGAAACAGCTGCTCCTGCAACTCACCAGCTGTGCAGCTCTGATCACTGTAAGGAAATCAGATCACCACTCTGGGCCTGGGCCCCCATTTATAAATAGGGGTGGGGAATCTTTGGCCTTACTGCACCTCTAAAGAAAGATGCGGGTACAAGCGAGATTCTATTTAGTGAGGAGCCATTGGGGCCGCCTTTCAAAACACAGAGCTCTCATTCTAGACACATCTGCTCACAGTGGCGCCAAAGGACATAGCTTATATTAAGTTGATTTTCCTGGATTGGATTATACTGGGCATATACCTGGCTGAAGCACAATGCCAGCTTTGTCCATGCAAATACTTTTAATCATTTTGGGGTTTGTTTGCTTGGGTTTTTCAGTCATACGTAGCTGTGCTCAAGGCTGACTCTGTACTCTGTGCTCAGGGGTCACTCCTAGAGGTACTTGGAGTGTCAGAGATCAAACCCTGATAGGTCATACTCTGCTGTATTATATCCTTGGCCCCTAGTTTAAATTTGTTTTTTAAAAAGTCAGGGATAACTTCCAACGATGAATTAGATGATGCTTGTGAGGTTCTTATTGAGTCCTACCATAGTTGAGTTTTATAAAATGATTACTTACGAGTATTCCTTTTTCTCCATAAAGAGGCTAGGATCCAGTGGGTATCGGGGGGCCTCTAATCTAATGCTTAAGGATTTACTTACTCACACAAGATGCATTTTTTGTTTGGAAATAAAGTGAACCCTATGCCAGGTTCTGGTGCCAAAATGGAGAGACATTCCTGACATAAAAGTTGGGGGAGGGGCTGGAGAGATAGCACAGTGGGTAGGGCGTTTGCCTTGCACGCGGCCAACCCGGGTTCAAATCCCAGCATCCCATATGGTCCCCTGAGCATGGCCAGGGGTAATTCCTGAGTGCAGAGCCAGGAGTAACCTCTGTGCATCGCCAGGTGTGACCCAAAAATTAAAAATAAATAAATAAATAAATAAATAAATAAATAAAAGTTGGGGTATAGAAACTACACTTGAAAATTCCCCTACCAAAAAAAAAAAGAAAATTCCCCTACCCCCATCACCTGCTCCCTAACTCAGATGTTGGAAGAAGGAGGCAGGTGCGGAGTCAGAATAATAGTACAACAGGTAAGACACTTGCCTCACACACAAAAGACAGGTTTGAATTGCACACCCCTCATGGTCCCCTGAGTACCACTAGGAGTGATCTTTGAGCACAGAGTCAAGTGTAAGTCCTGAACACAGGGATGTGATCCCAAAGCAAAAACAGAAAAAGTGGGGGCAGGGTTGAGGGGAGCAGAAAAAGGATTCCTGGTATGGTCTGAACCATGCTGATGGTAACTGGGGGAATTTTACTGGACATCTTATCTCTCTCCATCCAGCATCCCGAAGAGCAAAGTCTGAAACTCATCTTTCAGAGGAAAGTCCTCAGGCCCAGTGCTGGACCAGAACATGGGATGCAGGCTCAGGATCGCTTCCCATTAAGTGTTGGAAAGGAGCAGGGGATATTGGAACCCACCTGCCTCAATGGTGAGAATGGTAAACGATTCAGCCCCTCTGGAAAAGTGTTTCCTCAAGGAGTTTCGTGGAATTGCCATATGATCCAGTAATTCTGCTCCTATTTATATCCTAAATTATTCAAAACTGATGTTCAAACAAAAATCTATCCATATATGATACATGGATATCATATTCCATATGATATAATGGAAATTATAGTCATCAATCATGGATGGTACTTAAAATGTGTTAAGAGAATAGACGTGAGGCTGGAGAGACAATACAGTGGGTAAGGCGCTCGCCAGGCTCACAGCTCACCTGGGTTTAATCTCTGGCTCCACATAAGGTGCCTCTAGCACCACCCAAAATGTGTCCTGAGCACAGAGCCAAGAGTATGCCTGAGCACCACCATCTGTGGCCCAAAGACTTGAAAAAAAAAACACCTAAAGTATTCTAAGTGATAAGGTTTATATTTGTTCCTAGTATACTGTCTTGTTCTACTAGAAAGACCCTTTAGAAATCATATTCTGGAAGGTTCAGAAACCAAACACATATCAGAGTCATCCACATATTTGATAACTGGGCATTTATCAAACGAAGTCCAAAAACTTCGTTAACCCACAATAGATAAAGGATGGATTCTATACAAGGGAGAAAATATCCTTGTATGTGAATGGATATTCACATAGCAGCATTAGTCACAGCACCCAAAAAGTAGGAAGATGAATGATGAATGGACAAAGAAAGAAGAAATGCTATATACATGCAATAAAACATCACTGAGACACACAAAGGAGGAAAGTATTAATATTTGCTACAGCATAATGAACCTCAGAAAACATTATGTTAAGTAAAAGAATCCAGTCATAAATACCACCTGTATCACCTGTCATCCCGTTGCTCATCAATTTGCTCAAACGGGCGCCAGTCATGTCTCCATTTGTCCCTGTCGCGTTCAGGGTCAGGGGAATGTAGCCCATTACTGTTACTGTTTTTGGCAATCAAATATGCCACGGGTAGCTTGCCAGGCTCTGCTGATCATAAACATATATTGTATGATTTGTAATAGTCTAGACTCCAGTGCAAAATATACCAAATAGGTAAATCTATGGAGACAGAAAACAGATGTGGGGTTTCTAGGGCCTGGGGGAGGGGGAAGTGGGAAGTGTCCTCTGAGTAGGTATGGAATTCCCTCCAGAGGGATGGAGACACTCTGCCGTTATGACGGAGACAGTCCACAACTGCAGGCAGTACCTGCCACTTAATTGCATACTTGAAAATAGCGACAGAGGAGAATTTTGTATGCTGAGTATTTTATCACAACTTCAAAAACCACAGTGAACTATACTGCACATCTGGTCACAGGATGAAAACTAAAACCATGAAAGGTCAGGGATGTGGAGGAACTAGAATGTTCCACCATGTGTTACCGATCATGGGCAGGAATATGTACTCCATCACTTTGGGATTCGGAAAACAGATTTACTATTTCATTTTTTTACAGGACCAGGGGAGTGCTTGGGCCACACTTGGTGATGCCCATGACTTGCTCCTTGTTCTTGTTCAGGGATCATCCCTGGTGAGACTCAGGGTACCATATCGGATTCTGGGGATCAAACCCAGGTTGTCTGTGTGCAAGACAAGTACCCAACCTGCAATACTATCTCTCTGGTCCCAGTTTGGCTGTTTCCTTACAAGTCCAACACCACTACTAACCATAATTTAATCATATCTAAAAAAAACTATAACACATATCTACACAAAGACTTGTGTAGAAATGTTCATAGTACCTATACTGCAGTCATTAAAAATTGGAAACACCAAAATCCATCACTGTCACTGTCACTGTCATCGATTTGCTCTAGTGGGCACCAGTAACATCTCCATTGTGAGATTTGTTGTTACTGTGTTTGGCATATCGAATACACCACAGGTAGCTTGCCAGGCTCCGCTATGTGGGCGAGATACTCTCGGTAGCTTGCCGGGCTCTCTGAGAGGGGCGGAGGAATCGAACCTGGGTCAGCCGTGTGCAAACGCCCTACCGCTGTGCTATCGCTCCAGCCCAAATCCATCACAGGAGGAAACTATAATACATCCACACAATAAAACATTACTTAAAAATGTAAAAGGAATGAGCCACTGCCATGCAACAGTCTGGAAGAATCTCAAAAGCATTATCCTGAAAAGCTGTCACCAACGAGTAAATGTTGAATGATTCCATTTATACAAAATTTAGGGAACTACAAATTGAGCTAAAGATATAAAAGATATCAGTGATTGGTGGGGATTAAGGTGGGGAGCAGAGTGGGAGAGGCCAGGAGGAGGACTTGCAAAAGATCACAAGGGAATTTTTGTGAGTAATGGGCAGATTCACTGTTATGACCCTGGTAATGACTTCACAGGTATATACATATGCCACAACTTGTCAAGTTATACGCTTTGAATATGTGGAGTCTATTGTATATTAACTCTATCTCAATGAAGTTCTTAAACTAGTTTGAAGCATATGTGGTAAGAGCTGTTGAAGTAAGAAAACAAATTGAGTTCATATTCCACTAGATTGTGTAACCTTTAAAAAATTTAACCAAAAGCCAGGGAGATAGCTCAAAGGGGTGGAGCACATGCCCGCCTTGCGGGCGCGAGACCCCAAGCTCATTCCCCAGGATAACATGGTGCCCCATCCCCCACCCCCAGCACTGCTAAGTGTAGCCTCGATGGCTTCCAGCACTGCTCTTTCCTTTCACAGAAATGTCAGACCCACACCCTCTGACAAGTATTGCCAAAAGTGACCCCCGACACCTGCGCACCCCTGAGGATGTCCTTCTGTTAAAAACAAGCCAACCTGAGGGCCAGGGATGCAACACATTGGCAGAGCATATGCCTCACAAGTAAGAAGCCCTGAGTTCAATCCCCAAAACTGGAAAACGAAATTTAATTTTGTTCCAAAAGGCATAAATTGACTAAGCGCTCCGTGTACTGTGCTGTAGTGATTGCTCTATCAATTACTGTGTGGTCAGCTTGAGCCACTAATCTGCAGTAACCAACAGCCCCATTCTCAATAGCTTCATACCACCGAGGATTAGTTCTCACCCTACACTGAAACAGTTGATCGAGAGGGTTATGTTAACGGTCATCTCCCAGACTCAGGCGCCAGGAACATGCCTGTGTCTTGCAGCTATGCCTTTCTGGCCAATGACCTCCATCTGGGGAAGCCAGAAGCAAAGAGCCAGTAGCACCTGCAATGCAGCATCCAACCTACGGGTGACGCCACTGCTAACCAGTTATTGGCCCCAGACATGCTTTATTTTATTTTTTTCAAAAGACACTTTTAATAATGGAAACAAACAAGTTATTTCTTTTTTATTTTTATTTTTTTATTTTTGCTTTTTGGGTCACACCCGGCGATGCACAGGGGTTACTCCTGGCTTTACACTCAGGAATTACTCCCGGTGGTGCTCAGTGGACCATATGGGATGCTGGGAATCGAACCCGGGTTGGCCGTGTGCAAGGCAAACGCCCTACCCGCTGTGCTATTGCTCCAGTCCCGTTATTTCTTTTTAAAACATTTTTAATGCATCACCGTAAGATACAGTTACAGACTTACAAACTTTTGTGATTACGTTTCAGTCATATAATGATTGAGTACCCATCCCTCCACCAGTGCCCATTCTCCACCACCAATGTTCCCAGTATTCTCCTCCCACCCCCCCACCCCCGCCTCTGTGGCAGGCACATTCCCTTTTACTCTCCCTCTCCTTCTGAGTGCTATGGTTTGCAATACAGGTAGTAAGTGGCCATCATGTTTGGTCTATGGTCTACTTTCAGCATGCATCTCCCATCCTGAGCAAGCCCTCTAAACATCATTCACTTAGTGGTCGCTTCTCTATCCCAGCTGCCTTTTCCCCCAGTGTGTGAGGCCAGCTTCAGAGCCGAGGAGCAATCCTCCTGGCCCTTATCTCTATAACCCTCGGGTGTTAGTTTCCCATTCTGTTACTTTATACTCCACAAATGAGTGCACTCATTCTGTCTGTCCCTCTCTCTCTGACTCACTTCACTTAGCATGATACTCTCCATGTTTTATGGGACCAGGCAGTGTAGCTTTTCATGCACCCAAAAGGAGTGAATGACTATTGGTGAACATGAATAACCAGAAAAAAAATTATTCGTGACTCTAAGAACTTATTTCCATGCCAATGTATGACAAAAGAACAGAAGTTATTCCAAGAGTGTGAACTACCATATGCAGTGCTGGGGGTAGTCTGGGGTCAGCTGTAGGCCAGGCAAGCACATTAGCCTGACATGCTCCAGTTAACCCAGAATGGCAGGAGGACAATGCTCCAGCCACACTTAGAAATCCCCTATTCAATAATAATAATAATAATAATAATAATAATGTCAGTATTGAAAAACAAAAAAAGAAACTATTCACAGGGCCAGGAGATAGTATAGTGCCCTAACTAGTGACTGGAGTTTGATTCTCAGCACCACAAGGTCCCTAAACCTCACTGGGGGCAGCTCTGGAGGCCCTGAGCACTGTCAGGTACGACCCTTGAGGCCCCCAGCCCTGCCAAGGTAGCCAGGTAACCCAGCACCACAGGGACCTGGCAGACTGTCCTCAAGCCCTGGCACTGAACTGCCAGACAGGCACTACTGGTTGGTGGAGAATTCCTGGTGGGGAGGGGGACTGGGTCTCCTGAGCACTGCGTGGGATGCACCCCAATCCCCATGCCGAAAACCCACATATTCTCTCAAAAATCACATGCTCTCTCAATTTACTCCCCATATGGAGACCCAAAATTTCAGATAACCCAGGAATGGCTGGGTGACAACTCTATTTTGGTTTTTTTTGTTTTGTTTTGCTTTGCTTTTTATTTTTGTTTTTAGGTCACACCCTGGGGCTGGAGCGATAGCATAGTGGTTGGGCGTTCGCCTTTCACATGGCCGGCCAACCCGAGTTCGATTCCTCCGCCCCTCTCGGAGAGCCTGGCAAGCTACTGAGAGTACTGAGCCCGAGTGGCAGAGCCTGGCAAGCTACCCGTGTGTACTGGATATGCCAAAAACAGTAACAATAAGTCTCTCAATGAGAGAGTTACTGGTGCCCACTTGGACAAATCGATGAGCATCGGGATGACAGTGACAGTGACAGGTCACATCCAGCGATGTTCAGGGGTGACTCCTGGCTCTGCACTTAGGAATTACTCCTGGTGGTGCTCAGAGACCATACGGAATGCTGGGCATTAAATCCAGGTCAGCTGCATGCAAGGCAGACGCCCTACTCACTGTACTATCACTCCGGGCCCAGCTTTTTAAATTTTTTTAATTTCGATCATACCTGGCAGTGCTCAGGGCTTTGCAATGAGGAATCTCTCCTGGAAGGCTCAGGGCACTCGTATGGGGTGCTAGGGATTGAACCCAGGTTGGTCACATGCAAGCAAGTGCCTTCTGAGCCACACTATCTCTCCAACCCCCTCTTTTTGCTTTTTAAGTTCTCTTAGCTGCCTAGAAGTCAGCTCTCACCCACTGGTGATGCCACCCTCCGGGGCTCTCCTTCGGAGGAGCCCAGCTGACGAGATGCATTCAGAGGAGGCTGAACTCAGAGGTCTACCCAAGGGTTTATGGGAGCACAGACGAAGAGTCTTGGCTTTGTTATAAGCTGCTTCACACTTTGGCCTAACACTTCAGCAGTCCTGCCACTTATCAGATCTGTGGCCATAGGTAAGTCCCTTTGCCTTTCGGAGGCTCAGTTTCCTCGCCTGTAAAATGGGACTAACATGGCCTACCTCCCAGGATTACTGTGAGAACAAGCATGAGCTCACGTCTGTGGCAATGCTTTGCGAGTGGTCAAGGTTGGTGTCAGTCTGCGTTATCACCGCCATCACCCCCATCATCTGGGGTCTGCCACTGTCCAGACGGAGAGCCTCCAGCGTAGAGATGGTCTAGGAGAGAGAGGGGCTTCCAACCTGACCCTGGGACTTTGCCCCTCTAATTAATTCTTCCTGGCAGCAGCTCGTACTGGACATGTTTACCAACCATCGAAAAGCCAGGTGAGGTTTCCAGGGGCCGCCCACCGGCCTTGACACACGGGGGAGGAATGATGACTCACCAGCCGGGTAACAGCCTCACTGACAGGCCTCTAGGCCCAACCCCTGGCAGAGGCCGGAGAGGGCTGGCAAGGGCTAGGCAGGGCCATTAGGGCTTTGGGAAGAGGTAACAAAGGAGGGAAGGAGGGGAAGGAAAGGAACAGGGAGAGGGAGAGAAAGGCAGGAGGCAAAGGAAGGAGCCTAAGTGGAGGCTGCAGGGCTGATGTGAGGGGAAAGTGAGAACTGGCTCTCAGGGGGAGCTGCTGCAGTGTGGCTACAAGGGTGACAGACACTGGTTGCACAATATGAACATACCGAACACCACCGAACTTTCTGTGCAGCCAAAAAAATAAAAACGGTTCAGATGATAAAATGCACCACTGGGCCCAGTATCTCTGGCAGTCACTCCACAGCACCAGAGGGTGTGGCCCCCTCTAAGAAAAGAGGTGGTAACTTTAATACTGTGTATTTTGCCTGTTGAAAAACACACGTTGATTTAATTTGCTGGTTGGGACTGGGGGATGTTTGGGGTCACTCATCCCAAACAACCCAAACACTCATGGCTCTGAGCTCAAGATCACTGAAGGGCACCATATAGGATGCAGGGGATCCAACCCAGCCCTGCTGCTTGGGGGGCAAGCGCCTCAACTCTGTGCTCTCTCTCTGGAACGCTAAAAACCTAAGTTTGTTTTTTAAGAGGAGAGGACCAGGGAGAGAGCGCAACCAGCTGAAAACAAGCTTGGTGTGCTGGAGACCTTGATCCCAGGCACTTGCATGGTCCCAGGAGCAGCAGGGTTTGGGTTTGATGCAAAAATTCATGAAAAGGGGAGCAAGGAGAAGGGAGTGAGGAATGGAGGATGAAGGAAGCAGAAGGGAAGGCAGGATTGGGGGGGGGGAGAGAGAAGGGGAACTAAGGAAGAAGAGGAAGGGAGGAAGAAAGGGGAGAGAGGGAGAGGAGGAAGAGAGGAAGGAAGGAAGGAAGGAAGGAAGGAAGGAAGGAAGGAAGGAAGGAAGGAAGGAAGGAAGGAAGGAAGGAAGGAAGGAAGGAAGGAAGGAAGGAAGAAAGGAAGGAAGGAAGGAAGGGAGGGAGGGGGGAAGGAAGGGAGGGAGGGAGCAAAGAGGGTGAGAGGGAAGGAGGAAAGAGAGAGGGAGGGAGAGAGGGAGGGAAGGAAGGGAGGGAGGGAGTAAAGAGTGTGGAAGGGAAGGAGGAAAGAGGGAGGGAGGGAGAGAGGCAGGGAAGGAGAGAAGGAGGAAAGGAAGGAGGAAAGAGGGGGGAGGGAGAGAGGCAGGGAAGGAGAGAAGGAGGAAAGAAGGGAGGGAAACAGGGAAGGAGGAAGGGAGGAGGGAGGGGGAGGGAGGGAAGATGGAAGAGAAGGAGGGAATAGGGCAGGAAGGAGAGAGGAAAGGAGGAGAGAAAAATGCCAGGAGGAAGGGAAGACTGGGAGGGATGCAGGGGAAACGGAGAGGGAGGGAGATGGGAGGACAGGGGCCTGCAAGGAAGGAAAAGGGACAGGGCGGCGAAGAGAGCGTGTCCGGCGCGCGGGACGGGCCCACGGGGCCTGGGGCAGCGGGGCCGTCACGCGCCGCGTCTCCCCGCCTTCCGGTCGCCGCGTCCCGGCGTTGTGCAAGCGCGCGCCGCGCTAGTGGCTGGCCCGGCGGTGGGCATCGCTCTCCTTGGGTGGCTGCGAGTCGCTTGGCCCTTGGCCCGCGGCCCGGCCAGCCCCGGCGGCGGCGGGAGGGCGGTAATTGCCCGGAGACGCGGCACTTATCTGGGCGGGTTGTGCAAGGCGCGCGGGAGGGAGGGCCCCGGGCGGCGGCTCTCACGCCTCAGCGGCCCGGCATGCGCGCGGGGGCGAGGGGCGGGCGGGGGTCCCGGGGGCGCCTGGGGGCGTTCCCGCCGAAGACGCTGCCACCCCCACCCCGGTGCCCCGGGGAGAGCCGCGCGTCCGCGCCGTCGGCTCCCCAGCCCCCCTCCCAGGTGTGCAGATGTCGGGCTGGTCCCCTCCGGTGCACCGAGGCGGGATGGTTACCCCGCGTTGGTGATGAGCACTCTGAATACTGCAGGGGAGCCTAGCCACCACCACCCCCACCACCACCACCGTCACCGTGTGCCACGGTTTCCCTTTACTAGCCAGCCGGGCAGCTGCGCCGCGCCCCCCATACCCCTCCAGTCTGGTCCCCGCGCGGCCAGCAATGACCTGCCTGCCCGCCCCTCTGCTGGATGCGCTCTGCAAAGCTGCCTTCCCTTTATGGTCTCCAATTGGGGCTTGAAATTGTTTTGTTTTTTTTTTTTTTCTTTTTGGGTCACACCCAGCGATGCTCAGGGGTTACTCCTGGCTTTGCACTCAGGAATTACTCCTGGCAGTGCTTGGGGGACCATATGGGATGCCGGGGATCGAACCCGGGTCGGCCGCGTGCAAGGCAAACGCCCTACCCGCTGTGCTATCGCTCCGGCCCCTTTTTTTTTTGTTTTGTTTTTTTTTTTTCTTCTCTGGGGCTTGAAATTGAAGCTTGAAGGCCCCCACCGTGCGCCCAGCCTGCCGGGAGGATGGACTAAAAGGATCCTAAAAGAAGTGTGAGCGCGCGCGCGCACACACACACACACACACACCCCGGGTTGGGACTGATGCCCACCGCTGCACCAGGCACTCCAGGTTGGACCACCCACCAGCTCTTCCTCCACAGGCTTTTTGCAGACCCCGCTTTGTGCTCCGGATTCTTGTTGAGGTATCCCTTTGGTGAGATGGCTCTCTTCCTGCACAGGGCTGTGGGGCCCAGACCTCTTCCATCCAAATATTTGCAGGACATCACCCCTCCTGAGACTCCTGACCGGGGTTGGATTCCTCTGCCCCTCTCGGAGAGCCCGGCAAGCTACAGAGAGTATCCCGCCAGCACAGCAGAGCCTGGCAAGCTATCCGTGGCGAATTTGATAGCCAAAAGCAGTAACAAGTCTCACAATGGAGACGTCACTGGTGCCTGCTCCAGGAAATGGATGAGCAACAGAATGACAGTGACAGTGACAGTGACCTTTCAACCCAGAAATTCCTCTCTTGAGAAGCTCAAGAAAATCTTAAGAATATTCAACAGAATGAAAATGGGAGCAACCAACAGGTCTAGTAAAGGATTGGTTAAATGAATATCACACCCATATAGTGGAATACCTTGTTGTCATTAAAAACACAGAAGATGGGACCGGAGCAATAGTACAGCAGGTAGGACACTTGCCTTGCACGTGGCTGACCCAAGTTTGATCCTGATAGCTCATATGGTCCCCTGAGCCCTATTAGAAGTAATCCCTTAATGCAGAGCCAGGAGTAAGTTCTGAGTACCACTGAGTGTAACCCAAAGCCCAACAACAAGAACAACAAGAAAGATTAGAATTCTATGATAAGGAAATAGCAATAATATGATACGTGGGGAAAGCATATTGCGAAATGATATGTATTGCATGGGTATATAATTTTTTTGAATTCACACAAAAGTATGTGACGAATACATGTCAAAATGTTAACAGTGATCATCTCTGCATGAATAGGACTCTGGTAGATTATTTTTTTATTTTTGCTTTTTGGGTCACACCCAGCGATGCTCAGGGGTTACTCCTGGCTCTGCATTCAGGAATTACTCCTGAGGTGCTCAGGAGACCATATGGAATACTGGGGATCAAACCCAGTCGGCCACGTGCAAGGCAAATGCCCTATGCATTTTACCATAGCTCTGGCCTGACTCTGACTTAATTCTGTTCATTTTATTTGTTTCCCCCGGCCCCTCCAGAAATCTGTATTTTGCTAATTATGTGTTTTTGAATAAAATAAATGCTGGTTGACTGTTTTTTCTCCACATATCTGAGCCATCTTGGCTGGGAGAGTCGGGTCTCTTGTAGCTCCTTGCCTGCTTAAGGTGGGAAGGAAACACCACCACCCACCCTGCTTCTAAATGCTTCTCATCTATGCCAGAGTCAGAGATCTAGCAATGCCAGTGGCCATGGGGTGGGGACAAACTCTTGCTCTTTTGGCAGAAAGAGATACTGAAGGAAAGTTAATTGTTTGAAGAGCTTGGCCTGGGAATTTCGAGACTGGTCATACTCATCCAAGTCTTGGAAACTATCAAGTTCCACCCCCTCATCTTTGAATTAGAGAACCAGGAACCCAAAGATGATTGGTGATTTGCCAAACCTGTCAAAAGGTAATGACAGAGCTGGAACTCGAATTTGTTTCCCCACTCCCTATTCCCTTCTCCTTCACTCCAATACATGGTCCTACTCCATCCCTGGCAGTTGAACCCAAAACTTCTGCTTGCATGCACACATGTACCCTGCTAACTTTACATCAGAAAGCATACATCTGTGAAGAAGACTACCTCTGGATTCACTTCTTAAAAAATATCATACTCACTTTTTTTTAATATCATGAGTATCTTTTATACTCATCCTTTAGAAGTTGATGAGCCTGACTCTTCCCTCCAGCCTCAGTTCTAAAGAATTCCTGTGGAGGTTTCATTTCGAACTCAGTTTTCTGTCCATTTCGAACTCAGTTTTCTGTCGAGCACTTCCTCTGCCAACAACTTTCCTATAAGGTGCTACTGGGGCTTTAATTTTTGCTTTTTGTTTTGGTTCTGGTTTTGATGCTTGTCTTTTATTTTATAAATGCTATGGTTTACAAAGTTGTTCATGATGATTTGTGATAGGATTCAATATTCCAACAACAATCCCACCACGATTATACCTTCCCTCCACTATTGTCTCCAATTTTCCCAACCGCCCTCAATAATTTATTTTATATTGTCTGTCATCGGTAATTTGCTAAAAGATTCTCCTTAGAAGAAATCTAGTAAATATTATATCTTACCATGGAGCATTAAGTCCTTGTATAAGAGATTACTAAGATATTGTTATAGGTTAAGCCTTTTGTGTTTTTGTTTTGTTAATCGAGATTGGTTGCCTTCTGCGTTACATCCCAACAAGTCTGAAGATAACTCCTGCTTTTATGTGTGTGTGTATATATGTGTGTGTGTGTGTGTGTTATCCTCCCAGTAGCCCCACAATATTGGTACTATTGTTCTTTGCCCTGTGAGCAATCAAGGAGGTCAAATAACTCTGAAGGTTGTAGCCACAGGTGCCAGGATTCAAATTCCTACTCTCAGTAAACCCACCCTGAGCGAGTGGAGACCTGCTCCATGGACTAGAGTGCCACGCAAGGGCCCATGGCCTTTCCCATTGTCTGCCAAAAGGCTCATAGAAAACTGGAGCGAAAGAGACCTTAGAAGTTTTCATTTTATATTTTGTCCCAGTCCTCAAACTCAAGGCC
This sequence comes from Sorex araneus, assembly GCF_027595985.1. Taxonomy (NCBI): domain Eukaryota; kingdom Metazoa; phylum Chordata; class Mammalia; order Eulipotyphla; family Soricidae; genus Sorex; species Sorex araneus. Next base: position 36,116,397 of record NC_073302.1, read on the forward strand.
TAGTCCTGCCACTGCTCGAGATTTTGGGCAAATTACGTAACCTATGTACTTATAATTCCTCCATCTGAAGAGTATGGCTAATAGTATGACTTAGTTCATAGAATAGTTCTGAGGATTAAATGAATTACAACATCAAGGTTCATAGAAACAGCACTTGGCACATGGGAAGCTCTCCATAAAGGAGTATTTCCATCATCATCATCATGATTACACTATTCTTGGGGTTGAAAAAAACACCAGGTAGGGTGCTCACTTTATATGCTGCTGACCTGGATTCGATCTCTAGAATCCCATATTGTCCCCTAGGCACTATCAGGAGTAATTCCTGGGGCAGAGCCAGGAGTAACCTCTGAACATAGCCAGATGTGACCCCCAAATAAAATATATATTATTATGATTAGTGCCAAGAGTTTATGATATTGTTTTCATTCAGTCGTAACAAACACAACATTCCAGGGCACTTGACCATACAAAAGAAGTGTACAGAAACCATACATAGCTGAAATTTAATAATACAGTAAGAGTCATGACAGATTTGTGTGGGTACTTGTAAGAGTGGGTATGGCTTATCCAGAGAGTAGCTCAATTAGACTTGAGGCCAGTGCCCTAGCCTTTTTCTATCCATCCTCATGGATTAAGAATTTGTCTGTTAACTGCACACATAGGTATGACCCAAACTTTCTATCTGGCACCAAAAATAAATTTTTAAACCCCTCCCCTACCTAAGGTCAGAGGTGCCTCAGGGAAAAATGTTCTTGACCAGTGCAGGCAGTCTGAGTCACAGGTATTGGTGAGAGACAGATGCTCACCCTTCATCTTAAAAAGATGGTTCGTTGGTATCACTATTCCCTGGCTCCTCCTTTACCTCAGCTGTTTCTTGGCCCTCAAGGGAAAATTTTAGCTCACTCAATACAATCACTTCCACAATTATATGTTATTTGTATGTGCCTGACTCTGTCAAGACAAAGGTGAATCCGTTCCAATCCTTGCCCTCGGGGAGCTTGAATTCCGGTAGAATAAGTCATGAGAAAAATGTTGCCTTGTGAGGTGGAAGGGCTTGGGGACGCAAGAAAAGAACAATCCGTAACAGCAAGAGCAATCAAATAAGACCCTCACCAAGAGTGTGGTGGGCTGATAAGGACCCAAAGATGTCTAAGCCTGATCCCTGGCACCAAATAATATTATTTTATAAGACAGAGGGTCTTGTATTTGTGGTTAAATGAGGGCCATGGAGATGGGGGGATGATGCTGAAATATCCACCTGGGCCCTGAATGACAAAGATCCGCATATTGGGAGCAGGGGGAGATTTGATACCAAGAAGTGATGATGAAAGAGAATGGTTCCAGGAAGGGGCCAGCAGCCAACAGGTGCAGGCAACCTCTAAGAGCTAGAGAAGGAAATGCAACTCCACCTGGGACCCTCAAGAAAGCAGTTCTTCAGCAAACCAAATTTAAATTTAGCCCAGTGAAACTCACTGCAGACTTGAACACTGGAACTTTCGAGGATAAATCCATGTTGTCTTAAGCCACCATGTTTGAGGTGATTTGTTTCAGCAGTGATAGGATAGCAATGCAGATAGACTGCTGACCACAGCTAACTGGGCTTTACACATGAACCATGGAGCCAGATATCCTGGGGACAGTGCCTCCCTCCACCATTCTTTGTGTCTTTGGTCCACTTACCTCTCTGGGCTTCAGTTCTTCCATTTATAAGAGAGAAACATTATTCATCCTCTCCCCACTATATTGCCAGGCCAGGGTAGATGGCCTTTGCCACTGTCTGCCAAAAGGCTCATAGGAGAAATCAGAGCTGAAGGGACCTTGGAAGTTATCATTTCAGATTTTGTTCCAGTCCTCAAAGGAACCCTGTGGTAGAGTGGTTCATACCTTTGTGGGCAAAGAACCTGAATTTAAGTTCTGATTCTGCCATGACTCGAGACTTTGGACAAATTATTCAACCTCTGTACCTATGATTCCTCATCTGAAGAGTGTGGCTAATAATATGATTTAGTTCATTAGACTGTGATAAGGATTAAGTGAATTACAACATCAAGGCACAAAAAAAAACCATTCCTCTCCCTGGGGTGCTGTGAGAAATAGTGTGTAGGGAATATTACTGATGCTCTTATGATTATGATCTGGGCTTTCTTTTCTGTTGTGGGGGTCTGAACCGCCTACCCCCTCACAGTGAGGGGCCACCACTAGTTGTGGCTGGTGAAATGTGAGCAGTGACAAGTTCCTGTGGGAACTGGACCACGGGACCACGGAATCACAGGTGTCTTCGGGCCAGTCACCAGTTCTCAGACTCTGACATAAGGAACCCTCCGTATCCCTTCCAACATTGAGCTTCCAGGACCCTGATCATCCTGGGACAACATGGAGGCAAGAGGAAGAAAGCAGGAATTTAAAAGAGACTGGAGAACTGAGGGTGCAATTTGGGGCAGTGCCACTCATGGGAGGTTCTGGGTTCAATGCCTGACACTATAAAGGAAGAAGGGAGGAATGGAAAGGATGGAGAATAATAAAAGATAATGTGTGAAGAGTGTGAAAGATAATGGGATCTGTATGATGTGGATGCCTCAGAGCAAGATTGCACACCACCTAAGATAGCGTGAGCTGAAATTCACTATTATATAACTAATTATGGCAAATGATACTGCTCTTCCAGCTGAAGTTGCTGCCATTGCTTGAAGAATAAGTTTGTGTTGGGAAAAATTGGTTGATGGACCTGAGCAATAGTACAGAGGGTAGGGCATTTGACTTGCACACAGCCAACCTAGGTTCAATATCCAACACCATATATGATCCCCTGAGTCCACCAGGAGTGATTCCTTAATCCCTGAGCATAAAGCAAGAGTCAGTCCTAAGCACTGCCAGCAGTGGCAAGAGAGAAGGAAAGAAAGGAAGAAAGAAAAGAAAGAAAGGAAGGAAGGAAGGAAGGAAGGAAGGAAGGAAGGAAGGAAGGAAGGAAGGAAGGAAGGAAGGAAGGAAGGAAGGAAGGAAGAAAAAGAAAGAAAGAAAGAAAGAAAGAAAGAAAGAAAGAAAGAAAGAAAGAAAGAAAGAAAGAAAGAAAGAAAGAAAGAAAGAAAGAAAGAAAGAAAGAAGAAAAGAAAAGAAAGAAAAGAGAAAAGAAAGAAAAGGAAAGGAAAGAAAAGAAAAGAAAAGAAAAGAAAAGAAAAGAAAAGAAAAGAAAAGAAAAGAAAAGAAAAGAAAAGAAAAGAAAAGAAAAGAAAGAGAAAAAAATGATTGAGGGCTGAAAGCATAGTGCAGACACTTAGTATGCCGGCTTTGTAAGCACCTAGTCCTGATTGAAACCCCTGGTGTCCCACAGTCCCCCTGGTGACCCTGCCAGCCAAGCCTGCTGTAATTCTGGCACTAGGTCACTTCCCGCAGCATCACAGCAAGGAGTGTGTGAGCACCACCAGAAAGGGGTGCAGCTCCTGGCCAGCATCACAGCCATGACCTGTGTGTCTCACTAGAGAGCGGGTCCACACACAGGGCAATTAAAGGAGTGTGAATCTCAGCTTGCACAGCGACCGGATGTGCCACCCCGACCGGATGTGCCACCCCGAGCACCATTGCCAGGTGTGCACGACCTCCAGTCATTGCAACATCATCCATAACAAGAAAGGGAAGGAGTGCAGTGCGGGAGGCGGGGGGGGGGGGGATGAAAAAAGATCTGTTTTGTTTTGGGGCCACACCCAGGGCATCAGCTTGGGGCATTGGCTCAGAGCTCTGTGCTCAGTCCCTGAGAGTTCAGGGGACCTTAGAGCTTTCGGGAACTGAACCCAGGTAGCCGAGTGCAAGATGCCTGCCGTACTGTCTCTGGCGTGAATTGATATTTTAAAGATGGTTTATGAAGGCAACAAGAACTTGTAAAGGAGAACTCAGATCAACTTCCCTGAAACTGTGACCAGGCTTGGAAATCAGACAGGCTGGGGTTGGAGCCAATTCCTCCGCCTGCTGGCAGGGCAGCCTCCGCCAAGGGACCCAAGCTCTCTGCTTCCTATTGTTTTTTCAATGTGCTCATTATCCCAACTTCACAGGGTGGGTACAGGATTATAACTTAACTTTCACTCTTCTTTCTTTCCTCCTTGCTGTGACCTGCAGGTCTTGACCCAGTGTATAAACTGGAGACTGATCCAACCCACCTTCCCAGAAAGCCTGGCCAGGCTCTCGGTGGCCGAGCCCAGTTAGACCAGCTTCCTGCCCTCCAGAAGTGTTGCCTTGTGATGGAATGGACACAGACTCAAGCCTGGACCCTCTGTCCACAGCCAGGGTGCCATGGGAAATGGATGTGGTGGTGGCACGGAGATGCAGAGACTCAGATATAGTTCCAAGGAGAGGCTCAGAGTCACGGATGGGTCACGATGATGAGCTCAAATGCAGCAGACACAGGTGGGCAGGGAATGCATACAGTTGACTCAGTTTCCTCTTTTATAAGACATACATAGTACCACCTACCTTTCGCTGTGCTACTGTGAGGATTAAGGTGGAGAGGCCTGGGAAGCACCTACCACAGTGCCAGCTTCTTAGTAGGCAAAGGATAAATGGAGGCAATTACTTTACCATTATGCTGGATAATAAAGCCCCAGTGGGTGGCCCCCTGCCATAATGAAATGATCTTCTAACCGGTGACTCACGCTAGGGGCTGGCCCAGGGGTGGAGATGTCCCAGGCTCCCGGGCAGGTTAGAACTATCACCCTCGCCAGAGAAATGCCTTTATTCAGAAGAGATCAATGCTGGGGAGGGCTCCCCTCATCCCACCCAGCCATTTCGCAAACACAGAACCCATGATCCCTGGGAGAGGAAAGACTGTTTTCTCTCCCTGTGTCAGAGCTGGGGTTCATATCCAGATCCGGCCATCTAAGAAAAGAGGCACTGTGCCTCTGAGTCTGCCACGGGCCCCCTCCCAAGCCCATCTTCAAGAGCCTGCCAGGAGGAAGGGCGCAGATGCCAGTTTAGAAGGAACAGAGGTTCCGGGGGCTGGATGCCTCCTTGTAAACTCACCCACTGCTCTCTGAGTCAGCCTCGCGGTCCTGTCTCAAAGCGCTAACACTCCCGCCCAAGGCTATTAAAAGCCACCTGAACCTTTCCACCAGAGCATGGACCAATCAGAGAAGACCCGGGCATGGTCCTGGGGGTCCCAGGATAGGAGGAGCCTTGTGCTGAGAGGGGGGAGGCCCAGGAAAATGTAGTATGTGCTTCCTGGTATGAAAAACGGTTCTACGGCATGTCTACCAATGCCTCCCCATCCACTCCAGCCTGAGCGCCACCAGGTCTGGGTCTAGCGGTTCCTTTACCTCAAGGTCAAGTGTGAGTCCTGCAAGGTTCTCTTCCTCAGGAAGATGAATATTCAGAAGAGGCCTTTTAAAAAGATCCCTATTCAGGGGCTAGAGCGATAGCACAGTGGGTAGGGCATTTGCCTTGCACGCGACTGACCCAGGTTTGATTCCCAGCATCCCATATGGCTCCCTAAGCACCGCCAGGAGTAATTTCTAAGTGCATAAGCCAGGAGTAATTCCTGAGCATCACTGGGTGTGACCCAAAAAGCAAAAAAAAGAAAAAATCCCTATTCACAGAGCTTGAGATAGTACAGAGGGCAGGGCGTTAGCCATGCATGCGGCCAACCTGGGTTCAATCCCTGACACCCATATGGTCTCCAGAGCACACAGCCAGAAGTAATCCCTGAGCATTGTTAAATATGGTCCCCAAGCCACACATATTATAATAAAAATGAAAAATCCTTATTGAATTTATGATTGGCAGACCATACAATTCTTTAAAATTCATAAACTTCTCTGATTTTAAGTGACTTTTAAGTAAATTCACAGAGCTGTACACCCGTGTTGTGCAGTCCAGTTTTGAAATTCCCCCTAAGCTCCTTCTTCCTGCCCGTTGTTCCCAGTCCCATCCCCAGCCACCTTCACCTGCCTCCTGTCTCTATGGGGTTCTGGATCCAGAGCTCCTACAGGCACAGGAAACTCTCTACATTTCCTATTAATGGGACCATATACTCTTTGGTCTGGTTTCTTTCACTTAGCATCCTTTTCTTGAGAGGCACCCCCATGGTCGCTTGGTCTCAGACTTTATTCTTTACCTCCTCCCTTCTGCAACCCCGGGACCTGCCAGGGACCTGCACATAGTAGGTGCTCAGGAAGGAAGTGGGGCTACTCTGTGGAGATCAGAGAGCCTAAAACCAAACAGAGGGCAGCCTCCTGGTGTAAAGGTTGCTAGAAGCAGGTGCCACCTGTGAGTCCGGGGCCAGTGATGTGAAACCAGCAATTTGTTTTCAAATCCCGCACCAGACAGCAGTGGATAGCCATGGTCTCAGCTTTGGAGTTGTGCTGCAAAATCCACACCCCCCCCCCGCGACACACACATACACACACACACACACACACACACACACACACACACACACACACACACACACACCCCTATCTCAGGTCTGCCCTGGCTCCCCGCCCCCTCCTGGCCCGGAAAGCCCTGGTGACTAATAGCTCAGTGATTACCACTCCTCCAGTCTTGAACTGCCTGCACTGGTTGGACAGGAAGGCTGCTGCAGCACCAGCCGAGCTGCTAAGAGAGAGCAGCCCCGTGGATATGCCAGTCACTGTGGGCGAGCAAGGGCTGCCCCGTCTCCAGAGAGCTAAGGAACCAATGCATGCATCTTTGACCCAGCACCAGACTCACTCAAAGCTCTAAGAAGAAAAGGGCTGGCTATTTCTCGTGCAGACAAAACAAATATTTCCATGAAAACATAAGTCTTTGATTTTTGGGGGTTTTTTTTGCTTTTTGAGTCACACCCAGCGATGGTCAGGGGTTACTCCTGGCTCATGCACTCAGGAATTACTCCTGGTGGTGCTTGGGAGATGACATGGGATGCCAGGGATTGAACCCAGGTGGGCCACGTGCAAGACAAATGCCCTCCCCACTGTGCTATCACTCCAACCCATGTTTGATATTATTTTTTGTTTTGGGGTCACACCCGGCAATGCACAGGGGTTACTCCTGGCAGTGTTCAGGGGACCAAATGGGATGCTGGGAATCGAACCTGGGTCGGCCGCGTGCAAGGCAAACGCCCTACCCGCTGTGCTATTGCTCCAGCCCCATGTTTGATATTTTTGACACAGACTCCTGGACAGCCTCTGGTCTCATTCCACTCAAACATCCGATTTTGGGCCATTATGCCAGGCAGTGTGATAACTGGGAGTAGTGAAAAGGGACAAATAGGTATATATTTTCACTTTTTGAATTTTGGTTAAAAAAAATACATAGGAATACACATAGGAACCAGAGTGAAAGTATAGGGGATAATCAAGTAAGGTGTTTGCCTTGCATGAGGCTGACCCAAGTTCTATGTCTGACATCCCATTATGGTACCCCGAGTATCACCAGGAGTGATTTCTGAGTGCAGAGCCAGGAGTACAGGAGTAACACATTTTACTCATACTTAAAAGTACAGTTCATAAGCAATCTAGTAAAAACAGATCAACAAATGGGACTACATTAAACTAAAAAGCTTCTGCACCGCAAAAGATACAGTGACCAGAATACAAAGACTATCCACAGAATGGGAAAGGATATTTACACAATACCCATCAGATAAGGGGTTGATATCAATGGTATATAAAGCACTGGTTGAACTCTACAAGAAGAAAACATCCAACCCCATCAAAAAATGGGGTGAAGAAATGAACAGAAACTTTACCAAGGAAGAAATACGAATGGCCAAAAGGCACATGAAAAAGTGCTCTACATCACTAATCATCAGACAGATGCAGATCAAAACAACCACAAGATACCACCTCACACCACAGAGACTAGCACACATCCAAAAGAACAAAAGCAACCGCTGTTGGAGAGGATGTGGGGAGAAAGGGACCCTTCTACACTGCTGGTGGGAATGCCGACTGGTTCAGCCCTTCTGGAAAACAATATGGATGATTCTCAAAAAATTAGATATTGAGCTCCCATTTGACCCAGCAATACCACTGCTGGGAATATATCCCAGAGAGGCAAAAAAGTATAATCGAAATGACATCTGCACATGTATGTTCATCGCAGCACTGTTTACAATAGCCAGAATCTGGAAAAAACCCAAATGCCCTAGAACGGATGACTGGTTGAGGAAACTTTGGTACATCTATACAATGGAATACTATGCAGCTGTTAGAAAAAAGGAGGTCATGAATTTTGTATTTAAGTGGATCGGCATGAAAAGTTTCATGCTGAGTGAAATGAGTCAGAAAGAGAGAGACAGACATAGAAAGATGGCACTCATCTATGGTATATAGAATAACAGAGTGGGAGACTAACACCCAAGAATTGTAGAAATAAGTACCAGGAGGTTGACTCCATGGCTTGGAGGCTGGCCTCACATTCTGGGGAAAGACAGAGAAGGGATCACCAACTATAATGTAGTCGAAGGCCATGTGGGGGAAGGGAGTTGCGGGCTGAATGAGGGCTAGAGACTGAGCACAGTCGCCACTCAACACCTTTATTGCAAACCACAACAGCTAATTAGAGAGAGAGAACAGAAGGGAATGCCCTGCCACAGTGGCAGGGTGGGATGGGGGGAGATGGGATTGGGGAGGGTGGGAGGGATGCTGGGTTTACTGGTGGTGGAGAATGGGCACTGGTAAAGGGATGGGTTCCCGAACTTTGTATGAGGGAAGCATAAGCACAAAAGTGTATAAATCTGTAACTGTACCCTCACGGTGATTCACTAATTAAAAATAAATAAATTTAAAAAAAAACAAAAAACAAAAACAAAAAAAATATTTTATCTATACTGTGATTCTTGGTGGTGGAATATATGCACTGGTGAAGGGATGGGTGTTTGAGCATTGTATAACTGAGACTTAAACCTGAAAACTTTAACTTTCCACCTAGTGACTCAATAAAAAAATTTAAAAATTATTTTATTTTATTTTTATAAAGTTGTTCACAATATTTGATTGCATTTAATAAAAAAATGTACAGTTCAGCAGGATTGTTTGCATTTACCACACTGTGTAACTATCACCCCTATCTAATGCCCCATTTTTTCCATCCTTCAGTAACCACTCCCCAATCCTCCACCTCCAGCCCCTGGTAAACCCACTTTCCCTCCCCATGAATTTTCCCATCCTGAATATATCATAGTGATGAGAAATTATTCTACTTTCATTTTGTATGATGTTTTCAAGGTTCATCCATGTTGTAATTAGGATTGGGTTGCTTTTATAGATAAATAATAGTTCCAAATACATTCTGTGTACATGTATTTGTATCTCCATTATTATAGACAAAATATATTATGTTTGTTTATTCATTTGTCACAGGATATGGCTTATTTCTACCTTTTACTTTGCATAATGCTGCTATTCTTAGTTTAATTACAGATCTGCTATTTGTCTGGGGACCATACTCAGTGGCTCAGGCTCCTGGTGGTGCTCCAAGGACCCTGCAGTGCCAGGAAATGAACCCAGGTCTCCTGAATGCTTTGCATGTCTTCAGTCTGCTGAGTTCTCTCTCAGGACCATTTGTTGAGTATCTGTGGTCAAGTCTTTGGGTTCTAACTTGGAATGGAGTTGATGGGCCATACACTCACTGTGCTCACGTTCTTGAGGGACTGCCAAATGATTTTCACAGCAACTGTACCATTTCACACATTCCTGGCAGCAGTGTGTGAGGGTTCCCTCACCAAATCACCTCCCAACACTTGTTACTTTCCATGGTATTTTTCAATTTTATCCATTCTAGTAGCTGTGAAGTGGTAATCTCACGGTGGTTTAATTTACATTTCCCAATGAGTTTCTTTTCATATACTTTGTGATCACTGGCATAATTTCTTTGGAGAAATGTGTATTCAATTCCTTTAGCCATGAATTAATTGGGTCATTTTGTTTTCAGTTGTTGTGACTAATTTGAAAGAATTTCCTATATATTCCGCCTATTCCCCCTGGCGGCTCAGTGGCTGCCATCTTCCAGAGACCAATGGACAGTCCGGTATGAGCCAGCAGTGATGGGGCCTCATGGGATGGGGGTGGAGTGGGCCTTTCCTCTCCCACCCCAACAAGACCCCAAGTTGCCACCCACGAACGGCCCCTCTGGCCACAGATCAAGCTGCTTAATGGCCACGATCCCAGAGACTCAGAAACAAATCTTGGAACCCAGCGGCTTTGGGCAGAAAAATCTCCAGATTTAATTATTAAAATTTCAAAATTCCTAAATCACGCGGCCACACAGGTAGGGGGAGGGTGTGGGATGGGAGGTATACTGGTTTTTTTTGTGTGTGGTGGAAAATGTGCACTGGTGAAGGGACGGGTGTTTCATCATTGTATGACCTGGACTTAAACCTGAAAGCTTTGTAACTGCTCTCACAGTGATTCAATAAATAAATTTATTTTAAAAAAAAGAATTTCATATATATATTCTAGATATTAAAACCTTATCAGGTCTGTGACTAATAAATATTTTCTCTCATTTTATGCATTGTCTTGTAACTTTCTTGACAGTGTCCGTCAGTGCACAGAAATTATTTTTTCTTTTTGAGAAAATTGATAGCACAGTGGGTAGGGCGTTTGCCTTGAACATGAACAGCCAGGGTTCGATTCTTCCACCCCTCTCAGAGAGTCTGGCAAGCTACCAGAGTATCCCACCCGCACGACAGAGCCTGACAAGCTACTCATGATGTATTCAATATGCCAAAAACAGTAACAATAAGTCTCACAATGGAGATGTTACTCTTGCCCATTCCAGCAAATTGATGAGCAACAGGATGACAGTGATACAGTGATACAGAGAAAGTTGATAATTCATTGCTGTTTGCTATTGCTGACTGTACTTTGAGTGTTATATTTAAGAAACCATTGCCAAATCCCAGCCATGAATATTTGTCCCAGTGTTGTCTTTCAAGAGGTTTTAGCTTTTACACTTAAGTTTTTTTAATTAATATTTGCATCATTAAGCAAAGAGCCCAGTTTTTTTTTTTTTTGCAAGTGGATATCTACTTTTCCCAGAACCGTATGTTGAGGAACTCTCTTTCCCATCAAATGAACTTGACACCCTTATCAAAAATCAATTGCCAGTTGTGGCTCAGAAGACCATGTCTCTGTTATGGAAGGGAGGGAGGGAGGGAAGGAAGGAAGGATGGAGGGAGGGAGGAAAGGAGGGAGGGAGGGAGGAAGGAAGGAAGGAAGGAAGGAAGGAAGGAAGGGAGGGAGGGAGGGAGGGAGGGAGGGAGGAAGGAAGGAAGGAAGGAAGGAAGGAAGGAAGGAAGGAAGGAAGGAAGGAAGGAAGGAAGGAAGGAAGGAAGGAAGGAAGGAAGGAAGGAAGGAAGGAAGGAAGGGAGGGAGAGAGGGAGGAAGGAAGGAAAGAAGGAAAGGAGGGAGGGAGGGAGGAAAGGAGGGAGGGAGGGAGGGAGGGAGGGAGGAAGGAAGGAAGGAAGGAAGGAAGGAAGGAAGGAAGGAAGGAAGGAAGGAAGGAAGGAAGGAAGGAAGGAAGGAAGGCTGGCTGATAGCATGTGTGTTACCTGCACACAGCTGACCCAGGTTCAATCCCCAGCACAGGGCTGGAGCAATAGCACGGCGGGTAGGGCGTTTGCCTTGCACACGGCTGACCCAGGTTCGATTCCCAGCATCCCATATGGTCCCCTGAGTACCACCAGGAGTGATTCCTGAGTGCAGAGCCAGGAGTAACCTCTGTGCATCGCTAGGTGTGACCCAAAAAGCAAAAAAAAAAAAAAAAACAATCCCCAGCACACCATATGTTCCCCCAAGCCCACCAAGAGTAATCTCTGAGCTCAGAGCCAGAGCACATCCAGGTGTGGCCCAAAAAAAACCAAACAAATATAAATGATTAATCATCCTGACACAGCAGTCAAGCAGTCACCACTGAAGAAGAGAAAATTAGAGCCGAGCATTTAAAATCTCATATATCAGACTTATGAAGAAACAGGCTTGCAAAAGCAGCTTCTTTTTTTTTTCCTTTTTGGGTCACACCCAGCAATGCTCAGGGGTTACTCCTGGCTTTGCACTCAGGAATTTCTCTTGGCAGTGCTTGGGGGACCATATGGGATGCCGGGGATTGAACCCAGGTCGGCCGCATGCAAGGCAAACGCCCTACCCGCTGTGCTATCGCTCCGGCCCCGCAAAAGCAGCTTCTAATGGAGATAATTTCCAGAGAGATTTGGAGTGCTGTCTTGTTAGCAGGAGGTGAAGGGATGTTGAAGGAGGAGATTTAGCTTGGAAAACTGAACACTGAATGGGAGGACAGGGGAATAGAAGGACAGATGTTTCATAAGATGTTTAGTCAAAAGGAAAGTAGGATGGTATAGTGGTCCCTTCTCTACCCCAACTGCCTCCATCCCCAGCACTTGTTAGATGGAAATGATCATTCTGGATAAGATCTGTGTGCTGAAATAGGAAAGGAACAAACGTGATAACCTCTGTCTGTATTGCAACTCCCAAAACAGGAGTGGGGAGGGGAGAAGTTTCTGCCACATAGGGAGGGAGGAGGGGGCAGGAGGGAAACTGGGGACACTGGTGTGGGAAATGTACACTGGAGAAAGGATGGGTGTTGGAATGCTCTATGACTGAAACCCAAACATGAATAGCTTTGCAACTGTGTATCTCACAGCGACTCAATTTAAAAAAAAAAAAATTAAGGAAGGTGGGATGGGAATAAATTAATTTGAAGTATAAAAATAAAAGTGATTTTTGTATGTTAAAACACCTGGAAACTTAGCAAAATTCATTAATTCTTTGTGGGGGGGGTCTGCATTCCTTAGGGCTTTCTATATATAACATCTTATTATCTATAAATGAGATAGTTTTACTCCTGCCTTTATAGTCTCGATGCCTTTTCTTTCCTTTTCTTGATTACTTACCTGAATAACTCTCAGTACTGAGTGTCTAGTAGAAATAGTGAAAGTTGGGGCCGGAGTGATAGATAGTACAGAGGGTAGGGCGTTTGCCTTGCACGTGGCCGACCCAGGTTCAATCCCTGGCATCCCATATGGCTGCCCCAGCACCGCTAGGAATAATTTCTGAGTGCGGAGTCAGGAGTAACCCCTGAGCATCACTGGGTGTGACCCAAAAAGCAAAAAAAAAAAAAAAAGAAAGAAATAGTGAAAGCATCTTATAGGAGGAGTTGCATTCTCTTACCACTGAGAGTGAGGGTTGGTGTGGGCATTTCATAAATGACTCTATCATGTTGAGAAATTTCTTCTCCAGTCTTATCATTTTCATTATGAAAAGATCTTGGCTTCTTTTGATAATGATTTTTCTGCATTGATCAAGATACTAGGAAGCTTCCACCGAGAGTTGGAGTGATAGCACAGCGGGTAGGGCATTCACCTTGCAAGAAGCCGACCCAGGTTCGATTCCTCCACCCTTCTTGGAGAGCCCGGCAAGCTACCGAGAGTATCCCACCCACACGACAGAGCCTGGCAAGCTACCCAAGCATATTGAATATGCCAAAAAAACAGTAACAATGAGTCTCACAATGGAGACGTTACTGGTGCCCGCTTGAGCAAATCGATGAGCAATGGGATGACAGTGACAGTGATCAAAATAAGCATTTGTTTCATTTTCTTAATACATCATATTGGCTAATTTTTATACTTTGCATTTCTGAAACAAAATCTCTTTCAGTTGTGTTATAAATTATTTTGTAATATGGTTCTGGATTCAGTTTGCCAGAAGTTAAGGATTTTTTTCATGTATGCTTATAAGAAATACTGACTTGTAATTTTCTTATAGTAACTGATCTTGCGGCTGACCTTAGAAACAATTAAAAAAAATGGCCCCAAATCTTCGTTGAAACTTTTTGAGAAGTATTAGTGCTGATTCTTCTCTATGTTGGGTAGAATTCAACAGTGAAAGGATCTAGAACTGGGCCTCTCTTTAGTGATTATTTTAGTGATGGTTTTTCTTAATTGATCTAGCTAAAGTCTTGTCAGAAGCTGCTTTGAGGACCTGAGAGATAGCTCAGAAGGATGGAGTGCACACTTGCACAGCAGAGGCACTGGTGTGGCCCACCAACAAACCCTACACAAGGGCCGGGAGCGCCTCCAAAACAAATCAACACCAAAAAAGGCTTTGTTGCTATCTTCAGTAAGCTAACTTTGGCTTTCACTGAATTTTTTCTCTGCTTCTTCACACCTTATTTTGTTGATCTCTAATCTTTAATATTTCCTTGCTTCTATTAATATGTAGTCATTTTTAAGTGCCCAAAGTATACTACCATTTTACGTTCTCAAAGTACACTACAGTTTTTAATTTTAGATCTTTTTTGCTGTTTGTAGGCCACACCCATTAGTGCTCAGGGATCACACCTAATGGTGCTGGAGAGATCGTATGTGTACAAGGGATCAAACCAGAGTTGGCTATGTGCAAGCCAAGTGTTTTAACCCCTGTACTATCACCAGACTCCCTAGATCTTTTTAAAAATTTTTAAAGGGGTCATACCCAACAGTGCTCTAGGGATGACTCCTAGCTTTGTGCTCAGGGATCACTCCTGGAGGGGCTCAGGGACCAGGTGGGGTGCCAAGAATCAAGGATTAAGGCCATGTATAAGGCAAATATTCTAGCCACTGTAATATCACTTTGGTCCCTAGGTCTTTTTTTTTTTTTTGCTTTTATTTGGGTCATACCCGGCAATGCACAGGGGTCACTCCTGGCTCTGCACTGAGAAATTACTCCTGGCAGTGCTCGGGGGGCCATATGAGAAGCTGGGATTTGAACCCGGGTCGGCCATGTGCAAGGCAAATGCCCTACCCACTGTACTATTGCTCCAGTCCCCCTAGGTCTTTTTTTTTTAATGTAGAGGTTTATAGATATAAATTTCCTTCAGAACACCATTTTTACTATAACCCGTACACAGTGAAAGGTGTATTTTGGATATACTATGCTTTCATTCTCACTCATCTTAAAGCATTTCCTACTTTCCTTTGTTGTTTCCTCTATAACCTATTACCTAATAAGTATGTTGTTTAATTTCACATATTTGCAAATTTTCCTTTTGCTATTAATTTCTTGTTTCATTCTCTTGTGGTTGGAAAAAGCATACTTGGTATGCTTTTAATCTTTTAAGATGTTTAAAACTTGTTTTGTGATCTAACTTATGGTCTACAACTCTGAAGAAAATTCCATGTACATATAAAAAGGATGTGTGGTCTGTTGTTGAATATGTTTGTTGTGTCTGATTAATCTATAGAGTTTTTTTTAACCTTCTGATATTCATATTAATTTTCTACCTGGTTTTTTTTTGCCCATTATTTACAGTGAAGGTATTGAAGGTTCTAACACCTACGTTGAATTTCTCCTGACCTTTAAAGTCTGCCAATTTCTACTTCATATGTTCTGGGACTCTACAATTAGTGTGTATGTGTTTATAATTATTATATAATTTAGCACTTAGTGATGGAATAAATCTTGTCAAGTGTAGTATTCGTTTTCTCTTTTATTTATGCTTGGGGTCACACTCAGAAGTGCTCAAGGGCTACTTCCAGCTCATTGTTGGGTCACTCCTGGCAGTGCACAGGGAGGATGATGTGGTGTTGGAGATCAGACCTGGGGCTCGTTCATGCAAAGTGTGCGCTCCAGTGCATTGAGCGCTCTCTCTCTCTCTCTCTCTCTCTCTCTCTCTCTCTCTCTCTCTCTCTCTCTCTCTCTCTCTCTCTCTCTCTCTCTCTCTCTCTCTCTCTCTCTCCCTGCGCCCCCTTTGAATACCTGGATCTTTGAGGTAGAAGCACACCTAGCTGTGCTGAGGATTTACTCACTGCTCAGGGCCCTTGGCAGGGATCACAGGGACATACGTGGTGCAGGGGATTGAACAGTGATCAATTATATGCAACGCAATTGTCAAAATCCCTATATTATCTCTCTAGCCCCCTAGCTTTTTTTTTTTTTACTTAAGTTCTCCTTTTATCTGAAAAAGCAAGGCAACAGAAGCAAAAATAAGCAAGTAAGACTAAGCAAGCAACCAAATGTGCACGACCCCTGATCAGCACAACAAAAGGAAGGGGAGAAAGTGAAGGAAAAGAAGTTCTCTTGCACTGCTGGAGGGAACAAACATCAACTGGTGCAATCACTTTGAAAAAAAAACGTTCTGGCACTTCCTCGGTAGGTCAAGAGAGTTACTGCTGGTTCTAGCAATCCCGCCTTTGTGCATCTGTGAGAAGAATTTTTTTTAAAAAAAATCAGAAAAATGCATGCCCAGCACAGTGCTCACTGCAGAACCATTTACAGAAGCAAAACTATTGCCACAACTTGTGTCCATTGATGGATGATTGAATAAAGAAGATGTGATACATATGTACAGTGGAAGACTCTTCAACTATTAAAAATAAAATAAAGTTCTGCCATTTGCAGCAAAAATGAAAGAAGCTTCGAGAGATTAGGTGAAATGAAATGTAAAAGGAGAAAGATAAGAGCCACATGATTTCACCTATGTGTGCAATATGAGGACACAAGATGGATGAACAGGCAAAAATTAATTTTAAAATAAACCAGTGGATACCAACAACAGAACCAAGTGAACTCAAAGAGAAAAGGGGTGTGAGACATATAAAGATGGGTGTGAAACAAAGGAATTGTGTTTAATTTTCTTTTTTAAAAAAAGTCACTGCATTGTGAGCTAATAAAAATGGATTCAAAACATTTTTTTAAATCCAAAATGTATAAAGAACTCAACCTCCCTACACCCAAATTAACCCAATTCCTAAAACAAAAAAAAAACAGGCAAATGACCCAAAAAGACATTTTTCTAAAGAACATCCAAATGGCTAACTGGTATATGAAAAGTTACACAATGTCACTAATCATTCGATAAACACAAATCAAAACCGCAGCCAAGATACCATCAAACACAAGTTAGGAGAGCATTTATTCAACACGAGAGAGGCAAGTGCTGGGGACAAGGGGGACAAGCTGGACGAGGCTGGTGGGAACATGAACTGTGCAGTCACTACCAGGAACATTATGGAGGTTTCTCTAGAGAATCAAATACCGAATAAAGAGCAGCTGTATAACACGGTACAGGGATGCTGTGGGGAGTAGCTGTTTAAAAGAAGTAAATCACTTCCTTGGAGTGATACGTGCATTCATGAACATAGCAGCTTTATTCAGGGGAGCAAAGATTTGAAAACAACCTAATTGCTGGCAGATGGGTAAAGAAAATGTGGTAGATAGATAGATAGATAGATATACACAAGCGAATATTATTTCATTTTCAAAAGAAAGGAAATCCTGTCATTTGCAACAATCTGGATGAACCTGGAGGCAGTTATGCTAATAAGGAAAGTAAACCAGACACAGCAAGATAAGTATTACATCATTCCACTTATGTGTGAAATCTAAAATTCAAAGCAGGAACACACTGGGAGAACTGATCCACAGAAATGAACTGTTGAGGGGGGGGGGAGAAGGGGGCGGGTCGGGGTGGTACTGAAGAAAAGGGATACTGGGGTCTTTGGGGGAGGGAGGCGGGTACACTGGCAATGGGTGTGTTGCTAGAATTATGTGCATGAGAAACCATGATTAACAGTACTGAAAATAAGAACCTCAATCAATAAAAAAGTAAATTTAAAATAAATGCAGAAAATAAAAATGAAAGTCCAAAGAAAAAGTTGAGCACTTAATAACAGAATAGAATGGAGCTTTAGAGGCTGGGAAAGAGGCTCGGTCATAGGGTACAATTTTCAATTCTAAGATGAGTAAGTTCTAGAAACCTAATGAGCAGCACAATAACTCTGGTTAATAAAATATCATGGAATAGAGATTTTCCAAGAAAATAAATCTCAAATATCACACACAAATGCATACACACAGGCATGCACACACACACACACACACACACACAAAAACTATGTAGGTGATGATCATGTTAATCACTTTATTCAGAGAAATTACTTTACAACATACCAAAAATTCATGTTGTCTGTCTTAAGAACATGTGATTTTTGTCATCCAGAAATTGTTTTTTAATCTTTCTGTCTGCTAATAATATAACCCATCCAGTCTTCTCCTGCTCACAACCTGTATAGAACATCTCAGTCAAGGCTCCAGTACCTTCTTCCGAAGAATGACCACGAATCCTACTGGATCCAAGGTGATATTCCAGGTTTCCAAGCCTCCATTCTGGGATTGTAAAGCTTTGTTTCCCTTTCCTATAATTCCTTACAGCTTTCATTAAAAAGAGCAGCCTTGACTCACTTCTGTCTTTTCCCCTTTATTCTCCCCACTATAAGCCCTGTAGATTACTGATTTCTAACTGTTGCTCTGTCAGTGCCAGTGTGCAGGCATAAAGAGGGTGAATCTCCCCGCTACAGACACCAGCAGGTCACGTTGTTCTTTCTATGATAAGGCTTTCATTGCCCCATGACATTTTGTTCGTTTTAAGGCCACACCTGACAGTGCTCAAGGCTTACTCCTGGCTCTGTGCTTTGGGGTCACTTCTGGAGAGGTTCGGGGGACCATATGTAGTGCTGGTTTGGGCGCATGCAAGATAAAAACCCTACCTCCTGTACTGTTGCTCTAGCCCCTCCCCATAATATTTTTATTCAACTTTTTGTTTGGGGGCCACACCCAGTGATGCAGTTACTCCTGGCTCTCCATTTAGGAATTACTCCTGACAGGCTCTGGGGACCATATGGGGTGCTGGGGATTGAACCCAGGTCAGCTGCATGCAAGGCACACGCCCTACCTGCTGTGCCATCACTCCAGCCCCTCAACATTAGAGCTCACATGCTTTGAGAAGGAATAAACAAGACTGAAAGGATTCTTGAGCTTAAGAAGTTTAGAACCTGTGGGACAAACTAGAAAATAAGCTAGATAAATAATAAAAAACAAACTATATAAATAATTACTGGTAGAGTCTAATTAAAAAAAAAAAAGGGCAGTGAGATTGTATGAGTAGAGGAGAGGCCAGTGAGGATAAAGCCCATTCCTGCTGAACTAGAAACTCTAAGCTTGCATAACAGGTTCTAAGTACTGTTTCCATGTAATACTTGGTTTTTAATAGGGTAGTGTTAAAACTGGGCGGGAAAAAATGGGGGATCTGGGCGGAAGAGGCCCAGTCCCAATCCGAGCAGGCTTGGACCTCTTATAGCCTAGCTCTCCCTCTTGGAGAACCTGGCAAGCTACCAAGAGTTTCCTGCCTGCATGGGAGAGCCTGGCAAACTCCCTGTGGCATATTCATATGCCAAAACCAGTAACAATGATGGGTCTTATTCCCCTGACCCCGAAAGAGCCTCCATGCAGCATCATTGGGAAGGACAAAGAGTAGCTTCTAAAGTCTCAGGGCTAGGACGAATGGAGACGTTACTGAGACCACTCAAGAAAATTGACGGTCAACGGGATGATGATGATGATGATGATGATGATGATGATGAGTGTTAAAACATGTGTTTGGTTTTAACATACTTGCTTGTATCTCTTATATACATTCTCCGTTCCTCTCGGAGAGCCTGGCAAGCTACCGAGAGTGTCCTGCCTGCACAGCAGAGCCTGGCAAGCTCCCCATAGCATACTTGATATACCAAATACAGAAATAATAACGGGTCTCATTCCCCTGACCCTGAAAGAGCCTCCAATATGGCACCGTTTGGAAGGACAAGTAAGGAGAGTCTGCTAAAATCTCAGGGCTGGGATGAATGGAGATGTTACTGGTGCCCACTCGAGCAAATCGATGAATGATGGGATGACAGTGATAGAGTGATTCTCCCTACTGTGGTTAGATTCCTACAGTGCTCAAAACAGGGCTGCTATAGTGCTCACACGACTGCCTCTGCTCAGTGCTTGCACTCACCTGTGCAGTGTGAGCGATCAGAGACAACGCAGCTGCCACAACGGCACTCAGTACTTTCTGGGGTTCAAACTCAAGGTCTCAAGCTTCCTAAACTCTTAGCCCCTGAGGAGGTTGGCTTTACAAAAATACTTCGTGAGGGATTTAAAAAATCACAAACCTCCAGAAGGAAATCCATCGCATAAAGATGCACCTGGTACATCTTAGAGGCTGTAGATGCCCGTCAATTTCTCACTCGTTCATTTGACAACCCCAGAGCACTTAGTGCATGTCACTGTGTCCTGAGTCAGACACCCCCCGAGTCATTCGTGACTCCTGTTCTCTAGGACCCAGATGCAGGCTTGCAAGGCCATGTAATACCAATCCCAGGGCCAGGCTGCCAAGGGAGTAGTTCTGGCTCCATTCCTTACCTGGGAGTGTGAAAGACAGTTAGTGGGTCTCATTAGGCAACAGTCTGCCAGCTTCTCAATGGGTCCGGCAAGACTCTACTACCATAATATGCACACCTGGCCTCAAGTATACCTGGGGGAAAAAAAGAAAAGAAAATTCTGACATTCATTACGACATTATGGCAAAGTGAAATGGCAGTCACCAAAAAAAAATTCCTTGAGTCAGAAAGAGTGGGACAGACATAGAAAGATTGCACTTATTTATAAAATATAAAGTAACAGAATGGGAGACTAACATCCAAGGATAGTAGAGGTAAGTACCAGGAGCATCACTCCACAGCTTAGAAGCCAGACTCACATGCTGAGGAAAAGGCAGCTCAGATAGAGAAGGGACCACCAAGTAAAGGGTGCTAGGAGAGCCTGCTTGGGTTGGGAGATGTGGGCTGAAAGTAGACTATAGACCGAACATGATGGACACTTAATACCTTTATTGCAAACAAAAACACCCAAAAGGAGAGAGAGAGAGAGAGAGAGAGAGAGAGAAAGGGAATGCCCTGCCACAGGGGTGGGGGGGCAGGGTGGGGGTGGTGGAAGAGATGCTGGGACCATTGGTGGTGGAAAATGGGCACTGGTGGAGGGGTGGGTACTTGATCATTGTATGACTGAAATGCAAGCACGAAAGTTTGTAAGTCTGTAACTGTACCTCATGGTGATTCACTAATTCTGTATCACTGTCTTCCCACTGTTCATCAATTTGCTCGAGCAGGCGTCAGTAACATCTCCATTCATCCCTGTCGCGTTCAGGGTCAGGGGAATAAGGCCCATTATTGTTACCGTTTGGGGCATATCAAATACTCCACGGGTAGCTTGCCAGGCTCTGCCATGAGAGATTCTGCATCGGGAGCTTTGTTTTATAGTCTTTGGATCTTGGCTGTTGACGAAATTACATGGTGGTGGTGGGGAGGGGGGACACTTTGTATAATTCCAAGTACAGGAGATACCTGAAGACACGAGTCATAGAAACAGAACAGAGGCTGGGAACCACAATACAGTGCGTAGCACACTTGCCTTGCAGGGGGGTCGATCAGAGTTTGATCCCTGGCATCCCATAAGGACCCCAAAGCTCTGCCAGGACTGCCCTGAAGAGCAAAGCCAGGAGTAATCCCTGAGCATCACCAGCTGTGTCCCCAAAACAAAAACAAAGAAACAGAACACAGAATGCTGGTTACTAATGGCTGGGAGGAAGGGGGACAAAGAGTTGTTTGACTGGGAGAGATCTCAGTGCTGCAGGACAGAAAAAGTTCTGGAGCTATATTGCACAATAGTGCCAAGATGCAACGAAGATGCAACTAAATGGCACACTTCAAAATGGCTTAGATGGCAAATTTCATTTCATGTGCCTACTTTTACCAAAATAAACGAACTCCTTTATTTGGGGATGACACTCAGCAGCGTTTTGGGGTCTCCCCAGCAGTTCTGGGGGAACTATGCAACACAGAGATCAAGCACTGGGTCCCCACAGCAAAGCATACACGCCAATCCTTTGAGCCACCTCCCCAGACTCAGTAAATTACGACTTTGGAAAGTCGTGACACCTGCGATCAGGTCCTATCTTGTTTTATCACAGTTTGCTACATGAAGAAGGCCTGGAAGCCAATAGATGCTGATTCTTGGTTTTCAATCTCCTGGAGACGAGTATTGTCTCTAGCAATTCCTTCTCTTGAGGGACTGTAGCAATAGTACAGTAGGCAGGGTGCTTGCCTTACACGCTGCTGACCTGGGTTCAATCCCTGGCACAACTTATGGTTCCCAGAGCCCCGCCAGGAAAGATCCCTGAGTTCTGAGCCAGGAATAAGCCCTGCACACCATCAGGTATGGCCCCAACCCCAAAAAAGTAATTCCTCTTGGGTCCAATGGATGACTCAATGGGCTGGAGCACAAATTTTGTATCCAAGAGGCCCAAGTCCCATCATTAATGCTGTATGCATGGTTCCCCAAGCATCCAGCGGGGCACAGACCCAGGAGTAGCTCCTGAGTACCACTAGGTGTGGACCCCACCAAAAAAAAAAAAAGAAAGAACAGTAAAAGAAAATGAAGAAATTCCTTTCCTATCAGGACTCAACCTCAGAACAGGTAGAGGAGTGAAACGTGTGGTTTTGTACCAAAGAGGCCCAAGTCCCATCATTAACGCTGCATGCATGGTGCCCCATGCATCCAGCAGAGCACAGAGCCAGGAGCAGTCCTCCTGCCTCTGCCATGTTGCATCCCAGAGGGCGCCCACAAGAACCTCCTCCCTTCTGGAACTTCCTCCCCAACTCTCCATCTTCCCCTCACACTTCAGGGACCACATCAAAGCCCACTTTCCGAATCCTTCCTCCACCCCCGCTGCAGGTTGCTAACACCAGTTCTGCTTCTAAGAGCAGCGGGTAGTATTTCATGGCCTTTTTTCAAAGGCTGAGTCTTGGTTCTGTACCCCCGACAGTCTGTGACTCCTGGAGGCGGGATGTGCTGGACACATGTCTGAGTGGACACGCTGAACTTTAGCTGAGCTTCCAGGTCCACAGAGTTTTTCTTCCCATGAATCCCTCCCTCCCCTTCACTTCAGGTACTTTCAACCTCACCCTCTCTGAGAGCACCAAGGACTCCTGTCCTGCGGTTTTTACTTTTGCTTCCTCAACCACACCAGCAATGCTCATGGCTTACTCCTAGTGGTGCTCGTGGGCCATCTGAGATGCCAGTGATCAAGCCGGGGGCTGCTGCGTGCCAGGCAAGCACCTGTATCCTCTCTACTATCGCTTGGCCCCAGAACTCCTAAATAACTGACTCGTCTTCCCATCTTCTCTCTACTCAAGATCCCACGCTTCTTGAAGGAAGGGATCATGTTGGAGACTTTCTTGTGCCCAAGATATTTATCACAAGACTAAATCCAAAGCTGAAACTGAAGAATGTTGCACTAAATCTATTTTACTTTTTTACTTATTTTAACCAATTTTTTTCTGAGACAGTGGGGATTGAACCCAGGTTCCGTGCCTACAAGGCATGTGCTTTACCACTGAACCACATCACTGACTCTGTTGTGCTATTTAAAAAAAAAAAAAAAAAAGACTTTCTGTCCACAATACAAAACAATAGCATTAGTCATTCTGAAGAATTTTTTTTTAAAAAAAGAAAGCTAAGTAACCAAAATAACCAACAGGATTCCACCAACCTAATTATAACGAAGCGTGATGAAATGTTCTGTTACCAATCCAAATAAATAGGAGCTATGAATAACAAGACAGAAAACTTTTTGTGAAATGTCATTAAGCCAAGAAAGTGAGGCATAGAAACGTGTCCACACTGACTGCAGCTGTGGTCATTGGCACGCATTGACTTCTCAGCACTTCATAAACCTCATCCCACCTGACTCTCCCAGCTCTCTGAATCAGGTGCTGGAACCCCACTTTCCCAGATGAGAAGACAGGGGCTGAAAACCCCGTGCTCCCAGTACTATAGGCCTACAGGCATTGACTGGAACACACCCATGGTCCATGATGATACTGTGGCTCTCAATAGATGAAGTCCCACTGAAAGGAGATCACGAGGTAAGAGTGCAAATGCCCTTGCATCTCCCACTATTTGCCCCTCAGAAGTGATACAGGCAGCTGGTAGACCAGGGACCCACCATGAGTGCCCTGTCCAAATCTCCCCTCTCTTCTGCGGCTTGTTTCTGAGAGCACCCGTGTGTCTACTTGGTGGTCAGCAACCCGCAATCTAAGTTCTCTATCGTTCCTTTCTGCTGCCTTCCAGCAAAATCAACGCCACAAACACAACAGTGCTCATGAAGAAACAAAAGCTGAAAGTTCAGGCAATGGGGTGATGACTACAATTATTATTCAACAATCCCTGAAAAGTTATTTGAAAATATTTTTACAGGTAAGAAGCAGAATGCCAATGACAGCATTTCCTCGGGGCCATGTAGAAAGCTGGAAAACCATCACGGAGAAATCGCCGGATCCCAGGGGGAAGCACCTGGACTGGGCAGGGGAATCTGATTTTGTTCAGTCTAATGAGGCTAGCATAGGGCAACACATTCCTGTAAAATGCTCTGTGGATGGATGGATGGGTGGATGGATGGATGGATGGATGGATGGATGGATGGGTGAATGGATGATCAGTGTATGGGTGGGTGGGTAGGTGGATAGATGGATGGATGCCTGGATCAGTGTGTAGGTGGATGGGCAGATGGATGTGTAGATTGGTACATGGATGGATAGATGAATAAATGAACGGGTGTTACTGGACATATACTTAAGAGGCTGCTCAGTTGGAAGAACTCATGGGCTAGCTCTTGGGACATAATGCATGAGACTCAAGATTGTGTAATGGGGGAGGGCGGCTGGAGTGACAGCACAGCGGGTAGGGCATTTGCCTTGCATGTGGCCGACCCGGGTTTAATTCCAGCATCCCATATAGTCCCCCGAGCACAGCCAGGAGTAATTCCTGAATGCATGAGCCAGGAGTAACCCCTGTGCAACGCCGGGTGTGACCGACCACCCCCCAAAAAAGCAAAAAGAAATTAAAAAAAGATTGTGTCTATGTGTGTATGAGTATGTACATGACACATGCATGTGTGCGTACATTGAGGGAGGGCTGTGGAAGCTTTCAATAGAAGCATCTAGAAGGCGAATGATGTGTAAAGGGAAAGGGCTGGTAAAGAAGCATGAGAAGGAGGGACTGGTCCCAGGCTTCTGCCCATGCTGAGGTCATGGCTGTGGTTGGACACGGCCATTCAGTTCTGACCCTTCTCAGGAATCCACCAGTCGGCCTGCCCAGAGTTCAGCCAGCCATCTGGGCTGCCCCAGACTCCAGTTTTCCCCCAAGCCTCACCTCCTTGTTGTGTCTTTTCTCCTTTGCCGGAGAAGTCCAGGCTCCCTGCAAACGATGTCTGCTCTCTGACCTTCCCCACCCTCTCACATCCCACCCCCGCCGAGCCTGCAGGTGGCCTCTGCGATTATTCCCGGTAGTAATGTGGTAAAGGGAGGTTTGGTTTTGGTCTCCAGGTCCTGGCACAGAGCACCATAGCTCCTAAAGCCTCTGAAACTTCCTGAGTGACAGGGGTGATAGGAATGTTTTTGGTATTCACAACAAGCCTCTCAACCAAGGGTGAGTTTATGCTAATGAGGTTATGCTTGTAGGCCCCCAGCTAGCTTCAGCGTGGGGACTGGTTACTAGAAAGACCTAGACGGGATTAGAGTGTTGAAACTTTCAGCCTTTACCTGGGGTGAGGAAGACAGGGTGGAGACTGAGTTCCATCACCAGTGACTTAATCAGTCAAATATCATGAAACTCCACTAAAACACACACACACAAAAAAAAAAAAAAACACACACACACACCTGAAAAGATGGATGAATTCTGGAAAGCTAAGCTGGCAAACTCTTGAGCCATGGGGAAGGTGTCTCCCTCCAACTCTCATCAGATCTATGCACCTCTCCGTCCGGCTGTCCATTCAGATGTTTTATGGTAAACTGCAAGATACACAATTCTCTGGAGTCTGTGTTTTTAAAAGTCGTTCAAGAAAATTTTGAAGCAGAGGAGAGGGTGGTTGCTCTGTAGCCCACATAGAGGGAACCTGGGAGCCCACTGCAGTGGGGACAGTCTTGTGAGATGGGGTTCCCAGCCCTCAGAGCCGGATGCGAACTCCAGGCAGCCGTGTGAACTGAAGAGCTGAAAGGCCTGACAACAATGCTGAGTTGGCATCAGAGTGTTGCGGAAAGGATGCGGTGGGGAGGGGAAAGAGAATTTGCTGTGTACGTCACCAAGAGAGGAAAAGCAAGGCCTCGTTCCCACTTTTGGAGAGAGAACCCTGAGACAGAGAAGGCAAATCACATCCTACTGGCCCCGGTGGGAGGTTAGGAGCTCCCCACCCCTCATGAGAAGGGGGATCCAGGCTCCCTGTTCTCTGCCCTCAGCAAGAAATCGCTGAGAAGATGGAGTTGCAGACTGAAATGGGGGAGGGATGCAGCAACGGGACAGCAGGCAGGGCTCTTACCTTGCACTCATCCATCCCAGGCAGTCCAAATGGCACCCCAAGCCTGCCAGGGGTGAACCCTAAGCATTGAGCCAGGTGTAAGGCCTGAGCACCGCTCAGTGTGGCTGGTACGCCCTAAATAAAATGGGGAGACAAGGATTGGTGCATGAGGGATTCGATGTGGGTGCACACCCCCTACTTAGCTGATCATTGCCAGGGTGGTAACAAATGGGTTAACCTCTCTGGACATGTTTCTTCATTCACAGGAGTGCACAAACCAGGTGGGACAAATTAAACATCAGGTGTCACACAAATTAAACTCACACCCCCCCTAATTCAGAAAGCTCCAATAGACAGTGACTTTTAATAATAGCAAAATGGGCGCCAGAGAAAGACATGCGATAGTAGCAAAATGGGGTACAGGAAGTAAGGGGTACTTGCACGTGGCTGGCCCTGGTTCCCATCTCTGGCAGCACTTGTAGTTCCCTAAGCACCACCAGGGGTCACTCTTGAGCACCAAGCACTGTCCCACCACCATCCCAAATAGCAAAATGTTAAATTCAGGCATTCACTGGATCGATAGCACAGCGGGTAGGGTGTTTACCTTGCACAAGGCTGACTCGAGTTCGGTTCCTCTGTCCCTCTCAGGGAGCCCGGCAAGCTACCGAGAGCTTCTCCACAAGTCAACTACTGGTCACGGCATGGGCAGCTTGCCTGAAGAGGAGGAACACATGGAGTCAGTGGTGAAAACTAAGGGAGAGGGAAAGCGGGGCAGGACCCTGGAGGAGAAAAGCCAGAGAGAAACTTAGGAGGAAAAATGAAAGAGTAAGAAAAGAGGAGGAGGTGAGAGAGAAGGGAAGAGACCTTATCTGGGCACAGGGACGAGAAATCTGCAGCAGATTAAATATCTCCTTGAGCTAGAAAAAGTGGGCAAGGCAAGAGAGCGGGATGACTCATCCCGGCCACCCAGAAGGTTGCTTGTTTGGGTTTTTTTCCTTTCATTTGTTTGTCTTGTTTTGGTTTCAGGCTTAGGATCTCCGAGAGACTGGATCCTGAACCCAGCTTCAAGATGAATCTCTTGTTCCGTTTTGGCGAGTCACTGCCTCTCTCGTTCTCAACTCGGAGAGACTGAGAGGGAAAGAAATCAAGTCAAGATGGCAAAGCTTGAACCCAGGGTCCCGGTTCAACATGCTTTCCAGCACACTCAACAGGTCTGTTGGAATCTGACGCCAGGGAGAGAGAGACCACTAAGTGCGGATCCACTAAGCCTCTTTGGATACACCGTGAATAAGAGCGTGTGGGCTCAAGGGAGGCCCGTGGTTAAAGCTAGTGTTTGGAAGGGTTCATAAATTCAAATTCGAGACAGACGCATTTGAATAAGATTGCCATGGAGGCTAACCTCTGGCTAGCAAGTGG
The DNA here is from genome assembly GCF_027595985.1 of Sorex araneus. Lineage (NCBI taxonomy): Eukaryota > Metazoa > Chordata > Mammalia > Eulipotyphla > Soricidae > Sorex > Sorex araneus. Next base: position 36,144,012 of record NC_073302.1, read on the forward strand.
GGCCGGCAGACACTCTCGGTCCACACAAGCTAGCTTGCCCGGGCCCTATCAGGTTACGGGGATAAGACAAGCAGGAAGCAGACAGGCACTCGAAATTTAAAGAGTTCAGCTAGGACCTGACTGATCGCCAATTCCTGCCCTAAATCTGTAATATCGTGGTTTGGCGATCTCTATTACGATCTCTATTACCCGATTTAAATATCTATGCCCTTCTACTGAGGAATTCCATGCTGGGATGGCTCAGCGGCTTAGAGCCCCAGCACTGCAAGCCAAAGGCCTGAGATGGGGCTGGTGCCTGCACATGAACTGAGAGGGATCCTGGCCACAATTCGGAGGTTTTTTTTTGGGGGGGGCGGTGGCAGGGAGAGTCACACCCAGAAATGTTCAGGGGTTATTCCTGGCTCTGCATTCAGGAATCACTCCTAGCAGTGCTTGAGGGACTACTATATGGGATGCCGGAGATCAAACCCAGGGCATGCAAAGCAAATGCCCTACCTGCTGTACCAGTGCTCCAGCCCCTCTGAGGGATTTTTTTTAAAAAGAAAAATGTAAACATGTTAGCCAATTTCAACATAAATTACAAAATAATTAAAACTGTTCCGAATGCCATTGTATAACTGAAACTCAATCATGAACAACTTTGTAATTGTTACTGGTGCCCGCTCAAACGAATCGATGAGCAACAGGATCACAGTGATTAGTTTTTTAAAAATGAATACATATTTTTTAAAAAATTGTTCATATGCTACTAGAATAAGAATAGACACATGGGTCAGTAGGACAGAATCAAGAGCCCAGAAAGTAGAACCCTCACATTTACTCCCTGATAAAGAAGCAAAAATTGTACAATGGATAAAGGAAAATCTCTTCAGAGAATTCAATTGTGTCAGGTAACTCAAGCAATCAGACATGAAAAAGAATGAAACTGATCACTCCCAACTCCACACACAAACACAGATATGAAATTAGTTAGAAACATGAAACCACAAAACACAGAGAAATTAACACAGGTAAAATGTTACATGATAATAGTGTTAAAGATGTCTTTTGGAACTTTACCCCAATGTCAAGGAAAATTAAATTTTTTAATTGTACCAAATTAAAAAATCATATACACAGCAAGTGAAAATATTAGCAGGACAAAGTTACTCTACTGAATGGAAGAAGATATTTGCGTGTCAGACACCTGACAAAGGTTTAATATTAAAGGTATATAAGAAACACCTGCAAATTAGTAACATAAAAGAAACAACCCAGTCACAAATTGGACAGAAAACCTAAGTAGACACTTCCAATTATTAATGAAATTCAATCAAAACCACAATGATGGGGCTGGAGCAATAGCACAGCGGGTAGGGTGTTTGCCTTGCATGAGGCCCACTTGGATTCGATTCCCAGCATCCCATATGGTCCCCTGAGCACCGCCAGGGGTAAATCCTGAGTGCAGAGCCGGGAGTAACCCCTGTGCATCGCCGGGTGTGACCTAAAAAGCCAAAAAAAAAAAAAAAACCACAATGAGATATCCTCTCACACTTGTGAGAATGGCTTATACTATATAATAACAAGTGTTGGTGGGGGTGTGGTGAAAAAGAAACCCAAGGGCCTTCGGAAAATGTAAATTTTCTTGGTTTGTGCAGTCATTTTGACTCTCTCTGAAAATATAAAACAGAATTATCATATAATCCTGCAATTCCAATTCTGTTTATCACCTGAAGAAAATGAAACCATTAACTTGAAAGGCTTTATCAACCCCAATGTTTACTGCATTGTTTACAATAGTTAAGATATGGTATAGGCTGAAAGGAGATAAAGTGATATGCATGACTGCATGACACCCTTTTTTTTTATGTTTGCTAGTTTTTTTTTAATTAGTGAATCACTGTGAGACAAAGTTACAGACTTACAGGTTTTCATGCTTACGTTTCAGTCATACAATGATCGAGTGCCCATCCCTCCACCCAGTGCCCATTTTCCACCACCAAGGGTCCCAGCATCCCTCCCACCACCCCCACCCTGTGTCCTTCACCCCACCCTGCCTCTGTGGCAGGGCATTCCCATTTGCTCGCTCTCTCTTTTTGGGTGTTATGGTTTGCTACAGAGGTATTAAGTAGGCATCTTGTTTGGTGCATGACACCCTTTCAATAACAGTGCAAACTACAGTGTCTAAAAGAGAGAGAGAGAGAGAGAGAGAGAGAGAGAGAGAGAATTGTCTTCCAGAGGCAGAGGCAGGCTGCTGGAGGGGTAAGGACATTGGTGGGGAGAAATGGTGAAGGGTTGCCTATTAGAACATGTAGGACTGAAACCAAATCATAAACAATTTTGTAACTATCTCATGGTGATTCAATTTAAAAAGGGGGGAAGAAAAAAAAAACAGTGAACATTAACAAAAAAAAAACTGAAGATACCAAAGGAAAATAGGAGAGGGCTGGGAGCAACGGTGGAGTTTCTAGTAAATGGAGAGCAGTTTTGTTCTGCTTTGTTTGATTTAATAAAAACTGAAGCAGAACAGGAGCTGGAGAGATAGTAGAGGGGTTAAGGCCCTGTTTGCCTTGCATGCGGCTGATCCCAGGTCAATTCTCATTACCACGTGGCCCCCAAGTACGGCCCACGACCCTGAGTACTGAGAGTGGCTCCTGAGCACTGCCCAGTGTGGCCAAAAAGCAAAATAAGCATATTTGTTAATCAATCTTTTAAAAAGCAAAATGTCCTTTAAAAGATCAATCCAAGGCAGAGAGAGAGAGAGAGAGAGAGAGAGAGAGAGAGAGAGAAGGAAGGTACCTGTCACAGGCAGGCTGGGGAAGGGAAGCAATGGGAGGGAACCTGGGGGCTCTGGTGCTGGGAAACGTACACCAGTGGAGGGATGGGTGTTGGAACACTGTACGACTGAAGCCTAACCACGAACAGCTTTGTAAGGGTCTGCCTCACAGTGATTCAATTTTTAAAAATCTTAAAAAAAAAAAAGATTAAACAGGACTAGAGAAAGATTGTAGGGGTTAAGGAACTGCATGTCCTGCATGTGGTCGGTTCCAGTTTAATAGACAGTACCACGTGGCCCTCTGAGCAGAGAACCAGAAGTGACCCATCAGCATTGCTCTAACTTTTAGGGGATTCCTAGTCCCATCCCTGTGGTGCTGGGGACCCCCAGGCTGCACCTTATTTAAGGGACCATGTGGTGCTAAGAACCGAATCCAGGTCATTTATGCACCTAGCATGCACCCCAACTACTGTACTATCTCCAGGCCCAGAAATAATTTCAATAAGATGTGTAAGATGTTTATGGAGAGGAGCTGGAGCGATAGCACAGCGGGGAGGGCGTTTGCCTTGCACGCCGCCGACCCAAGTTCGATTCCCAGCATTCCATATGGTCCCCCGAGCACTGCCAGGAGTAATTCCTGAGTGCATGAGCCAGGAGCAACCTCTGAGCATCGCGGGGTGTGGCCCAAAAAGCAAAAAAAAGAAAAAGAAAAAAAGATGTTTATGGAGAAAAGTAGAAATATTGTTGACAGCCATGAAAGGACATTTTTATTGAAACGAAAACATGTCCATTAATTGGAAGGCTGATGTCAATAAATGTTTTAGCCCCTAGTTACCAATCACGAAAAGTATAGAAAGAAAAATACCGAATACAATACACTATAAAATACAATCCATGAAATGAACCCCTCACCAAGAATACTCCATCCAGCTACATTATCATTCAGATGTCAAGGAGCCACACAGAGCTTTGTGGACAAGCAGCAGCTTAGGGAATTCATAGCCTTGAAACCAGTTTTGCAAGAAGCATTAAAGGAGCTTCTTTAACAGACAAGACAAACACCTCAGCACTTTGCGCCAAGTACGGCACTCACTCAGGGTGCTCATGGTTGCCTTCTGCTAGATTAAGAAAGGTCTATTTACTTAGGGGTTTTATGCTTACTGAGGGGTTTTATTCTTTTTTCAATAATGAACTGACATTTCATTTATATTGAGTGTTCTATGTCTTCTCAGATGCTGTTTTCACAGCCACGGAGATTTTTATTACAATGTTTTACTTTTTAAATACCGATAGTAAGCACTGGGGCCAAAGCAATAGTACAGTAGATAGGGCACTTGCATTGCACTCGGCCAACCAGGTTCAATCCCCAGCATCCCTTATGGTCTAGGATTGATTCCTGAGGCAGAGCTAAGAGTGGCTCTGAGCACCACCGGGTGTGGCCCCAAAACAAACAAACAAAAACAGATATTAAGCATTATCTATTATGTGATATTTTCTAACATAAAGTCAATATTCCTTTGTTTGGAGAAAACATAATTTTACACTTTAAAAGACCTATTCAGATTTTCCCCTTAAAATTTTCTTAATTTTCCTTTCTTCACTCTTAATAGTTTATTTGCAGGATTTATCTATTTCATGTAAATTTTAAACTGTATTAGCATGGAGTTGCTCATATTATTAATTCTTTTCATTTAGGGACCTGAGAGATAATACAGTAGGTAGGGCATTTGCTCTGCACACAGTTAACCTGGGTTCGATCCCAGCATCCCATATGGTCCCTCGAGGACCACCAGGAGTAACCTGAATGTAGAGCCAGGAGTAAGCCCTGAGCATCTCTGGGTGTGGTCCAAAGACAAAAACAAAATTTATATACCTGTTTAAAAAATATATATTCAAAAGGAAGTTATAGTTTGGGGGTGAAATTATCAATTTATAATTTTGTGAAATTTCAGTTTAGCTTTATCCATCTCTATGTGTGTAGATATCACCACCTCCGTAATAAAAGTTGTTTTTGTAAGAGATCTCTCTCATATGGGATATAAAGAAACAGTGAGGGTAGTGGGAAGACATAGTAAGGGAACAACAAATAGCCAAAGTCACCAGGACTGGAGATTTCGTCCATAAAATTAAAATTTCGTGGGATTAAGGGAGACTGGGTGATGGGTGGAGGGAAGCGGATACTCTGGGTGATGGGTGCGGTGATGGAAAGACTTGGGCATGAAAAGTATGAACAATTTAATTAACAGCAATGTAAAGCATGGCACATTGTAAACAAACAAAAAAGTAAAACACAAGCCAAAGTATTAAAAACTCTGCAAGAACACCGACCTAACTTCTTCAATATATAAATTCCAAAGGAAGAAAACTGTAGTGAGAATGTGTTCGTAGCACTGTCGTAGCACTATCATCCTGTTGTTCATCGATTTGCTCGAGCGGGCACCAGTAACGTCTCCATTGTGAGACTTGTTACTGTTTTTGGCATATTGAATACACCATGGGTAGCTTGCTAGGCTGTTCCGTGCAGGCGGAATACTCTCAGTAGCTTGCCGGGCTCTCCGAGAGGGACGGATGAATCAAACCCGGGTCAGCTGCGTGCAAGGCAAATGCCCTACCCACTGTGCTATGGCTCCAGACCGAGTGAGAATGCATGTATTATTAAATTAGCTTCAATGCCAATCAAAAGCAATTCTCTTACTATCACACAAAAAAATTAAATCCCAAGCAAGATGTAAAAGTAAACACATTTCTGAAACTACTCAAAACCTGAAACTTCCCTTTTTTTTCTTTTTTTCTTTTTTTTCACCCCAGTCTTCCTGGTGACAGGCGGGGGCACTCACCACTATACAAATGAGGATGAAACTTCACTTTTAACCAACAACTGAGTTTGAGTTACCCTTGATGATATTAAGAAGGTATTTAGTTTGGGACACAATAATGGTATTATGACCTTGCCATTTATGTATGACATCTGAGATTGTCTGAAGAAGATCTGAATTCTTCAGACAAATCTCAGAAGAAGATCTGAAGGTGGGGGGATGAAAGACAGACATTAAGAGCAGTGGTAGTGTTTGGGTTTTGCAGTGGGTCTCTGGATATACATGATTTTTTTTTATATATCTGAACTATCAATGTTTTATTAATATTGTTATAAGGTTTGATTATTATTGTTAATATCAGTATTTTATTGTTGTTTAATTATTATTGTATTATTACAATATTCAGTGTTTTACTGTTGTTGTTATTACTAGTTTTGGGGCCACACCTGGGACTGCTCAGGGGCAACTCCCTGAGCAGTGGTCAGGGTCACTCCTGATGGTGCTCAGGGGATCATGCGTGGTGTCAGGGATGAACTCAGGGCCTGCTGATGTAAAGCACATGCTCAGGCAGCCAAACTATATCTCTAGTCCTCGTAGCACTGTTATCCCGCTGCTCACCAATCTGCTCGAGCGGGCACCAGTAACGTCTCCATTGTGACACTTGTTACTGTTTTTGGCATATCGAATACACCACAGGGAGCTTGCCAGGCTCTGCTGTGCGGGCGGGATACTCTCGATAGCTTGCCAGGCTCTCCGAGGGCAGAGGAATCGAACCCAGGTCAGCCACGTGCAAGGCAAATGCCTTACCCACTGCGCTATTGCTCCAATCTTTAAAAATTAAAACATTATATATATACATGTACATATATATATATATATATTCATGATCTGCAGGCTGACAAACACGTGTCTCTGGACAGCACCTGTTGGCTCACTCTTCGATGGTTGGTAGTGATGAGGCATGATGAGGCAGTGAACCATCAATAGCCATTACCGACTAGATTCCACGGGATGTCAAAGGAACACCTAGCCGCCCACCTACAAGATGGTCAGACTTCTTCATCAAGACCCTGAACAAACGGTCTGATGCTCTTCTGGAGCAAGCAGATGCCATTGGGCTACACTAGCACACGACAGGGGCGAATGGAGACGTTATTGGTGCCCACTCAAGCAAATCGATAAGCAATGGGATGACAGGTAATACAGATGATATGTATATTACACATATTATATACGTACCTACACATAAAATCTCCCTAGTTCATTTATAGATTCAATAAAATGCTAATCAAAAAACCCTAAGTAAATAATTGTTATAGATATATGCTAACAGCATATTAATACAAATTATTCTCCTGAAAAATATTTTCAAGTACCTAAAAATTGCTGTACACATTGTCAAAGGCAGTTTACATGAAATAAATGGTCATTTACTGAAAAAGAGTCCAAGTGCTTAATGGGTTAATGGTTTTCTTTAGGGAAGGTTGTGAGACTAGATAAGTAGCAATGCCTGTGAGTAATTTACAACAGTAAATGTCACTATTAGTAAAGATTTTATGCATTTGAGAAAGAAAAATCTGTTAAAGAAAGTGATTACAAACTAAGAGGAGACCGAATTACAAGGAGAGGAGGCTATTACCACACAACTGGGCTGAGGTAATTGTTGCCTCTAGGACTAAATTTGTTCCTGTCTCCTAGCAGTGCCGGTCATAAAAGAGTCTGTCAAAGCAAGCTCTGTCTTTGTGAACTGTGGGGCTGACAGGCCAGGTCTCCCCGCTCTCTCTCCTCCCCTCCCTCCCCCTCCCCTCTCTTCCTCTCCTCTCCTCTCCTCTCCTCCCCTCCCCTCCCCTCCCCTCCCCTCCCTTCCCTCCTCTCCTCTCATTCCCTCTTCCCTTCTCTCTTCTCCCCTCCACTCTCCACCCCTCCCTTCCTCTCCCCTCTCCTCTCCTTCCTGTGGCACAGGCAGAGTGAGGGGATGAGGGGAAGCCAGTCCTTGGGGAGGTCTGACTCTATGAAGAAAGGGATTTGCTGTGGCCCGGAGAGGCAAGTTGAAGCTCAGCTCCGTCCCTACTGGAGTGCGTGGCATGTGCTCGGGGCCTGTCATCAGGCGGCTCCTGAGAGTGGCCGCTCCTGCCCAGTCTCCCTTCTCCGTGTTTGTTCAGCCTGAGCCAGGTAGAATGGGCCCTGACAGTGACGGCCGTGGGTATTGTGTGAGGACACCCGGCTTACCAGCCCGCAGACAGACAAAGCTGATGATTTGACAGGCAAAACAGAGCCAGCCTCTTCGCTCCCCAGCAGCCAAGGGGCTATTCAAAGCCAGGGCCTGGAAGATTTTCATGAGGTGCTGACATACAGGGCCGGAATGTGGCAGGAACGAGGCAGAGCTGACACCCTGTGCAGTCAGGCATGGCCAGCGACTCGGGCATCCACACTGGGCCTGCAGAGCTTCGACTCGGCCCCACCCATGAGAAAGGGGAAGAGAGCCCGCTTCAGGGGGCTGGGCCTCAATTGCTGGGGCCCGAGCCCTGCAGCCAGCCTTATCTCCACCAGTGAGTGCTCTCCAACTGAGGGGGCACGGGGCTAGGGTGCCGAGAACTCAGGGAGCATGGTCCCTCAGTTCTGACCAAGATGCGCACCTCCGGGACAGAGAGAAGCCACAGAGGAACACCACCGAGTGTCCACTGCCAGTGGGCACCAGACTTCCCCCTCAGGCACTGACTTTTCTTCACAGGTGCTGGAGTTCTACAAGGGCCTGGAAAGGGAAGCGCCTGTTTCTCTCTCTCTCTCTCTCTCTCTCTCTCTCTCTCTCTCTCTCTCTCTCTCTCTCTCTCTCTCCCTCTCCCTCTCTCTCTCTCCCTCTCCCTCTCCCTCTCTCTCTCCCTCTCTCTCTCTCCCTCTCTCTCTCTCTCTCTCTCCTCTCTCTCTCTCTCTCTCTCTCTCTCTCTCTCTCTCTCTCTCTCCCTCCCACCTTCTGTCCCTCCCTCCCTCCCTCTCTCTGTCTCTCTGGAAAACGTGAGTCTCCCAAGAATCACTTGCCCAAGGACACACAGCTGGGCAATGTCAGACACGGGATTTGAACCCATGTCTCCTCCTTCATCAAATCCATGTTCCTTTTTTTGCCAGAGCCAGTTCATAAACCCCACCAGGCCCTGGAAGCACATCCAACCAGAACCAGACTTGGAAAGTCACAAGTATACCTCCCCGAGGTGACATGCTGTCCAGCAGGATGAAACATTTCAAAGTCAAATGTGGAGCAGAAAGCTGCCGTGCACTGGTGGCAGCTGGACCTGTGGCCATGGACGGTCAGCTGTGGTACAAAAGCCAAGGCCACACAAGCTAGCGAAAGGGGCTGAGCACATTGCTTTGCATGCCAGAGCCAGGGGGAGCTCCGTTGTATTTTGTTTGCTTTGTATTGTTATTGATCGAGGGACTGCAGTTCACAAGACTGCTAAGAATGGCTTCTCATGCACATGATTCTAACACCACACCCAGCATCACTATAGCCCACCTCTTTCTCCCAAGGACCCCGACATCCTTCCTCCTCAACAAGTTGCGTGGCTCAGTTCTCCCATTAGGTTTCCTCTGGCCCTTTGTTGCGGCCTTACTGTATCCTTCAGTCCCACCTGTGAGAGCAAACCTTCTGTATCTACCCTGTCCTCTGACTGACTTCACTCAGCATGATATCCTCGGCTCCATCCATGTTGCTGCAACTTGCATGAGTTTGCTCTTTCTGAGGGCTACACAGTACTCCGTTGTGTACACTGACCACAACTTCTTGATTTACTCATTTCAATTGGGCATTTGGGCTGTTTCCGTATCTTGGTAATTGTACTAAGTGTGGGGGTGAACACAGGTGTGCATATATCCTTTGTTTTGTTTCGTTTTATTTGCCTTGAATGAATTGCTTTGTGTTTTGGGGGATATATGTCAAGAAGTATCACTGGTTCGTAGGGTAATTCTATTCCTATTTTTGATCATTTTCATATCCAAACTAGCTGAGTAAGGCCCAAGGGGTGGGGGTGGCAGGTGGGAAGTGAGTCTGAGCAGATTCCTACTCTGACTGGGCCTGCTTCAAGCTCCTACATTCTGACTGGTCAACAACCAACTTTATTTTTTAAAATTTACTTTAAATTCACCGTGACTTGGGGGTCAGAGAGAAAGTATAGCAGGTAGGGCACTTGCCTTGCATGTGGCTGACCAGGTTCAATCCCCAGCATGCCATATGGTCTCCCGAGTCTACCAGAGGCCACCCCTGAGCAGAGAGGAATCAAGGAATCAGCCCTGAGCACCACCAGATGTGGCCCAAAACCAAAATTAATTAATTAATTAACCGTGATTTATAAAAGTGTAGACAGTAGGCAACAAATCATAGAGTAAAATATATATACTCTCATATATATATATATATATATATATATGATCATCGATTTGCTCGAGCGGGCCCAGTAACGTCTCCATTCGTCCTAGCCCTGAGATTTTAGCAGCCTCTCTTTACTCGTCCTTCCAAATGGTGCCACATTAGAGGCTCTTCAGGGTCAGAGGAATGAGACCCATCATTGTTACTGTATTTGGCATATGAATACACCATGGGGAGCTTGCCAGGCTCTTCCCCATTCGGGCAGGAAACTCTTGGTAGCTTGCCAGGTTCTCCAAGAGGGAGAACTAGGCTATCAGATGCCGAGCACTTCCGGGAGCTTGGTTTTATAGTCTCTGGATGTTGGCTGTTGATGGGATTACATGGCACCGGGAGCAGTTTCTGGGTGTGACTGCCTAGCTACTGGAAAATGGGGAATCTAGGTGGAATATATATGTATATGTGGAATATGTATACATATATGTATATATGTATATATATATATATATATATATACACATACCTCTCAGAGAGCCCAGCAAGCTACCGAGAGTATCCAGCCGCACGGGCAGCACCTGGCAAGCTACCCATAGCATATTCAATATGCCAAAAACAGTAACGATAGGTCTCATTCCCCTGACCCTGAAACAGTCTCCAATCGTTGGGAAAGACGAGTACGGAGAGGCTGCTAAAATCTCAGGGCTGGGAGAAATAGAGACATCACTAGTGCCCGCTCGAGTAAATCGATGAACAACGGATGACAGTGATAAAGTGATTATAAGACTGTTGACAAGAGAGTTTCAGACACATCCCATCCCCCCACCACCAGTGTCCCATCCCTCCATCAGTAACCCCAGTTCCTTCCCATCACTCCATTCCCCATCTCCCTGATAGACACATTAAGTTAATGTTGTAGTTTGGGTCCCAGGCTTCCAGTTGTGTTGGGTCTAGAGGTTTACATATGCACAGATACCTCATGTCTACACCACAGATGAACCCTTAGCTATTTTTAGCAGATATACTGCTGTATAACAGATGTACCAAACCAGCACATATTTCACGTATATGTATTGAAGAGTTTAGAAAAACTGATACAAAGTGATACTATCACTCCTCAAAGTAAAAGGCACATCCTTCACCTCAAAAGTGCCATTGTGTATCATGTGTCGTGTGTGTGTGTGTGTGTGTGTGCGTTAAGAACATTTTACATTTTTTCAGTTCGCATCTCCCATCCTGAGCGGGCCCTCCAAGCACCCTTTACTTGGTGGTCCCTTCTCTATCTGAGCTAGAGGTGGGGTGGGGAGGGGGAAGGGATGAGGGTGGTGAGAGGGATATTGGGATCATTGGTGGTGGAGAATGGGCACTGGTGGAGGGATGGGTACTCGATCATTGTATGACTGAAATGCAAGCACGAAAGTTTGTAAATCTGTAACTGTACCTCATGGTGACTCATGTAAAAAAAATTTTAAATTAAAATAAATCACATTTTACATTTTTAATTTTACTCACTGTGGCTCACAAGCTGTGGATAACAGAGCTTCAGGCATTCCGTGTTCCAACTCCAATCTCACCACCAGTGTCAGCATTGCCCCTGTGTGGAAAGAACACTTAACATGAGAACTATGCTTGTTGCACACAGCATTAACTACTGGCAGGACTCTGTGGATGGATGGCTACAACCTACTCATCTTGCATAGCAGTAACTTTGTACTTATTTAACAACATGCTGGTTGCTAAACAGTTTTGACTGTTCTGGGTATTTGGGAAGGGACTCCCAATCAGTTCCTGGAGTCTGGGGGCCCCTCCCAGGTATTCTCAGACAAAAAAGCAGGTGATTCGATGCAAGGGCCTAGAGATGCGGTGATGCTTGGGCCCCACAGTGCCCATCCCACCCTTGTGGTGGTGCTGGTGACCTGCAGGGCAGTTACCCGGGATGCTTAGGAAAGCAGGAGGTGCTGGGGTTCAAGCTGGGAAAGGCTGTGGGCCAGGCATGTGCTTTTAAGTCCTGTCATAACTCTGGTCCCTAAACATTTTTAGTACTATTCAATCTAGCAGGAGAGACTATGGGGAATATTTTAGTGCTTTTCAATTATTATTAATGTAAAGATACTTTCTTTTTTTTTTTTTTTGTTTTTGGGTCACACCCGGCGATGCACAGGGGTTACTCCTGGCTCTTCACTCAGGAATTACCCCTGGCGGTGCTCAGGGGACCATATGGGATGCTGGGATTAGAACCCAGGTCGGCTGCGTGCAAGGCAAACGCCCTACCCGCTGTGCTATCACTCCAGCCCCCATAAAGATACTTTCTTAACAGCTATGAACTCCACAGTTCTGGCAACACGCAGACATACCTGTCAGGTAGATATATTTTCAGGTAAACATCAAGAAGTTTTATGCGCAAACAATGGGGAACACTTTAGTGAGCTCTTTAGGCGATGTTGCGGTTTATTTATCACAGGACTTTACATACACTGAAAAGTCATCACATGCAAGTTCAGTGAATTATTTCAGCGACAGGCAATGCCCAAAAATCCAAATTAGAGAATCATTTAGTCTTCTCTCCCATGGAGTGAGAACAGGTACAAATCTAGCCAACACAATCTCCCTCCTCTATTCTATAGATGAAGAAACTGAGGCTGGAAAGGAGAAAGGACCTGCCCAAACCCATTCTCTACCAATCGCTCACACAATCTGCACTTCTCACTGTCTACTGGAAATTAATCCAAAGCTCCCATGGGCCCTGGAGAGAAGGGGACTGTCCTTACACATAAATTTCCAGGTACTGCCACAGAAGGGCGTAAGCAGGGAAGACGCGAGTTCAATGCCACCTCAGCTATATGGTCTACTCGAGTTTTGTTTCATTTTTCAGACATTAAGTTTTAAAATGGGTGTTTTTCAAGATCAATTAAAGGAATTAATGTGTGCATATGAATCTGGAGAGAGAGAGAGAGAGAACAAGAGAAGGAGGGAGGAAGGAAAGGGAAAGAGACTTTCTATGCAAATTAGTTGACACATTGCTCAACAATTGTTTGGTTTTCTAGAATCATCAAGAAAACTCAAATTCTGGGGCTGGAGCGATAGCACAGGGGGGAGGGCATTTGCCTTGCATGTGGCCGACCCAGGTTCGATTCTCAGCATCCCATATGGTCCCCCGCACACCGCAAGGAGTAGTTCCTGAGTGCAGAGCCAGGAGTAACCCCTGTGCGTCGTCAGGTGTGACACAAAAAGCAAAAAAAAAAAAAGAAAAGAAAGAAAAAGAAAAAAGAAAACTCGAATTCCTACAACCAGAAGAATTATAAGCTGATAATTGGTTTAACACAGAGCCAGGAGTAAGCCCCAAGAAGCACAGGGTGAAGCTCCATCCCAATGTGTTTAGATTATTTTAATACTGTACATGGCATATTCTCGGCACCTGGATCTGGGCGGGGTGGGGGGGGAAGAGTACTCTAAGTCAGACAGCACAGAATCTGGGGAGGAGGTGGAGTCACTCGCCTGTGCTCAGAAAGTTGGGCTCAGGAGTTGGGTGAAGTTGTATCGATCATCTCCGTTTAGAAGGTGCCTGGACTTCAACACCTTCACAGATCAGATAGAGGAAGACTGTGGGAGGGGATAAGACTTAGAGCTCTGGGGCTGGAGCCAGAAGCGGGTAGGGCGTTTGCCTTGCACGCGGCCGACCCGGGTTCGATTCCCAGCATCCCATATGGTCCCCCGAGCACCGCCAGGGGTGATTTCTGAGTGCAGAGCCAGGAGTAACCCCTGAGCATCGTCGGGTGTGACCCAAAAAGCAAAAAATAAAAAAATAAAAAAAGACTTAGAGCTCTGGATCAAGGAACAGAAGCCAGCCAAGGCTTTCCGGGGGCATTACTATGATTCCTTCAAGTACTAATCAACAGACTTCGCTTTGTATAAGATAGGCCAACAGGGAAGCGTCTAGTGGTCAGAGAGCTGAGGACTACTAAGGGACTAACCCAATGAATGCTGACGTTTCCCAAGTCTTGTCAACCCCACCTCCTCTCCAGACTGTGCACACATTCAAGTACTAAGTCCACTGGCGGAATGAGAGCCAATGTTCCAGCTGTCCACTTGATCCCATCCCTAGGGCCAGTCTGACCTGATGAGGACTCATAGAAAACATGCAGCATCCAGCCAGGGAGAGGCGGCAGGAAGGGACCCAGTCTCTTATTGTCCCTACGTCCACAGGTGCCCACCCCAAGCACCAAGTCCAGGTCTCCTGACCAACCCCAGGAGCCTCCCCGCCTCCGCCCAGAACATCCCCAACTTGGTGGTAAGCACAGGAACAGGCCCCTAGACTGAAGAAAATGCCCCTGGCTGTGCTGAGTCTTAGCACTAAAGCTTTCCCCAAACCTTCCAAAAGACCAGTTCAGATCTATGTAGGCAAAGACCAGAGCTGCAATGTAGACCCAAGATCAAAATTCCCAGGGAGGAAAGGGAGAGTCTGTCTGTCCAAGGAAGCCCCACGAGCCCAAAGCTGAGGGTCACACTGACCAAAGTGCCTCTTTAAGATTGCTTCTTGGGGGCTGGAACAATAGCACAGCGGGTAGAGCACTTGCCTTGCACATGGCCAGCGACCTGGATTCTATTCCCAGCATCCCATATAGTCCCCTGAGTACCGCCAGGAGTAATGCCTGAGAGGATGAGCCAGGAGTAACCCTTGTGCATTGCCGGGTGTCACCCAAAAAGAAAAACAAGGGGCTGGAGCGATAATACAGCAGGTAGAGGGTATGCCTTGCACACGGCTGACCCAGGTTCGATTCCCAGCTTCCCATATGGTCCCCTGAACACTCCTGAGTGCAGAGCCAGGAGTAACCCCTGAGCATCGCTGGGTGTGACCCAAAAAAACAAAAAAGAAAAGAAAAAAAAAGATTGGTTCTTGGGACCAGAAGGCCAGTACAGCAGGTAGGGCTCTTGCCTTGTACATGGTCAACCTGGATTCATTCCCAGCAACCCCTGGGGTCCCCCAGGCACCGCCAGAAATAATTCCTGAGTGTAGAGCCTGGAGTAACCCCTGAGCATCATCAAGGTGTGGCCAGAAACAAAATAAACCAAAAATCAAGATTGCTACTGAATTACTCCTCAGCCCTGACCAGCCCACAAAGACATGGTGCCCTGAATCTAGATACTATTCTGGGTCCAGGCCCCCATGCCCTGTGCTCTGCTGTGTGTCAGCCATGAGAGCCCCTATTTCCGGGCGCTTGCCGGGCGCTACCTCCTAGATGCCTGTCTAATCAGCAGGCCTTCAGGCTCCAGTGCCGAGCCCACTGCACTCCGTGTCCCCTCGGTGTCTAGGGAGTGTCCTCTCACTCCCACCTCGCTCCTGATGCTAGCATGCATTAACTCGGATCCATCACGGAGAGAGGCCACGACGTGTCTGCACAACCTTCAGGCCTCTCTTTGATGGCAGCATTACCCCGTGCTGCAGGCCAAGGAGTCAGGGCTCAGGGCCCACCAAGGCTGAGGCCACAGAGCTAGGAAGAGACACCAGGACAGCATCAGGGAACCAGGAATCCAGGCAGGACCCCCACTGTGCCATGTGTCAGGCCCCAGAAGAGTGGTCCGGGTACTCACGCCACACAAAACCACTCAGCTTCCTGCCATCGTGGAGGAGAGCAGGGTCAGTCACATCACCCAATAAATGACACCATAAAACGTGACCAGTGTGAACAGTCACACCAGTTGGGACTGGCCTGGAGAGGGAGCATTTCACCTATTGGAGCAAATCGGGGAGGACTTCCCAGAGGAGAGACACCTGAGCTGAACTGGGGAGGGGAACCAGCTTTTCCAGAATGGGGACATGAACAAATGCAGGGAGGAAAAGAGAAGGTGGGGTGGGGGGAGAGTCTTGAAACTGGGGCAGGGGAGACCAAGAAAAAGGGGAGGGAGTCACTGGAAGGGTCCCTGGGGATAGGAGGCGGGGAGGGGGAGCTGGGGCAGGGGGACCTCCAGGCCCAGAAATGTGCACCTTATCTCGCCCACGAACCAATGAAAGGAGGCCTTCGAGGGCCCCTAAGCCTAGTGGTTTCTTCTGTGCAGAGGCAGCCGCAGGGCAAGCTGGGAAGGGCCTTGGAGTCTGTAGAGCTGGCTGTAGGGGTAACGCCCACTCCCCTGACAGGCTCTGAGGAGCTTGGGGAGCAGAAGGCCCTAAAAGGCCATTAGCAGAAAGGCCAAGGGCCACTCCCCGACCAGCTGCAGGTGGAGATCCTCAGCTGGCCAGCGCCTTCCTCATCCTCAGGGAGGGAGATGCTGGTACGGGCAGCTGGGTGGGTGCCCAGCAGGAGGGACCGTGGGAAGACATACAGAAGGGAGGGCACGTGCATACCTGTTTGAACACAGAGGCGAAAGGTGTGTGGGGCCCACAGAAACACACTCCCAGGCCTCGAGACAAAGAAACCAAGAGTCAGAAGGGAAGAGGTGGGGCCCGAGCCATAGTACAGCGGGGAGGGCACTTGCCTTGCGGATCCCCAGCACGCTATATGGTTCCTCAAACACTGCCAGGAGTGATTCCTGAGGGCAAAGCCAGGAGTAAGCCCTGAGCACCACCAGATGTGCCCCCCACCAATAAAGGGGGAAAGGGCCAGGCTGCCCTCTGAGTGCTTCTGGGGTGCAAGCAGTTTTCAGCTCCAGGCTCTACTGCCTCTCTGCTGCCTGCCTTTCCAGGCTGATAAACCAGCCAGCTACTCTAGGATCATCTGGGGCCCCCTGCCCTACCCCCACGACCCTCACACCCCCAGTGTGTCTGGCACATTCAAGCTGGGCTGTGGGGCTACGGGTAGAGCCGGCCAGACTGCACCTTCCCTGAGAAGACACCAAGGGTCCACAACTGAGGCCAGGCATGGCTCTGAGAGGACCCAGGCTGGGGAGGGAGACAGTCTGTTCCTAGACCTCTGGTGCCTGAACTAAAACGCAACCTAGTGTTTCACTTTTGA
The DNA here is from genome assembly GCF_027595985.1 of Sorex araneus. NCBI lineage: Eukaryota > Metazoa > Chordata > Mammalia > Eulipotyphla > Soricidae > Sorex > Sorex araneus. Next base: position 36,160,881 of record NC_073302.1, read on the forward strand.
GAGCTTCACTTCCGAATCCCCAACCCTCTGCCAGAAATGCACACCTCCCATCTCATGTGCAAATTCCAGGCTGCTCCAAGTCCCAAAGCTGTGCGTGGTTTCTTGCCCCTGGTCCCCTACATCTAAATAACATGACGTGTAAGTGATAATCTGGGTGACACTGCCCCTGCCCACGAGGCTGGGAAGACCCAGACCGCTGCCTACCCGCCTCTACCCTGCCCAGGCTTTCCCAGAGTCACCACGCAGAGCTCCAGCGTTGGGAGGCTCAGCTCACTCTGACCTGCGGGCAGTGGCTCCCCCTGGCCAGGAAGGCTGCCTGCACGGGCAAGAGAAGCTGGGGGGGGGGGGCTGGAGCGACAGCACAGCGGGTAGGGCGTTTGCCTTGCACGCGGCCGACCCGGGTTCGAATCCCAGCATCCCATATGGTCCCCTGAGCACCGCCAGGAGTAATTCCTGAGTGTAGAACCAGGAGTAACCCCTGTGCATCACCGGGTGTGACCCAAAAAGAAAAAAAAGAGAAGCTGTGGGGAGTGACAAGGTGGTAGTTGGGAAAGCTGCCCCAAGGACTGGCTTTGTGCAGTGGGGTTCCTCTGCCCTCAGGGCAGGTACCCAAGCTTCCCTTTTGACCCCTACTACAAAGCAGCTTCTCAGTGTTTCTGGGGCTCCTGAGCTGCCTGTGCCAGAGACTCAGAGGGCGAGGATCCTCCCTGCAGGGTGTTTTAGGAACCAATAGCAAGAATGTGCTGGGAGCTGGTTTCCCCACAGAGCTCTGAGCTTTTCCGGAGTGGTGCTGGGACCCATGCACTTTCGGACACGGGAGAGTGGAACTCAGATAGACCCTGGGGCACATCTCACTGTTTAACCCACCTGCTCCTTCTCATCTCCACCCATGTGTGCCAATGACCTGAACTTCCCGCAGAGGCTAATCTCACCCCTCACTCCACTCCCCATTTCTCCCTGAAAACAAAATGACAGGAACATGGCATCATCCTTCCACATGTCAAATGCTCTGCTGAGATGGACATCTGATGGCTGTCTTTGATGCATGGGTTGCTTGTTTTGCAGGGCTGGGCGTGGAAACCCAGGATCTCATACACATGCAAGGCAAGTACCCGATGCTGGAGCCACCTCCCAGGCCTCACTCTTTTACTCTCTGGAAGAGGACTGACAGGGAATTCCCCTGCTATACAGATGGACAAGCTGAGGTCTGAAAAGTGCAGCAGAGAGCTAAGGTCCTACTGAAGCCTGAGGTCACAAGGGTGGAATATGGAGGGTTTTACTCTGAGATGTTCTAGGTAGTGGTCAGTTGATCCTCAGCTACTATCCCAGAGAAACTAGAAGACACTGCCTTCCCCAGGACTGAGATTCTAAAATCTGATTTGTAAGCATCAGGCCTGAAGTTTCCATTATCACTAGGTTAGTGGGGATGAACCAAGTCAGGTCAGGCCATTAAGCAAATGCCAAACTCTGAAAACTTGAGGAAATGACCAAAGATGAGGGGCAGGAGGGCTGGGGGGAGAAGGTAGGAAACCCAGACCCAAGCCTTCTGCTGAGCACTGAACCTCCTTTCCCTAAGACTATGAAAATCCCTCTGCAATCTGCTCCTGGATGCTGTGCAGCTCAAATTTCCAAGTTTCCTTAAGAAGGGTTGGTCCCCAAGGCGTCTGCAGGAAGACACATCTACAACAAGGGTGGGAGGGAATATTCCCACATCAGGGGATCGATCCCCTTCTTTACTCACAAAGCTTTCAAGAGCACTTCAAAACTCCTGCAGGTAACTTCCAGATCTTCTACCGCTCACAGTCCTCCAGCTCAGCTCCTGATTAACAAAGGGAGGGGAGGGGCCTGGGTCGGTGTCTCCTGAGGGTGCTGGGCTTGGATGAAGAAAAGGTTGAAATGGATCCGCCCATATTCAAACAGCCCGCCTCTGCTGGACAACTGAACTGGTTTCTAAGGGGCTGGGCCCCACTGTGAATGGCTTTGTAAACACTTCTCCATGGGGGTCTGTTGTCCCTACAAAAGTTAAGACCCGCCACCAGAAGCAAAAGTGCAGAAACGCCCAGGCACTGAGATCTTTATGGTTTTGATCCAAACGGGTAAATGGTTCCGGTTCACTTATCCGGCTAGGTAACTCAAATTTCACATCATAGATTCAAAGCACAGAATTTTGAAATGTGTCATTAGAATAAAATACTATGGCAAAGGATGCTTTGCGCCGGATCACCCTAGCACCGTGATTTTAGTATTCTCATCTCGAAACTCGAATGAATTCTTGGTCTGGTAGCAGCAGAGTTTGAAAAAGAAAAGTAAGAGTTCTAGAAAAATGAATCCACAGATACAAGAACACCAAAAACCAAGAAATTCTGAAGCATAAACTTCTAAGCATAGTCGTTGAAGCTTAAAAGCAGACAATTATAAAGACGCTAGGCTAATCAGTAAAGCTTATGTTCACATAGAGTGTACGTATTATTAGAAGGGCAGGGGATCAGGTACTGAAATCAGTGGTAGGCACTTGCCTTACATATATCTGGCCCTGAAGGAAGGAAGGAAGGAAGGAAGGAAGGAAGGAAGGAAGGAAGGAAGGAAGGAAGGAAGGAAGGAAGGAAGGAAGGAAGGAAGGAAGGAAGGAAGGAAGGGAGAAAGAGCGGGAGGAAGGAAGGAATATTCACAGTATAATCTTTGAGTTACAGAGTAATTCAGAATTTTTAAAAAGACATGGATTTAGAGGACTTAAATCTCTCCCCCCAACATTTATAAACAGTAATTCAAATGAACTAACATATACTTTAAGGCTGCAGAAAGTATATACAAACATACATACATGTGTGTGTATATATATAGATATGAGATGCTGTAGTAGTAGCATCATATTTCCAGGGACAAAAACTTAGTCCTAGCATCTTAATATGTAAGGAATGTGCTTTTAGTTTGCTTAAAAGCTTAAAGTCATAGAAATATCACGTTTGAAAACAAAGGAAGAAAGGAAAACTAAGATTATTGGAATCTTAGTATCTTAGTGTTACAAAATCAGATTCTATAACTTGCGGGATCAAATTATGGAATTCTTTAATTTGTGAGTAATGGTCCAAAAATTAAAACTGTTCACCTGAATCTCAAAGTCTTGTAAATACAAAGAACCACAGAATCCCATATCCCAACACTACTATGAACGGTCCGGGTAAATCCTTTTGGAAAATCGTAACAGGCAGAACTCGGGATTTTTACATTTCGTTACTTTGGAAGAAGGAAGATGGAGAGAGGAGAAATGTTGGGAGAGCGAATGGAAAGCCCCGCTCCAGTCCCTGGCGCGCCCCTGGGCCAAGGAAGCTGAGACCGCGTCCACACGGCCAAGCGAGGACCTGGGCTTTTCGCGTTTGTTCTGATCGCAGTAACGGAGCGTTGCACCGGGATGCGCCTGCCCGCGCCTCTGCGCAACAAAAACACAACCAACACCCCGGAAGGCCACGCTGCCCGCACCAAGCTGCGTCTCGGCTGGAACGTCCATGCCGAGCACCGCGGTCAGGAACAGTAAAGGTAGCCAGAAGGGGACCCGCACTTGCCCGCCCTCCGGCAACTCACGGAAGAGAAAGTCGAGCCTGCGGAGGGGGACGGGGCAGGCGCACAGAGCGCGCGCCGGCGAACAGGACTGCGCCCGCATTTTCCCTCCAGGACGCAGTCCCGCCTGCGGGGACCCAGGGCGGTAGGCAACGAACTCCGAAACCAGATTTCCTCCCCTCCCCACCGCGATGCAATCGGGTTGTGTCCTCCCGACCCCTCTTCAGGAACGTGCCCACCTGCCAAAACTCTCCCGACCCTTCTCCAGGAACGTGCCCACCCGCCAAAACTCGCCTGACCACTAGAGAGGTCCCCTCTCCACTCCCCTCTTCAAGCCCCGCTGCGGGCAGTCTGGGAAGCGGGTAGGTGTGTCTTCGGGAACAACCTGCGCGCCCCCGCAGGCCTGCAGAAGCGGGGAGCGACGTTACCGCTTAGCCTCCGTCCTGGTTACGCCGTGCGCCCTCTCCGCAGAGGGCAGAGAGAAGGGCCCTGAGTTCCCCCAAAAGCTGATGATTGGAGGCGGGTGACAGTCTTTTCAGGCAACACTGGCGATCGAGATCCGAACCCTCCGCACAGTCTAGCTCGAGCTACCCAAAGAGGGAAAGTGGCCGCGAGGGGCTTCCCAGCGGGACGCGCGGTCCCGACCTAGGAGCAGGCGGTGAGAGTCCGCTAAGCGCCGGGTAGTCGCCGCGTTGGGGCGTCCGCGCGTCAACTGCCCGCCCGGAGCTCGGGCATCCTCCCCTGCAAGACGCCAGGCTGCAGCGGGCCACGCGAGACAGAGCCACCCACTGCCTGAAGTTTTGAAAACCGTCCTGGAAGATCTTGGGGAACCTGAAAACCTCTTCTTTCCCCCCACCCCACCGTCCTCCCTCGCACAGGAGCCGAGCACTAGGACCGAAATGGGGGAAATAGGGTGCGCGAGCCTTTTCTTTTTCCACCCGGGGAGTCCCGTCCACTCTCCACCCCGCCGGAAGCCAGAAAACCCCCAAGCACCGACGTCTCCCCCAAACCTGTCCCTGGCCTCTCCCGGCCTCGATTCTCCCCGTCGACCCGGGAGTGGGGTGGGGGTGGGGGACTCTCCAAGCGCCCTCCCCGCTCTGACGTTGTGGGGCTCCCGCCGCGCAGCCCGTGCTGCGCTGCGCCTACCTGGGGAGGTGCGCCTGGGCCCAGGGGGCGGGCAGTTCGGGGGGTAGGGGAGGGCCGGCGGGGAACGTTGTGGGGCTCCCGCCGCGCAGCCCGTGCTGCGCTGCGCCTACCTGGGGAGGTGCGCCTGGGCCCAGGGGGCGGGCAGTTGGGGGGTAGGGGAGGGCCGGCGGGGAACGGGCGCCGCCCCGAGTTTCCCGGCGGCTTTAAGGAGAAGCCGGCAGAGGGAGGAGCCGGCCCAGGTGTACGCGGGGGGAAGCGCCTCACCAGCGGTGCGGGCGGCTGGAGGCCATCGCTCCAGAGAGGAGCAGTCGCCGGACGGCCGCTCCGTCTGGCCTGCGCCCCAGCCTCGCCACCCGCGCCTCTTCCTTCCCTTGGCGCTCGGAGCACGCCGCCTGCAACGTGGAGTCCAGGGGCGCGTCGGCGGAGGCCCTACAGCGGGCCGCGCTGCTGCACTAACTGGCCTTAGCGAAAGGCCTTCGAGGGGGAGACCCGTAGCCTGCCTCCCTCTGCACGCCGGACCTCGACGGTTGCTCCGGGATCAGCGGGCATCCCAGCTCCAGCACCGTTTGTGGACCTTCCCTGACTGCCTGACACCAGCACGCCAGGGCTTGGCTCTTCCTCCCGCGGCCGGGACCTACCTACTCGCGCTTCTCCTCGCCGCTGGCCTCGAGCTGCCCACCCCGACACGAGCCGAGCCGTCGGCGGGCGGGATCCTGCCGCACCTCCTGGGGAACCGAACCACCCCCGCCGCGGCGGAGACCGCGGGCACCCGGACCTGCAGCGCGCGCCCCCCGGCCTGCGCGAGAGCCAGTGCGCCCGGCCTGCGAGGACTCCCCGCGAGCGCTCGGCACAGGGGCCAGGCCCGCGGGCTCCCGCGACCCCGCGTCCCGCCCCTCCCCCGCACCCCCGCCGCAACTCGCACATCTCGCGACCCTCGAGCCCAGCGGGCGGCGGCAGGGACCCCACGACCACCACCCACCCCGCCCCCCGCACCATGACGGCCGAGAGCGGGCCGCCCCCGCCGCCGCCGCAGCCCGAGACGCTGGCGTCGGTGAAGGAGGAGCGCGGGGAGCCGGCGGCGGGGGTCCCCGGCGAGGCGGCGGGCCGCGGCGCGGGCGGGCGGCGGCGCAAGCGGCCCCTGCAGCGCGGGAAGCCGCCCTACAGCTACATCGCGCTCATCGCCATGGCCATAGCGCACGCGCCCGAGCGCCGCCTGACGCTGGGCGGCATCTACAAGTTCATCACCGAGCGCTTCCCCTTCTACCGGGACAACCCCAAGAAGTGGCAGAACAGCATCCGCCACAACCTCACGCTCAACGACTGCTTCCTCAAGATCCCGCGCGAGGCCGGCCGCCCGGGCAAGGGCAACTACTGGGCGCTGGACCCCAACGCCGAGGACATGTTCGAGAGCGGCAGCTTCCTGCGCCGCCGCAAGCGCTTCAAGCGCTCCGACCTGTCCACCTACCCGGCCTACATGCACGACGCGGCGGCCGCCGCCGCTGCCGCCGCCGCCGCCGCCGCCGCCGCGGCCATCTTCCCGGGCGCCGTGCCCGCCGCGCGCCCGCCCTACCCGGGCGCCGTCTATGCGGGCTACGCGCCGCCGCCGCCGCCCGTCTACTACCCGGCCGCGTCGCCGGGCCCGTGCCGCGTCTTCGGCCTGGTGGCGCCCGAGCGCCCGCTCAGCCCCGAACTCGGCCCCGCGCCGTCGGGGCCCGCGGGCTCGTGCGCCTTCGCCCCGGCGGGCGCGGCGGCGGCGGCGGCGGGCGCGGGCACCGGCTACCCGGCGGCCGGCTGCGCGGGGGCGCGCCCCGCCAACCCCGCGGCCTACGCGGCCGCCTACGCGGGCCCCGACGGCGCGTACCCGCAAGGGGCAGGCGGCGCCCTCTTCGCGGGTCGTCTGGCCGCCGGGCCCGCCTCGCCCCCCGCCGGGAGTGGCGGCGGCGGCGGCGGCGGGGGCGGCGGCGGGGGCAGCGCGGGCAGCGGCCCCGGCCTGGTGGAGACCGCGGTGGATTTCTATGGGCGCACGTCGCCCGGCCAGTTTGGGGCGCCGCTGGGGCCCTGCTACAACCCCGGCGGGCAGCTGGCGGCGGGCGGCGGCGGCGCCTACCACGCTCGCCACGCGGCCGCCTATGCGGGCGCCGTGGATCGGTTCGTGCCCGCCATGTGAGCCGAGCGGACGGTGGAGAATGCCTAGTAGATACCTCGGTGGTCCACGCGAACTTGAGTAGCTCCCCACCACCCACCCACCCACCCCCTGCGCCCCTGAGATCTGGAGAGAAGATGGAATGGAGAGCCCCCGCGGGCAGGACAGCCGCTGCCTCCGGGCGCCCGCACGCGCTTCGGCGTCGCTTTGGGAATGGGAGGCGGCGGGTCAGAGTGTAGTTTGCCCACGGACCGGGACAAAGGACCACCAAAGGACTTGCCTTTCTCGCACGCGATGGGAGGGCCCTTACTGGTCGAGGGGACGCAGCTATGTGGACGGGGCCCACACCAGAGTCAGGGGCCCAAGTGTGAGGAATCACATTATTTTATTCTTCCCTAGACGCACGAAATTCGGACCTCCCCCCCCCCCCACACACACACAAACACCAGTTAAGGGATTAGACCTCTCACCTGGTACTAAATTACAACAGTAAAAGGTTTCCACCATGCCTTCCTTAATGTGAGAACAAGGTTTGCAAAAAAAAAAAAAGGTTTTGAAGTTTATTTTCCCCCTTTACTAGCGAAATCCCTCTACTCCGCGTGAACGTGGGCTGGTTTTGGCGGTGTCTGAGAACGCAGACCTGGCCAGCCAGTGTTGGAACCAGGTACTTCATCCAGTCCCCCCTTCGTTAGCCAGGAGGGCTGCAGAATTGGACCTCCCAGGGCCGGTTATCCAGGTTGCTGTCCCATGTACTAGGCAACTTCGGTGCTTACACCCCACAATCCCCAATAACTATCCAGAGCCTAACTAGTGCTGTTCCAGGGGACCGAGAGGGAATTCATGGCAAGTGTCATCCCAAAGTGCCGGGTTCGCTCCGGGCAGTCGTTATTACATCATAACTTTCTTGAATCTTTGGAGCCAGATGTGTTCAGATCATTCCCCAGCTCTTCCCCCTGGGTCCTAAGTGCAGTTTGCTGATGAGGCAAAGTGCGTCTGCCCCTTCAGTTTTCAGCAAACAGCAGTGGCCACAATGGGGAAACTGATAGTTAAGGGATGGCCAGATTCTGGAGAGGCCCTGGGCGACCCTTTTTCAAGAGCTGGCGTTGGCTCTTCCCTCCCTCACCTCCTCTGCCATACCTCAGCAGCTCTCCCGTGCAAAATGGAGAGAAAATGGACGGGTCAGTTAAGTAAGCATGGGAAAACAACAGGAATTTGAGCTTTGTTTTGAGCGGCAAAATTCAATGTATCCGCTTTCTCCCAAGAAGCCTTGTAGATTTGGGTTCTGGAGTCAGCATTTCTAAGCTTCCATGTTTCAGAGACCCAGTAGAGCTTTCGGAAACAGCTGCGTGTTCCAATGAACTGGTTTTTTGTTTTTGTTTTAATCTTTGAGCAAATGTGTTCTAAGCAGAGAAACCCGGCCTTTTTCTGCGTAGTTCATTTGGGAGGGAAGGGTGGGGGATATGAAAAAGACAAGGATGAAAACCATTGATAATGTTTCATTTGGGGAATTGCGCTAGCCTATTCTCAAAGACATGTGAATGTGATTAATCCAGACGGGTATTTGTCTAAATCAGTACTGCCTGATAGAAGTACAACGGAAGTCGTGTGTAATATACATTTTTCTAGTAGCCACATTAATAAAAAAAAAAAGGTGAAAATGAACTCATAGTTTGTATTTAACCCAACATCCAAATTTTCATGTCAACGATTAATATGAAAATATTGAGATATGCTGCTCTTTTCTTCCCATATCTAGTCTTTGCTGTCTGGAGTGAGTGCATTTTGCATAGCCAGCGCATCTAGATTTGGATTAGCCTCCTGTCGCGTGCATGTGAGCAATGTCTGACCAGAACCTACTGGATTGGACAGAACAGGCCTAGAGCTTGGACCATGCAGACCCGGGTGAAGTGACCAACCCCCCTGGAGGAAGGGGAAGGAGCTGGAACACGGACCTGCTCCCCAACACACACACACACACACACAAACCTCAGGGGGAGTTCCAGCCCTGTGATTTTGGAAACATCTTAGTAACAGCATCCTCCTCATCTCCACAGCAGACTCCCGCAGGTATGAAACTTCAAGGTCCTCTCTGCCAGTCCAGCCCTCCCACGTTGAAGTCGGACTCCACGCTTGCTTGGCAGTAGCCGATACTGGAGAGCCTGGCACCCAGGGATTCTGTCTTTGGTGAGAGCCCGGCCCGGCTGGAGCCAAGGGCCTAGTGCGGAGATGACTCTGTCTTTTCATGCCCAATTTGAGCACCCTGAGAGCCCAGGAATCTTTAGCCAGACTTCTCTAATGTCCTTCATGGAATAGTCCTTCATCTAATGTCCTTCTCCCCCCCCTCCCCCGCCTCCCACAAACCCCCGGTTTCACAGGGTCCTCCCAAAGCCAATTGAGGAGATGAGTGGAGAGAATGCTTTCTGTGCTGCTGGGGGAGGGAGAAAGAGCTTCAAAATAAAATCACCTCCATGACTCGAAGCCTGGTGCGGTAGGAGACACAGCTGTCCCCCTGGCTCCCCTTTCCCTGTCAACTTGGGTCCTACAACTGTGCCAAGGGGTAGGGGGAGGGGGGGCAGGTGTGTAGGGCTGATGGGGCCAGAAAGCTGAGATGGGGAAAGGGGAGCTTAGAGACGGTGAAGCCTTAGCCTTTTTGGCCTCCCAGGCCGGGGCACACAGCTCAGCAGAGTCGGGGCATCTCCTGGGGTTGGGGTCACCGGCAGATCCTCACATCCAAGTGATTGTAGGACCTTGAGCACTCTGCATTGCAATGTCTTGACACATTCCAACTCCAAGTATCCCCAAAGCAAGGATCTCCCAGGGTGCTCCCACACACCGTCATTGCTTAGGATGCCGGCTCATACCCTTTACTTCTTTCTTCCTAAGGGTGGGGGGGATGGTTTGCTCTGTCTTTCTAATTTGTGGTTTTTTGTTTGCTTCTTTCTTTCTAACGTGAAATGAGCAGATCCGTTTGCCAGTCTGTGGGCCCTATCCCCGCAGCAGCTCCGTGTGTAGGCCCCCTCCAGGCTGTGGTAATTAGATGCGTTCCTCCCTAATTGCCCTAGGCTCGTTAGAATTCGCCCCAGAGCGGTAACATTTATTTTCTTTCAAATTAACTTTGCTTGCAATTAAGCTTAGGAAACCAGCAACAAAAGCAGACTTGGCCCAAGGTCATTCACTACCAAAACGGATTAGGGAATCATCTTCTCCCCAATTTAAGGGAAAAGGTTCTCAGAGCCAGCACTTTTGGGGGTGCACGCCCGCCCGCGGAAGCCGAGGTGCTGGAGGAGAGAGCGCTCGCTGCGCTGGCACCATCCCCTGAGATTCAAGGTTTCCCAGAATGGCAGGGACAGCCTCTCTCGGACAGGCATTCCGGGTGGAGTGAATGGAAGTACACCCTAGGACAGGAAGCTGCCGCGAGCCCTTCCAGCTTTTCCCTGCAGATTCGCAAACAGATTTGCCTTGCCTAAGAACTTGGTGTGAAATTTTCACTAAAATTAATTTTATTACAAAATCTGTACATTGTGTTCTGTGTTATAAAAAAAGGAAAATCTAGAAAATTCATACTTCGCCCAGAGAAAGCAGGACCGCAGGATCTCTCCTGGTTTCTGTTTGTGCAAGGGCCTGTGTCTCCACTTTGTCATTGAGCTGCTGTGACATCTTGAACAAGTTCTTTCCTGCACTGAGTCAGCCTCAGTTTCACCATCTAGGAAACAAAGTGGCAGGTTCCTCTCTCCCTCACACTCACCAGCTTCTTCCTTCCATCCTTCCGTCCTCTCGCCCCTTCTCTCTCTCTCTCTCTCTCTTTCTCTCTCTCCTCTCATTCTTGCTCTCTCTCTTTCACTCTTTCTATTCTTCTTTACTCGTTCTCTGTCCTTTCTCCTTTTCGTCTATTTCTTTTACTTTTTTCTTACTTTCTCTTGTTTTCTTTCTCTTTCTATTTTCTTTTCTCCTCTTTCTCATTTTCCTTTCTCTTTCACTCTATTTCCTTTCTTTCTCTTTCCCCCTTGCTTCCTTGAATTCTTGCAAGGAAGGGTGGAGAGAAAGTTAGTGAAACTAGGGCCCGGCCCTTAATAGATCTACTCGTGAGCCATAAATTAAACCCACTGCACAGGCATTTCCCCGCACCCTCCGCCCCCGGAGCTGGCTAGAAATGTTCCGTCTCGGCCCTACCTACTGGACGGGAACCTGCATTTCAACAAGATCTGCCAGTGACTTGGATGACCTGGGTAAAAGAAGCAGAACTTGAAGAAATTAACGATATGTCTGAGGGTGGTTGAGATCAGAGCTCTTAGAGCGACTTCCAGAGCCTCCTGCCTCCAGGAGCCCCGCCTTTGCTGAGCTGTTCTGACTGCAAAGAGGAAAGAGAAGAAGCTGCAAAACAGGGGTGGGTGCACTTCACCTCCCCCCGCCCCGGGCGCCCTGGCGCCCTGTCCGTGAGTCTTGAGTCTTGGGTGCCTGTCTGGACCTTGTCTCTTGTCCTGTCTCTCTCCTTGTGGGTGACTGTGATTCCAATCTCCAGTGGGTATCTGAAAGCATCCTGAAAGTTAGGGGTGCCACTGAGAGCCCCACAGGCACTGAGGGGCACTTTGGGGACCGTGACTGCTGGTCTCTGTGGCCTTCCTCAGTGGGAGTCATTTGCCCAAATGTGGAATAAATATGGATTCTGGTCACCCCGTTCCAGCTCCAAGTCCGGGATAATTGGGTGTAGGTGAAAGAGGAAACTTCCTTCTCAATGGCCAGCAGGAAGGGCCCCTTTCTGTCCTGTTCCTCAGAGAGCACGCTGGCAGGAGGCAGGAGTCCTCGGCTCCTCCAAGCACGGATGCCTTCCTGGAGGACTTGGCTTCACAGATCATCTGTTTCTGAGATGCACTGACACTCTAGGGTGGGGTCAGCGTGACTCGTTATTAAGGGGGGGGGGGGAGTGTAGCCCTAACGAAGAGCGTTTCAGATCCGGGTCAAGGATTATGACAAATGGGGAGGAGTGCAGGAGACGAGCTTGGAGAAGCGTGTCCCCAGGCTCACCCCGAAATACACTGAGAAGGCAGGACTCTCACCTTAGTGCTCATGTGGTGCAGAAACATAAGAACAGTCAAAACATGGGGGGCTTCTGCCACCCTGTGGTCTCTCAGCTGCAAGGGTCCAAGCCAGACTAGAATCCAAGCCTCTCGTTGGGAGAGCACGGTTAATTATCATCTTTTAAAATATTTAGTTATTTTTTTATTTGGGAGCCATGCCTGGCTTATTCCTGGCTCTGCCTCAGGGGTCACTTCTGGCGATGATCAAGGGACCAAACGGGATGCCAGGGATCAACCCCGCGTTTGAGGCAAGCACCTTACCCATTGTACTATAGCTCCAATCCCTAGTAATGATCGTAATAAGTAAGTGTGGAACTAGAAGCAATCGTTGAGGTTGGGTTGTATAAAGGATTGGGGGTTGGGGTGGAATGAAGTTTGGGGGATACTCTCAGAACCCCATTGTATAGATGGGTAAACCGAATCTGCTATTGTTTGCATCAAAAGTTAGAACATCCTGGAGGGAAAGCAATGTGGCTAGAGCTTCTCGACTCAAACTGAACCAAGGACAACAGGGAAGAGGAGGTGACAGATGGGGTTGGGGAACAGGGGGCCCTTACAGAGTGCCGCCCTTGCCTCTCTCCAATCTCTCCCCAACTGAGACCAAGTTCTGCAGAGCTTCCCCAAGATGGCACCTCTGCAGGAGGCAATGCCACTCTCTGTGCAGCTCCTCGGGACCCCTCTGCCACCCCACACCCCTCCTCTGAGAGCTGAACCCAGAAGTGTTTGAGCACATGGCCAGAGGCCCCTCCCGGGGTGAGGAGGGAAGCAGAAAGCTGGACCCTGGATCCTGGTTCCAGCACAGGCTTATTTCCATAGCCCAGAAGCCCCGGATGTGGGCACGGAGCCTAGCCTAGGTTTGGCAGGCAGGAGGCTTGGGCAATCAACCAAGAGAGGGACAGAGAGGCGCAGCCTCATGAGCTGTCCCCACCTCCCCTCTCAGTCCCAGCAGCCCACCACACGGAGTTCCTGTCAGCAGAGTTTCCTCCCCCCATTCCATCTACACCTCCACCACCCCTCCCAGATCAGCCCACCGCCCCCCCCCGCCCTCTGCTGGGCTGGGGTGGGGGAGGGGGAAGCTAGAACATCAGTGGGCTCCAGTGGGGCCCAGACCTCAGGGAAGGGGAGTGGGAAGGAGAACGGCACATGCCCCAGGAAGACAAAGTTCTGCAGCTGGATGGGGTTCAGGTGTGACTCCTGGAGGTGTGGCATTGTGACAGCCCCAGAGCACACACCAGCCTGCTGAGGAGGGCAGAGCAGCAAGGTGGAAGGAGCCCAGCGTCCTGCCTTCCCTGCACAGAGGGCAGAACCATCCGGGACCCTGTGGGCACCGTTGTGAAGACAGATGTTCTCCAAGGTTAAGCCTCTTTCCCTCAGACTTCTGGCCCCTTGCAGCCAAATGCACCCTCGCAGACGCAGAAGAGAAGCCCATCCCCGGTGGGAAACTGCTTTCTGGGTCAGTGTCCTTGGAGACTTCCTTTACTCTTCAGTGAACACACAGCTTGGGGCCGCAGAGTGACCTGGACAGGCTCCGCACAGGTCTGCATGCAGGAGACCCAGAATCCATCCCTGGTACCACATGGTCCCCAGAGCAGGAAGCAACTCTCAAGCAGAGCCAGGAATAGCCTCTGAAAACTCCCCCAGGGTGGTCCCCAAACCAAAATAATACTAACGACAGACAGACAGAGAAATGAATCAACAATAAACTTGCAGCGGAAGGGCCTCAGGTCTCTGAGCCTCGGACCCAGATTCGCGCTGCCCAAGCTGCAGGTGGCCGAGCTGACACATCACCACTCTGAAGTACTGGAGTGCGGTTGGGGTCAGGGCAGACCGCCCCTTCCGCACACGTTATCCTTTGCCCCCTCAAATGGCTCCGTCTGCAGAACTGCAGGAAACAGGGGTGCCAAAAGACAGGGGGACACATTCAAGGTCACCTGACCTGGGCAGGGCGTCACCTGACCCTCAACAGGGTGTGAAGCAAGTTGGCAACCAAAGGACCCCAAAGTCTGAGGCCTCCAGTGCTTGACATGGGCACTCCAGTGTGAGGTTCCCGGGAGCTGGAAGGAAACACTCTGTTTGGGCCTCTGAGATAGTAGGTTCTGTACCACCCTCTCCCCCCGCCCCCCGGCTTGTCTCCCTGGGCTCGGAGGCTTGGAGAGAATGTCCTGAAGTGTAGGGACCCGCTTGCTTCAGATCCGACCCAGCGGGCTGTCTGGTGCCCACACGGAAGGGGCCTGGTGGATGCGTACAAGGAGTTCCACCGCCACGGGCTGGAGAAACCATGGGGTGCTCCTGTCACCCCACCTCGTCCTCCCAGCGTCAGCCAGCGTGGGGCCTCCAGTACTGGCCAAAGCTGCAGGAGGAGACCCACAGTTTACAGAGCACCCAGGGAGAGGCCTGGAGGGGCTGGGTGGTTTCCAAATCCAGGCTAGGAGAAACCTAAGAAAACAACGTGCGGGCGAAGCGTCCCTGAGACTGACAGGCTGGAATCTGGAGCACAATGCGCAGACCACAGAAGAGAGGGCCCTTCCTCCCTCGGGCAGGAGGGCTGACTGCCTTCCAGCAGGGGCCCGTCTGGGCCTGCAGCAGGCCCGGGAGCGCAGGAGCCCAGCACTGAAACCGCCTTTGCACCAAAATCCCAGCTCCCGTGAGCATCAGCAGCTTCAAGGACGGCCTGTGAGTGACTGCCTGGCAGGCACCGCGCTTCTCAGGGAGGGACTTTTGGGCCGCATTTTTTCCTTTTCTTTTCTCTCTCTTTTTTTCCCTTCCAAACAAAATTTGACTTCTGCACCGTGATTTAGAAATATGTCCAGACTGCACTCATTTGTGGAGTATGGGGTAGCATCACATGAGGCGGACACCCAAGGACGGTAGATACAAGGGCCAGGGGGATTGCCCCATAGCTGGAAGCCTGCTTCATGAGCGGAGGGGAGAAGGCAGATGGAATAGAGAAGGGATCACTAAGAAAATGATGGCTGGAGGAACCAGTCGGGATGGGAGATGCATGCCGAAAGTAGATAATGGACCAAACATGATGACCTCTCAGTGTCTGTGTTGCAAGCCGTAATGCCCAAAAGTAGAGAGAGAGTATGGGGAATATTGTCTGCCATGGAGGCAGGGGGAGGGTGGGAAAAAGGGGGGGTATACCCGGGATATTTGTGGTGGGGAATGTGCACTGGTGGAGGGATGGGTGTTTGATCATTGTGAGATTGTAACCCAAATATGAAATCTTGTAACTATCTCACGGTGATTCAATAAAATTTAAATTTTTTTTTGCTTTTTGGGTCACACCCAGCGATGCTCAGGGGTCACTCCTGGCTCTGCACTCAGGAATTACCCCTGGCCGTGCTCAGGGGACCATATGGGATGCTGGGAATCGAACCCAGGTCGACCGCATGCAAGGCAAATGCCCTACCCGCTGTGCTATCACTCCAGCCCCAAAATTAAAAAAAAAAAAATTTTTTAAAGAAATATGTCCAGAATAGGGTTTCAGGCATATGATATTCCAATAACAATAGGTCAACTTCTAGGTCAACTTCTCTCCACCAATGTCCCCAGGTTCACAGGCACATTTTGAAGTTGAGCTATTGTGAGTTGGTTCCTATGCTCATGGTATCGATGGCCCAGTGGCTTGGATATGTACATATAGGTCACCTCTACACCATGGATACTGGATGATCTCACAAGGGAATACAAGGTACCAAAGGTGAGCAAACCCTCGACCTAGAAAGGAAAAGGCCAGGGAAGGAGAGAAATGGAGGGGGCGGGGGGGCGGAAAGAAGACGTATTTACAGTTTTTCATTTTCAATTTTATTCTAGGCACTATGATTCACAATGCTGCTCATAGTAAGTCCTCATGCATATAACGTTACACCACCACATCCTTCACCAGCGTCCACCTCCCTCTACCACCATTGCTCCAGGGCCAACCCCACCCACTTCCCCTCCCCCACTCCCTCCTGCTGATAAGTTCAGTACTAGAGGCTAGTTCTCAGGTTCTGTGACCTTTGCGCATTTGTTATTCCCTTTATATCCCACCTATGAGAGAGATCATTCTGCATCTGTCACTAGGTCAGAGCCCAATGTCATTTATCTTAATTTTTTTTTTATATTTGTTTTGGAGCCACACTCAGTGGTGCTCAGGGCTTATTCCTGGTTCTGCACTCAGGAGTCATTCTTGGTGGGGCTTGGGGGGGTCCTTAAATGATGCTGGGGATTGAACTCGTACTATAAAAATAAAGTCAAATACAGAGCAGGGAGTAGCCCTGAGCACTTCTGGATGCGAACCCAAAATAAAACAATAGCAAATAAACAATAAAGAAAGAAAGGGGCTGGGGAGAGAACTGAAGTGATGAACAAACACTGTAACTTTGAGTTTGAACCCCAGCACCCCACAGCACAACTGGGAGAGTGAAAGGATATCTGCACTGCTGTGTTCATTGTAGCACAGTTCACAATAGTCCAACCTGGAAACAACCCATGTTCAAGAGCAGATGAATGGACAGAGAAAGCATGATACGTATGTACACAGTGGAATGGCACTCAGCTTTAAGAAAAGACAAAATTGGGGCTGGAGTGATAGCACAGCGGGTAGGGCGTTTGCTTTGCACGCGGCCGACCCGGGTTCAAATCCCAGCATCCCATATGGTCCCCTGAGCACCGCCAGGAGTGATTCCTGAGTGCAGAGCCAGGAGTAACCCCTGTGCATCGCCGGGTGTGACCCAAAAAAGCAAAAAAAAAAAGAAAGAAAAGACAAAATTGGGATTGGAGCAATAGTACAGTGAGTAGCACTTGCCTCATGCACAGCTGATCCAGGTTCAATCCTCAGCACCTCAGGAGCAATCCCTGAGCACAGAGCCAGGAGTTGGCCCTGAACATCTCCAGGTAGAACCAGGAGGTGTGGCCCCCAAAAACAGAATGAACAGAACCAGAAGAGACAAAATCACGCAATTTGCCGTTGTAAGGTGGATCTGGAGAGTTCCATGCTGAGTACAGAATGACAGACGGACTGGCCTCATTTTGAAGATTTCCTCCTAAATTCATCCCTGGAAACTTGAGCTGGCCCCTTGCCCTCTGTGGCCTGCCCACACAAGCGTGACTGGACTCCCGAATCTATACTGTGATGAATAATAGTCACGTTCCTATTTTCTGAATAACATTTCTTTTCCCTGGCCAGAAAAAGCACTGGTTCAAACTCCAATATCTGGGAAAGTTGAGTCTCAACTTTCCCAGATTTAAAATGGGTGCAGAAAAATGGGGCCAGAGCAATAGTACAGCGGGGAGGACATTTGTCTTGCAATGCTGCAAACCCAGGTTTGATCCCCCGTATCCCATAATGTTCCCTGAGCACCGCCAGGACTGATTCATGAGTGCAGAACCAGGAGCAAGCCCTAAGCATCACCAGGTGTGACCCAAAACCAAGCAAAACTGGGTGCAACACTCCCCCTCTTGTAGCCACCTCCAAGGATAGCATACTCTGAGCAGTATGGCAGGCGTTGCCCCCGCTTTAGTCTCTCCAAACTCCCCGGGAGGCCATGCCCTAGTAGTGGCCCCACCACCAGTGGTGCTGTGGGACACCAGGGCTTGAATTTGGAATTACAGTGTATAATTCTGCATCTTCAGCTATGTCTCCAGCCCCTGGACTTACTCTTGATTTGTTTGCTTCTGTTTTTATTTTGGGTCTACATCCAGTCAATAGATGTGTGCCAGGCCTGCGGCTCAGCATGGATCTGTGTATAATGCTGTGGGCTTCCTCTGCAGTGGACACTCTGGGCTTCCTCTGCAGTGGACACTCGCAGACAGAAGAGTTTAATAGGAAGAATAACAAGAGACTTGGGGGCTGAAGAGAGGGGTCAGGGGCTAAGGCACCTACCTTCCACATGATTGACCCCAGTTTCATCCCCAGCACCACATAGGTATGGTCCCCCAAGCATCCCTGAGAGCAGAGCCAGGAGTAAGCCGCATGTACACCTGTACTCACACACACACATGCTTGCAACTCCCCCTGGGTTGGAAGATTGGAGCCTTCCGGCCAGGCCCATAGACACTGGTTGAGGGGCTCTAGATACCGGTGTCCTCTAGCCTCGTGCACTCCAGACATGCAATGGGAGCCAGAGAGAATGAAAAACCCCCTGGATGTATTCGGCCAACCCGGATCAATCCCCCACATCCCATATGGTCCCCTGAGCACCGCCAAGAGTAGTTCCTGAGTGCAGAGCCAGGAGGAACCCCTGAGCACCACCGGGTGTGACCAAAAAAAAAAATAGAAAGAAAGAAAGGAAGAAATAAAGAAAGAGAAAGAAAGAAAGAAAGAAAGAAAGAAAGAAAGAAAGAAAGAAAGAAAGAAAGAAAGAAAGAAAGAAAGAAAGAAAGAAAGAAAGAAAGAAAGAAAGAAAGAGGGGCTGGAGTGATAGCACAGTGGGTAGGGCGTTTGCCTTGCACGCGGCCGACCCGGGTTCGATTCCCAGCATCCCATATGGTCCCCTGAGCACCGCCAGGAGTAATTCCTGACTGCATGAACCAGGAATAACCCCTGTGCATCGCTAGGTGTGACGCAAAAATTAGATAAAATAAAAAATAAGGAGCCAGGAGTGACCCCTGTGCATCGCCGGGTGTGACTCCCCCCCCAAAAAAAAAAGCAAAAAAAAAAAAAGTTTAAAAAAAAAAAAGAAAGAAAGAAAGAAAGAAAGAAAGAAAGGAAGGAGGAAAGAAAGAAAGAAAGAAAGAAAGAAAGAAAGAAAGAAAGAGAGAGAGAGAGAGAGAGAAAGAAAGAAAGAAAGAAAGAAAGAAAGAAAGAAAGAAAGAAAGAAAGAAAGAAAGAAAGAAAGAAAGAAAGAAAGAAGGGAAGGAAGGAAGAAAGGAAGGAAGAAAGGAAACCTTCCCACCCTGAGATGACAGAGGGAAGGGTACTGATCCCCAAAGGGCCTGGGTCTATGCTTAGGGCCCCTGGGAATGCCTCCCATCTCCTTGGAAAGGATTCAAATTTCTCTATATCCATAATCCACTTTGTAGCCTTTTTGAAAAATGACTGTGTGCAGTGTCAATAAACACAGACTCAAGCCAATTCCTTTTGGCCTTTAAGACTGACATTAAGATTAGAATTAACTGTTTCCAAAAGGAAATGAGTAACACATATTACCAACTTAAGTGAGAGGCTTACCTTAGGATTCCTCAGCCAACCCCAAACGGGGCTGAGGTTTGCTCAGAATTACAGGCAAAGATTCTGCCCCTGGCTGAGCACGGGGGTGTTTTCTAACACTTCCTCCCACACTCTGAGAGCCAATACTCCCAGGGGCATCCAGATAGCAGCCAGCACGACTGCAAGTCCTTTCTGACTGCGACACGCCACGCCACGGGAAACTCAGCAGGAGTTTTTTAAGTAAGGCTGTGAATTCAAAAAACAAACAGCACAGGGGCCAGGTAGGAAAGCCAGGATGGGTAGCAGCATGTGTGAAGATGGCTTAACTAATGGCATGCTCGCTATGAGTCAGGCGTGTCACGAGGCTGCCATAATTATGGAGTGTCTTTGAGGGTAAATTCAAAGAAGTGGAACATCCACAGTGAGAAGGTGGTGGCCCCACTTGACATTGCTGGGTTCAGAGCCTATGAGTCTCTCTCTCTCTCTCTCTCTCTCTCTCTCTCTCTCTCTCTCTCTCTCACACACACACACACACACACACACACACACACAATTGTTGGGATGGAGAAGGGGCTGAACTTTGTATCCCAAGAGGGGCTGTTGGAAGATTTAGGCTTGTGTGGTATGAAGAAACCGGAACACATTTCCCTCTTCTGTTTCTGAGGAGTTTCGGGACAGAGATGGGGGTGCAGTGGGGATGGGAGAGAAGCACATTGGGTCAATGTTGTGTAGTACCAGATTTCTGCTAAGGACAGAAAGGCATTTTTTAAATTTTTAAAAAATTTAATTTAGTTTAATTTAATTTTTTTAAATTTTATTGAATCACCGTGAGAGAGTCACAAGCTTTCATGTTTGGGTTACAATCTCACAATGATCAAACACCCATCCCTCCACCAGTGCACATTCCCCACCACCAATATCCCAGGTATACCCCCTCTTTCCCACCCTCCCCCTGCCTCCATGGCAGACAATATTCCCCACACTCTCTACTTTGGGGCATTATGGCTTGCAACACAGACACTGAGAGGTCATAATGTTTGTTCCATTATCTACCTTCGGCATGCATCTCCCATCCAGTCATCATTTTCTTAGTTCCTCCAGCCATCATTTTCTTAGTGATCCCTTCTCTATTCCACATGCCTGACAGGAAGGCATTTCTAATAATGACATTGGACAGGGTGATAGGGACTACCTCAGGCAAGGGGAGGAACTTCCCACTTGGGAGGGATGTCCAGAGTGGAAAAGGCAGTCAGGGGAGATGTTATAGGGTAACCCACTTCCTGGGTGGGGATTAGCTCCGAATAGCTCTTAAAGACTCTTCCAGGGGGCTGGAGCGATAGTACAGTGAGCTGGGCATTTTCCTGGCATGCGGCTGACCCGGGTTTGATCCCTGGCATTTCATATGGTTCTCTGAGCACTTCCAGGAGTAGTTCCTGAGTGCAGAGCCCAGGAGTAATCCCTGGGCATCACTGGGTGTGACCCAAAAAGAGAAAAAAATGGTACCCCAGATATCACTAAAGACTTGGCCACACACGGACACCTCGGATCCCATGAAGGGTGCCCCCACCCCCCTCCTGGTCCTCTCAGTCAGGCTTCTTGGATCACAGCTACAAAGTGGAAGAGTAAATGACTGAGCATCACAGGCGTGAATCAGAAGCAGTGGGAAAATCCACAGAACTGAAGGGAAAGCTGGGGACTCAGGCGTGGAAAGGACAGCTACTGAGTGAGAGGACGAGCTCTTCAGGGCGCCAATTCTTCAACAAGAATCGGGCAGAACTCCAAGGAGACCTGCTGAGGGCTGCCGTCAAACACTCCTCTTGACTAGAGGGGAGCAGGGCACATGGGCCATCAGACAGTCCAGTTCTGACCATCTGCCCCGCTGGAGAGGCAACGTCCTCGTCCTCGAAGGAGAACTGGGACGATGTTATCAGGGGACAGGGATGCTGCGCTGGCACAGCACAGTGAGCCTGCCTGATGTTTGCCAGAGGAAGCCCGTAGGACTCTCTCTGCAGAGGGACCATCAGTGTTTCCCAAAGTGGGCTACACCGCCCCCTAGGGGACGCTGAGAGGACGTAGGGGGGTGGTAGTAGCCTCTGGTGCTCCTCCGGGGCGCTAGGCTCTCAAAGAAGACAGACTTCCAGAGGGGCTCAGAGTGATTTCTTCCCTGGAATGGAGAACGTGGTCAAATAAGCTTGAAACTTCTGCGAAGGTTACATGCCAACTGATTCTCAATAAGGCAGGGGGAAATTAAATTAAAGCCTGTGTTTCTAATCTTTTCCATATTGATGAGTAACGATTTCCCTGGCCCTAGAAAAGGGGCAAATGTTATCGAATTCAAAGCCCTGGGTATAATGATCCCTTAAGATGTGACTCTATGGGGCTGGAGTGATATAGCACAGCGGGTAGGGCGTTTGCCTTGCGTGCGGCCGACCGGGGATCGATTCCGAGCATCCCATATGGTCCCCTGAGCACCACCAGGAGTAATTCCTGAGTGCATGAGCCAGCAGTAACTTCTGTGCATCCCCAAGTGTGACCCCCCCCCAAAAAAAAAGAGTGATGTGGCTCTAGTTTCAGGAAGAGAGATACAGAACATCCTGGGCCCATGGCTACGAATGTGCTAGCCCACTGATATACCAAAAACAGCACATATTTGTTTGGGTTTAACATATATGTTTGTAATCACTTATACAAGGGCATAAATGGCTCCAGGATGAAATGCAACAATCTTCACACACTTTCCTCTTATGGTGGTGGGAAGATGCACAGTGATGGGATTGGTGTTTAAATATTATCTGTAATGAACTATTATAAACAACTTTATCATGAAATCCCGTTAATCATCGATTTCTCGAGCAGGCTCAGTAACCTCTCCATTCCTCCTTTCCCTGAGATCTTAGAAGTCTCTCTCAACTCTGCCCTCCCAGTGATATTGCACTGGAGGCTCTTTCAGGGTCAGGGGAATGGGATCCAGCTTGTTACTGGATTTAACATATGAATACACCATGGGAAGTTTGCAAGCCTGTCTCATGTGGGCAGGAAACTCTCAGAAGCTTGCCAGTTTCTCCCAGAGGGAGAAGTAGGCTACAAGATATCGCACGGCCACGAAGCGGCATTGTGCTTCTGGGAGCTTGCTTTTAAGTCTCTGGATGTTGGCTGTTGATGGGTCCTTCTGCCGGTACCTTCATGTCTGAGGCCCGTCCGAACGTGTGGAGAGGGGCCTCGAGCATGGCTGTAGCTAGGTTCCGGTGGTCTTCGGCCGCCGGGAGCTCTGCTCAAGGTGGGGAGGGAAGCTGGAGCCCATCCCCTCTGAGGGGCCCCAGGGAAGACAGCCAGGCCTGCGGGCAAGAGACTCTCTGCTTTATCAAAATAAAATAAAAAACTTTATCAAAATAAAATAAACTTAAATTTTTTAAAAAGATGTGTCTCTAGGAGTGCAGAGAAGATCAAAGGGCTAAGTTCATGCTTTGCATGTGAAAGGTCTAGGTTTGATCTTTGACACTGAATAGTCAAGCCCCTGAGCCCTGAGCTGGGAGGGTCCACTGAGCACTGTAGGGTATGGCTCAAACTCCCTCTCCCCAAATAAACATGAATATACACATATATACAAATCTCAGTCAAGTAAGTGCTGGAATTTCTTTTCCCAGCAGCTACAAATACCTCTAAAGAACTTCCCGATGGAAATAAGCTATCTGATAAAATACCTTTTAAAAAATTGTGGTTTTTTGAGGGACTGGAGAGACAGTATAGCAGATAAGGCACTTGCTTTGCATGCAGCAGACCCCAGTATGACTGTAGCACCCTAGATGCCCCCCCGAGCACAGCCCTGAGCACTACCAGTTGTGAAACAAAATTTGTTTCTTGCGCCACTCCCAGCAGTATCTGAGGGCTACTCCCAGCTCTGTGCTCAGGTGTCACTCCCTACAGTGCTCAGGGGACAATGTGTCTGGAAACTGAATACATGGAAAGCTTGTGCTCAGTCCATAGAGCTATCTTTCCATCCCTAAAATATCCATTTAACTGTATTGCCAAGTGGACAAGAAGCTTTAAAACAAATTTCCAGAAGCCAAAATTAAATGTAAGCAGGCCTTCTGCCTGAAGGGAACAAGCTCTTAAGATACTCTGAGGGTATCTTTCTGTAAAATTCCAGCCCCAAGCTCTGTTTTGTTTTTGTTTGGAGTCACAAGGATTGAACCCATGTTGACCACATGCGAGGCAAAAGCCCTACTCACTGTACTATCGCTCCAGCTTCTCAAAGATATCCTGTGGGTTTTATGAGCCAGAGGAGATAAGAAATAAAAATCCAGGGCCTCTGGCAGAGAGAGAGCCCAAGCGGCAGAGCACACGCCTAGCTGTGCAGGACGCTGAGTTCAAACCTGGCACTGAGTGCTTCCCACATCCTCAGTAACTTTAGGTACAGCTCTGGTGGACCCCAGGCCACTGGTCAGAGCAACAGTGCACCACGGGCCTGAGCCTTCAGGCCCACCCAACTGGGAGTGACCTTGGGTGAGCATCTATTAAAAAAAAATTAGATTCTATTCCAGGTTGAGAAGTAAAACCGCCCCTATTTTCAAATGACCTTGTTATCTGAAATGAAACTCTCAAGGCTTCTACAAAAGAGAGAGAGAGAGAGAGAGAGAGAGAGAGAGAGAGAGAGAGAGAGAGAGAAGAAAAGAAGCCCTTGGAACTAAGTGAGTCCAGTAAGGTTACAGAATACAAAATCACAAAACTTAAAAAATCATGGATGGGAGGTGTGGCCCAGCACTTGCGCCTGGAGTCCTTGAGATCTAGGCTTGATCTCTGGCAGAAGCGAACAAACAAGATTTTTTTTTCTCTTCTTAAAAATGACAAATAATTCAGGGGCTGGCGGAGGGCTAAGGCACAAGCATCACAGGCAGAACTCTGGGCCTGATTCCCACCACGTGGCCCCCAGCACCTTCTTAGGAATCGCCCCCCCCCTGCCCCCACAACACAACTGGGTGTGCCCCTCAAGAGACACACTTAATACATTATTTTCTATGCATTAACAATGTACACTGTAGCACTGTCCTCCCATTGTTCAATGATTTGCTCAAGCGGGCACCAGTAACGTCTCACAACAAATTGTGAGCCTTGTTGTTACTGTTTTTGACATATTGAATACGTCACAGGTAGCTTGCCAGGCTTTGCTGTGCAGGCGAGATACTCTTGGTAGCTTGCTGGACTCTCCGAGAGGGGCGGAGCAGTCGAACCTGGATCGGCCACGTGCAAAGCAAGTGCCCTACCAGCTGTGCTATCGCTTCAGCCCAACAATGTAGATGTGGTGAATATTAAAATTAAGTTCTGTTTATAAGTAGCCAAATAAAAAACTCAGATATAAATCTAAGAGGGCTTATCTGCTAAAGCCTGTAAAAAGATCATGAAAGAATTCAAAGAAGTTTGGGGGGGGGAGTTGATTGCTTTTTGTTTTTTGTTTTTTGTTTTCGGGGGCCACACCCAGTAGTGCTCAGGAGTTACTCTCTGGCTCTGTACTCAGGAACCAGTCCTAGCAGTGCTTTGGGGACCATATGGGATGTCAGGGCTCAAACCTGGACTGGCCACCTGCAAGGCCAGTGGCCATTATACTTTTGCTCTAGCCCTAACCAGAGTTTTAGAGAAAGAAATAGGGCTTAGGAGCTTGCCTTGCATGCTCAGTTTGATCCTGGGCACCACATGATTCCCTGAACACTGCCAGGTATGACCCTGAGCCTAGAACCAGAAGTATCCCCCAAGCACCAAGAAGTGTGACCCTCCACTGCAAAAAAAGAAAAAAATCTAAGTAAATGGAAACATATCAGGTATACGCTCTTCTCCCCAAAGTGACACATTGAAATGACTATTAAAATTCCAGCAAAGAGACTGGAGAGATCGTTGAGTTGTAGGTGTTTGACTTGTACGTGACCAATCCGGGTTCTGTCCCCAGCATTCTACATGGTCTCCCAAACATGTAAGTAGTTCCTGAGTGCAGAACCAGGAGTAACCCCTGATCATTGCTAGGTATGGCCCCCAAACTTTATTTTTAACCCCCTTTTTAAAAAGCCAGAGATGTTGCTTATTTCTGGAGCACTTGCCTTGCATGCGAGAAGCCCTGAAATGGAACCCTGGCTCTGGGGAAAAAAAAAAAAACAGAAAAGGAGCCCAGGAAATAACTCAAAAGATTAGCACATACACTTTGTATATGGGAGGCTTTGGTTTGATCCCTCAAGTCATATGGTCCCCTGAGCACTGATTTATATAACCAACTGATTTTTGATGAAGGTGTACAAACAATTCTGTAGGGAAAAAGCAGGTGTTCAACAAATAGGACCAACAAAATGCCTTAGACAAAATAATAATGATTATGATAATAATAATGATGATAAATTTCAGCCTGGTCTCCTATTGTGTATAACATAAACTTAAAATAAATCATAGACTTAAATATCAAATTCAAAACTATAAAACTTTTAGAAAAATACCAGAGGAAAAATGTGAGCTATATTGCGCTTGCTAAACAGTATTTAGAAGTGGCATTAAATGTGCTATCCATAAAAGAAAGGTCTGTTAAGTAGGTTTTTATTAAATTTTTTTTTAATTCTGTAAATACATGTCAACGGTAAGGGGAAAGAGTGGCTAAGACTGGGAGAAAGTATTTTCAAATTATATACTTGACAAAAAGACTCCAATCTAGAATATATCGACAATAGTCAAAACTCAACAGTAAGAAAGTCAACTATTCAACTAGAAAGTAGACCAGGAAAAAAGATGTCATATATCTGAAGAAGATATACAGACGGCAAAAAAAAAGTACATGAAAAGATGTTCAACATCATTAGCCATTAGGGAAATGCAAATTAAAACCACAATGAACTATCTCTGCATACCTATCACAATGACTAAAATTTTAAAAAAATAGTGACAACATCAGATGCTGGCAGAGAGTCAAAGAAACAGAGTCACTCAGACATTGCTGGTGAGAACATAAATGGAACAGCTACTCTAGAAAACAATTTGGCAGTTTTTTTAATAAAGCTAACCATGCAACAACCATACAACTCAGCAAATTGCCCTTCTGGGCATTTATCCCAGAGAAATAGAGACTTATCTTCACGCTAAAACCTGCACACAAATGTTTATACCGGCCTGTTCCTAATAGCAAGGGAAAGCAAAAGCAAAGGGGAAAAAAAACAACTGGGAAAATCCCAGATATCTTTCAATGAGTAAACCGTTGAACTCTGGTAGACCAATGCCATGGAAGACTACTCAACAATCACAAAGGATGAATTATCAAAGCACAAAACCGCTTGGAGGGACCTCCAGAGAATTATACTGAATGAGAAGAGCAAATCTCAGGAAGTTAGCAAGCGGCACGATTCCACTTATGTAATAGTCCTGAAACAGAGGGAAAATAAAAAAGGAACAAAGGAAAACTTAGTGGTTGCCAGGTAAGGGAAGTTTGCAGACAGACTAAAGTGGGTAAGGATCTAGAAGGGTACTTGAAGGCCCTGAGTTAGATAGTCCAGCAGGTATGGTGCATACCTTGCACCCAACCGAGCCAGGTTGATCCCTGCCACCCCATATGGTCCCCTAAGCACTGCCATGGATAATTCCTAATCCAGAGTCAGGAGTATCATTGGTTGTGGCCAAAATATCAACCCTCCTCCCCACAAAAATGATAGAAGGGCAACTTGAGGTATCCTCTAGTCATGAGTATTTTGTATCTTGATATAATTGTGCTCTCCTGGTTGTGTTATTCTACTATTTTTATAAGATGCAGCCGACCTGAGTTCAATTCCTCCACCCCTCTCAAAGAGTCCGGCAAGTTACTGAGAGTATCGAGCCCGCGAGGCAGAGCCTGGCAAGCTACCCGTGCGTATTGGATATGCCAAAAACAGTAACAATAAGTCTCTCAATGAGAGACTTAACTGGTGCCCTCTTGGACAAATCGATGAGCAACAGGATGACAGTGACAGTGACAGTGACTATTAGGGGGATTGACTAAAAGCATATACGAAAAATATCAGACAAAACATAATCCATGGGAAAGAGATTTTTTAAAGGCCTAGAAATAAGATGAGCCCCTTCATAATAACTCTTTCAAATTTCCGTGAATATAGTAATTCTAAACTTGTTTATGGAAAAAGTTGACAGAGCTGGAAAGGATTTTAACAAACACACTTAAATAATAAGTCAAGGGGCTAGTTAGAAAAGTAGTACAGAGGATTGATGCTTGCCTGCAGCCAACCTGGGTTTGACCCCCAGAACAACGTATGGTCCCCCGAGCAATGCCAGGAGTCATCCCTAAGTACAGAGCCAGGAGTAAGCCCTGAGCACTGCCAGTTGTGGCCCCAAAACTAATAATGATAACAATTACTGTCACTGTATCACTGTCATCCTGTTGTTCGCTGATTTGCTTGAGCAGGTGCCAATAACGTTTCCATTCATCCCTGTCACTTTCTAGTGTAGCCTGATGGCGTTTGGGGGACTCTTTCAGGGTCAGGGGAATGAGGACCATCATTGTTATTGTTTTTGGCATGTCAAGTTCACCACGGGTAGCTTGCCAGGCTCTGCTGTGCGGGCGGGATACTCTTGGTAGCTTGCCTGGTTCTCTGAGACGGATGGAGACTTTTGGGACAGCCTCAAATCACCTTTACAGGTGTTCCCAGTGAGGCATATATATATACATACATATATATATATATATATATATATATATATATATACCCCTCTATGATTTGTTGCCTGGACTGGAGTGATAGCACAGCGGGTAGGGCGTTTGCCTTGCACACAGCCGACCCAGGTTCGATTCCTCCGCTACTGAGAGTATCCCGCCCGCAGAGCAGAGCCTGGCAAGCTACCCATGGTGTATTCAATATGCCAAAAACAGTAACAACAAGTCTCACAATGGAGATGTACTGGTGCCCGCTCGAGTAAATTGATGAACAACGGGACGACAGTGCCACAGTGCTATGATTTGTTGCCTACTGTCTGAACCTCATCAAATATGATGTGGTAACAATAAGTCAAGCAAATTAAATATCAGTCAGGACAGGTAATATTTGAATTAACTAGTGAAAGGTCAATATGGCACCCAAGAATAGGAGAAAATACATTATTTGTTTATATACTTTGGAATGCTTATAAGTATTGACCATGATGCCCGTCTTTTTTTTGGGGGGGGAAGGATCACACCCAGCGATGCTCAGAGGTTACTACTGGCTCTACACTCAGGTATTACTCCTGGTGGTGCTAGGGGGACCATATGTGATTATGGGGATTGAACCCGGGTGGGTCACATGCAAAGCAAATGCCTTACCTATTGTACTATTGCTCTGGCCCCCATAATTCCAGTCTTAAAGGTTTGTGATCAAACCAATAATATGGAATGTCATGGGGGCTGGAGCGATAGCACAGTGGGTAGGGCGTTTGCCTTGCACGCGGCCGACCCGGGTTCGAATCCCAGCATCCCAGCATCCCAGCATCCCATATGGTCCCCTGAGCACTTCCAGGGGTGATTCCTGAGTGCATGAGCCAGGAGTGACTCCTGTGCATCGCCGGGTGTGACCCAAAAAGAAAAAAAAATATATGGAATGTCATGTATTTGGGTTAGGAATCAAGACCCAAAAGAAATAGTTAATAACATTGTGCCTGGAGATTTTTTATTATAGTATGCAATGCAAGAAGTAAATTACCATGGTAATTAAAATATTTAAGACAAGACTAACACCCAAGAACTGTAGAAATAAGTACCAGGAGGTTGACTCCATGGCTTCGAGGCTGGCCTCACGTTCCGGGGAAAGGTCAACTCAGAGAAGCGATCACCAACTACATTGTAGTCGAAGGCCATGTGGGGGAAGGGAGTTGCGGGCTGAATGAGGGCTAGAGACTGAGCACAGCGGCCACTCAACACCTTTATTGCAAACCACAACAGCTAATTAGAGAGAGAAAACAGAAGGGAATGCCCTGCCACAGTGGCAGGGTGGGGTGGGGGGGAGATGGGATTGGGGAGGGTGGGAGGGACACTGGGTTTACGGGTGGTGGAGAATGGGCACTGGTGAAGGGATGGGTTCCCAAACTTTGTATGAGGGAAGTATAAGCACAAAAGTGTATAAATCTGTAACTGTACCCTCACGGTGATTCTCTAATTAAAAATAAATAAATTAAAATAAATATTTAAGACAAAATAATAACTATAAATGGAGCCTGGAGACATAGTACAGCTGGTAGAGCACTTGTCTTGTACATGGCTGACCTGGGTTCAATCCCTGGCATCCCATATGGTCCCCCAAGCACCGTCAGGAGTAATTTCTGAGGGCAGAACCAGGAGTAACCCCTGAACATCTTCAGGTGTGCCCCAAAACAAAAGAATAACAATAATAATAATGATTAAAATATTGCATATCAATATAGATATTCCCCAACAAATCTGAGGTATAAAGTTAACACATTGTTTAGAGAAAAAAATGTATCCCTAATGTTTAATTTTTTTAATGTTTAATGAAAAAATGTACATGTCCATCAGCATCAACAGAGACATAAATAAAGTGCGGTATACTTACTAGTTGGAAATGAAATAAGAATGTGCTACAGGCATAAACCAGTATGGATAAACCTTTCTTTTCCATTTTTAGGCTGGGGGATCCTATCTAGGACTCCAAGCACCAAGGCAAGTGTTTTACTGCTAAGCTCATTCCTGGTCCCAGTATGGGTGACTCTTAAACCCAAAATGTTAAACATAAAAACAGAAGTCACACATAGGTACATGCCTTATGGTTCCACTTATCAAAAAAATGAAGAGGTTAAAACTGAATGCTACTTTTCTTGTTTAACGATTCACATAGGAACGATATTGAAATAGCTGCTGACTAATTCAGCACTGGCATCAACAACATGGACATCCGCCAACTACAGCAGATACCAGCTGAGAACAATGTGGACACACCGTCACTGAGAAGCTGTCCCAATGTCAGCCCCACCAGCCGTCCTGGTGAAACTGTACAGAAGTATATGGGAGGTCTGGAACATGGGAGAGATAGTACAGTGGCTAGAGCCTTCCACACAGCTAACCGGGGATCAATTCCTGGCACCATATATGGTTCCCTGAGCATCACCAGGACAGTGATCCCTGAGCACAGAGTGAGAGTAAGCCCTGAACACTGCTTGATGTGGCCCTCCAGCAAAACAAAAACAAACAAACAGGTATGTGAGAATGAGTCCTAGAAAATCCTCATCAGAGGTTATCTCAGACCGGAAGAAATTAGGAAGCAATAGGGAAAGGAGCCCGGTAGAGTTTATGATGACGTTTGATCTTTTAATCTGGGTGATGGGTTGAAGGATGCTCATCTAATGAGATGATGATGATGTAAATTATTACCACTCTTTCTTTCATATGGCATCAAGAACTCTTAAAAACTGGACTTGGATCCAGAGCTCTTGAGTTCCAACTATAAATTAATCCCTAATAAATACACATCAGAGAGGCTGTGATCCAAGGTGATGGGGCCTTAAAGCAGCTGCCTGACTCCTAGTCCAGGGTTCTCCCTCTTTACCAGGTCCCATGGCAGGTCCTCCAAGTCCTGGAGTCCTGAGCATGAATGGTTCATATTGCAGGTGAAGGCCGTTGACCCAGGTCTGCCAGCAGACTCAGGGTCACCATGTTGGTGACAGCATCTGTAATGGGCACTCCTGGGGGCTGCCTGAGTGATGCTCCTGGGGCTTGTACAATCTGGAGGAGAACTTCTAAAAGTTCCCAAAGGACTTCTGAGCTTCTGTAAGCTTGCCTGTGCTAACAAAGTCATTATCCAGGGATTCAAAAGATTAAACCTTTTAAATCCAAACCATCTCCCAGCAGCTGGTCTCTCTCTTGATCATAACCATGATCAAGCCTCCTGCACTTCCCCCTTACAAGGCAACATTACACACATCCCAGGCTCTCCCAGTCACTGTCTGCCCCAACAGAATTCACAGCTGGAGCTGGAACTGATCTCTTTCAACTTCGGCAAGTTGGTTGGTGATGTCTCCTGGGTTCCTTCCTCTCCCCTATGCCCTACAGGCAGCCAGTGGGTAGCCCATTCATATCCAATCTCTGCTCCAACACCAGGCACTTGAAGAATTGCCCCTGGAATGTAAAAAAAAAACAGAATATAGAAATTTTTTATCTCGTTCCAGCACTAACTTGCCGGTTGTCTCTCTGAGGTTTGAGTTACAAGTGGATTCAGCTCTCAGGAATTGACTAGGCAAGAGCCTCAACACTACTCACACCTGGGTCAGATTATTCTCTGTTGATGGGAACTATTCTGTGTGGTGCAGGATGTTTCATAGTATCTACTCTACCAATTAGGTGCCACTTAACTTCCTTCACCCATTGTGACAACAAATACAACAAAAATGTCTCTCGATCTTGCCACAAAGGCAAAGAGAGTCCACGATGAACACTTAGGGTTGAAAGAACCCCTGGTTGAGAACCACAATCATGGGATATAGTACCTGAAGACAGGGAGATGTCTCCATCATGGAACCCCTGCAGTGTAAACTCAGTTTGGCACATAAGAAGTTGCCAGTGTAGACCATTTGACTTACTGAGCACCAAAGACAGTCTGATAAATATCACTGTTGACCACCCTGAAATCAGTCACAGGCCACCTTCTTGGTTTTTGCCATGTCTGCATGCAACTGGAACCAACAGAATCATTTCCTTTACATCCACTTGCTGTCTTGGTCAGCCAGCAGAGTTCCAACAGCCCCTGGTGAGAAATCCTGTGAACATTTGAGAACCATTTGTTGGTTAAAAACGGGTTTCCCTTTCTAGATCTCAGAATCAGATTTATGGGGGTAAATATCCCCCAATTATCTAATCCTTGTAGGAACCCGTTTGATGTTGTTGTTCATTTGGGGGGGTGGCCACACCTGGCAGGGCCACACCTTACTCCTGGCTCTGTGCTCAGGGATCACTCTGGATAGGATCAGAGAACTTGTGCTTTGCTGGGGGTTGAATCTGGGTTGGATGTGTGAAAAGCAAGTGTCTGACCCACTGTAAATAATACCACTGTGGGGCTAGAGCAATAGCACAGCGGGGAGGGCGTTTGCCTTGCACGGGTTCGATTCCCAGCATCCCATATGGTCCCCCGAGCACCACCAGGAGTAACTCCTGAGTGCATGAGCCAGGAGTAACCCTTGTGCATCATCAGATGTGACCCAAAAAGCAAATAATAATAATAATAATAATAATAATAATAATAATAATAATAATAATAATAATACCACTGTAATATCTCTCGCCCCCCCGCCCCCATTCAGGAACTCTTAACCTTCCAAGTAAATTCCAGAATTTGAGAGTTAGACAGCCCAGGATCCTATTGCCAACCCAAAACAGTGCACCTTGGGTGTCCCTGGTCACCAGGAGACCGCTCTGAATGCTGACTCTGAGCGCTTCTGCCCCCACAGAGCTTTGCCATGTCCTGAACTCCTTCTCCTCTGACAAAGAAAGGACAACAAAAGAAGAAATTAAGCATGGAGGAGGCAGCCCTCTTTTTCACTGCTGGCCCAAGAAGTGACACATGGGGCCGGAGCAATATAGGTAGGGTATTTGCCTTGCACACAGCTGATCCAGGTTCGGTCTCCAGCATCCCCTTTGTTCCTTCAAACACTGCCAAGGGTGATTCTTGAGTTCAGAGCCAGGAGTAGTCCCTGAGCACTGCCACGTGATCCAAAAAAGAAAAAGAAAGTGATGCACATGATGGTTCCATGCACGCTCCTTGGCTGAGAACCATTCCCAAGACCCCATGTCCGCCCAGCCACATCCCAGCCACCCAGTGGCTGGGGAACCCAGTGCACACATCTCAATGCTCAGGAACTGTGACACGGTGACCAGCTCCCTTAGCCAAGGTCAGCTCTCCCACTGAGTGCCCTGCTGGAACCCTCCCTCTCATGTGACTAACCCCATCCTCCACGGTGCTAGGAAGGCCATAGCTTTCTGCAGACAGAACCCCTTCAGCATGCCCCCCACCCCCCTCCAGTGCTCTACCTGTGCCCCTATACAGGGAAAAAATAAAGAAAGGCAGAAGAACCCCCTGTCAGAGACCCACAGCGGTGGGGGGGGGGTGGCTAGGCAGGGGGAGTCTGTCTACCCACCCTCTATGGAAGCAGCCCAGGGACTTAGAGGTGATGCCCACGCCCCGCCCTGGGGCTCCTGACACCTCTTCTTGGATCCAGGTCCTTTCAAAAGGAGCATTTCAAATGGGAGCCATCAACACTTGCAGAGGGTGGGTCTTAATCCATAAAGGATCATTAGCTTCACCCAAGTGGTGGAACATCCATCAGCGCCTCCCATTCTTCCACCAATTATCTATCTGCTAATTATCTGGGATTAAGAATTGACACGGAGC
This sequence comes from Sorex araneus, assembly GCF_027595985.1. Classification (NCBI taxonomy): domain Eukaryota; kingdom Metazoa; phylum Chordata; class Mammalia; order Eulipotyphla; family Soricidae; genus Sorex; species Sorex araneus. The sequence continues at coordinate 36,194,313 of NC_073302.1, forward strand.
GACATGGTCATTAACCACATATTTGCACGGCTTATTCATGTTAGTGGGGCTGCTCCGTCTCACCGGGGCTAATTGGACACGCCCACCATGCTGCAGGACCCAGCTCCATGGACTCGGCTGTCAGCAGCCAATAAAGGCGTGCAGGATGTGTGGATGTGTTTACTTCCAAACCTCCTTGAGTCTTGGCAAGATCTCTTTTTTTTTTTCCTTCTCTTTGCAGTCACGCTGGGTGTCTTTGGCTTTCTGGCAGTACAGATGGAGGCTTAACTCCAAGCACGCATTCAATCATTTGTCAAACATTCATTAGCTCCTGTACTGTACCAGGCACGGCATTGGCCCCAGGAGGTTTTCAGAAGATGAATGAGACACTGTTCCTGCCATCTCGGGTTCACCTATGGCCCAGAACACATGCGAGCAGAGAGAGTAAAGAGCTCTGTGAGAGGGGAAGCAGCAGCAACAGCCCCAGGAATGCAAGCCTGGAGTGGTGAGCAAGAGAGAGAGAGAGAGAGAGAGGCATACAGACAGACAGATAGACAGACAGAAAGACAAGGATGGATCGAGTTGGAAGGGATTGCAGAAGCTAGGTAGGCTGGCTTCCAGCATGGAGAACACGGAATGTTTTGCTGTGATCTGGAAGTTTTCCCTCTGAATACTAGGAACCTGGGAAGAGTTTGGCTCGGGTGTTTTGTGAGATGTATGTTGTGATCGGGTATGTTGTGATCAACTTTTTACCTAAGTACAACAAACATAGGGGAAAGTACAAGAATTGTCACAAACTGACCCACCTGTGTAAGCAGTTCTCAAATAAAGATGCAACCATTATTAATACGCCAGAAACCCCTATTGACTCCCCCACCCCACCCCCACCCACCTCTCTTAGGAACCGCCTATTGCAAGAGAACCCATGAAGCTAAGTTTCCTTGGTTTTGTTTCTGGGGCTACACCCAGTGGTAGTCAGGAGTTACTTCTGGCTCTGAGCCCAGGGATCTCTCCTGGAAGTGCTTGAGAGACTAGAAGCAATAAGGGGTTGGAACCAAGGTTGGTTGCATGCAAGGCAAGCATCTAACCCTCTCGACTGCCTCTCCAGCCCATTATGCCAACTTTAACACCATCAATTAATTTTCCCAGTATTCTTTTATGTTCTGTCATTCAATGTAATGTTTTAAAGACTTATCCATGTTGTTCTTTAGTTCGTTCTTCCTGATTGCCAATATCCCAATGTACACATATATCATAATTATTTTTTTATAGGGACCTATGCCTAGTAAAGCTGAGGACCACTCCTGGCAATTCTTGGTCCTTGTTTGGGAACTTAATGGGTTTGGGGCCTGGCATATTCAGGGGCCACCAGGGCCATCCCAGCAGAGCAGGAAATGAAACCCAGGAAATTGTATATTATAAGCATGTGCCCTGCCACTGGGTCCTCCCCCTTATGAAAATTATCGATGAGGCTTGTGGTGCTTCCACCTCGGGGCTAGACACCTCCTTGCCATCTACCTCTTGGTGCTTACCTGGATGCACAGCTAGATATCCTGGGGTGGATCTGCTCAGTCATGGGGTATGTATAGAAATACCTAAATAGACACAGCCCATTTCCAAAGCAGTTTTGTCACTTATATGCCACTTATATGTCACTTATATGGGCACATATTTTTGATTCCACGGTTCTTCCTGCACTTACATACGCCTCAGAGACCTGGGCTCTATGCAAACAGGATGAGAACACTATTCAGGTATCCCAAAGAGGAATGGAAAGAGCCATGCTAGGAGTATCACGTCTCACTCAAGTGAGAGAAGAAATCCGGAGTTCTGACCTCCGTCAGTGGTCAAGAATCAGGGACGCTGTCTCGTTTCAAAACTCACATGGGCCAGTCATGTAATGCGATTCAGAGACGACCGCTGGACTAGAGCTATTACTGACTGGATTCCACGAGACGTCAAAAGACCGCGTGGCCGCCCACCAACTAGATGGTCAGATTTCTTCATCAAATCCCTGAATGAGCGATTTGAGGCTCTTCCTGTTCCTGGAGCAAGCAGATATCATTGGGCTGCACTAGCACGAGACAGGGACAAATGGCACCCGCTCGAGCAAATCAAAGATCAATGGGACAACAAGTGAAGTGATATGCCCACCAGAAGTGCATGCAAGTTCCAGTTGTCCGTGTCCCCATCAACACTTTGTACATCCAGTGTCTTGGAGGGAGGGAGGGAGGGAAGAGAGAAAGAATTCTTCCCTGAGCTGGGAGGACAGTCACTCTGTCAGCATCATGGAGTGGGTTGCTTAGAAGAGGGAGCCGGTGCAAAGGGCCCAGGCACGAGGCTTGACACCTACAGCCCGGGAGCTGGGTACTAAAATCAACCGGTGATGCTGAAATAGAAGGTGGTGAGGGCTCAGTGCTACCATCCAAGTGGTCTATCAGATGCCGTGTATGTTGAGGCCATGGGTCTATTTATTTTAATTTTTAAATTTTTTATAAGGTTGTTCACAATAATTTATTACATTCAGTATTCTAACACCAATCCCATCACCATTACACCTGCCCATCACCATTATTTTAAAGTTTCCCACCACCACACAAGCCTGCCTCAAAGGCAGATCCTGAATAATTTATTTTATATGGCTTGTTATGAATAATCCGCTAAATATCACCCAAAAAGATTTCCTTAAACTGGCCTCACATACTAGGGGAAAAGGCAACTCAGATAGAGAAGGGAACACCAAGTAGAGGATGTCGGGAGGACCCATTCGGGTTGGAAGATGCGAGCTGAAAGTAGACTATAGACCGAATATGAAGGCCACTCAATACCTCTATTGCAAACTACAACACCCAAAAGGAGAGAGAACAAAGTGAAATGCCCTGCCACAGAGGCAGGGTGAGGTGGTGGGGGATGGGGTGGGGGTGGTGAGAGGGATACTGGGATCATTGGTGGAGGTGAATGGGCACTGGTGGAGGGATGGGTAAACGATCACTGTATGAGGAAAATGCAAACACAAAAGTTCATAAGTTTATAACTGTACATCAGAGTGATTCTCTAATAAAAATTTTTTAAAAATTTCCTTAGAGGGAAGTGTGTGAAGATTGTTGTATCTCACCTTGGAGTCATTAAGCCCTCGTATAAGAGATTAGCAATATGTTGCTACAGGTTGAGTCTTGTGTACTGACATATATTTTTTTGATCGAGATCAGTTGCCTTCTACTTTACACCCATCAAATGTGGTGGTGCTACTCTTGGTACATCAGTGGTGTAGAGGATGAGATGTCATATGGCCACACGCACTCCAGGAATTCTAAAAATTTAAGTAGGGTGACACAGTTGGAGTTAAATTCTTAGCTGTATGGTGACTGTGGGGTCCAGAGGCATCTCTGTAGCTTGTTACTCTCTTTCAAGATTTATTGTGAGTCTCCGGATCATGGCCATTGATGAGCTTAGATGGTGCCAGAGGCAGCTCATGGGCATGACTTCCAAGCTCCTGGAAGCACAGGGAGATGGAGGGGCAGGGAGGTCGCCCATTCCTGATTCTGTCAGAGCCTGGAGATTTTGGTCACAAAACCTGCATACTTGAGTTTTTCAGCAGATTCATTCTCGTGTGTGTGTGTGTGTGTGTGTGTGTGTGTGTTGGGGGCTCATCCTGAATCTATGGGAAACAGACCATGAGCATGGTGGTGATTGGGTTCTGGAGGTTTTTGGCTATTGGGGATCTCTTGAGGTGGGTGGTGGACCCACCTGCCCCCCTCAGGGGAGGCCATGAGTTTTAGGCCCAGTACTGCATGACCCCATTAAGAACCACCATGATAACATAACTAAACAACTGCAACAACCCAATAAACAAGGCTGCTAAAAAAGAAGCACTGAGAGAGAGAGAGAGAGAGAGAGAGAGAGAGAGAGAGAGAGAGCCATGGGCTAAGCATGTGCTTTGCATGCAGGAAATCCATAGTGGATCCCCAGCACCAAGTGGTCCCCTGAACCCCACTAGGAGTAAGCTCATGCACTGAGCCTGGAGTACCACCACCAGGCCCCAAAATTAAATAAATAAGCACCCAAGAGTATAATATACACAAAGTGGACGTGTTTTTTTAAAGGGAGATGAGGGCAGGAGAGATAGCAAGAGGTTAAGGGGGTTGCCTTGTACATGTCCAACCTCAGTCATACCCACACCACAGACAGTCCTCTGAACACTGCCAGGAGTAACCGCTGAAAACAAAGCCAAGAGTCAGCCCTGAGCACCATGAGGTGTGAGACCCCTAAAAAATTGAAAAGGAGACAAATGGAGGGGAAATAATATCAGTCACCAAAACTATAAACATTAGCATGAATTATCAATAGATGCAGAGAAAGCATTTGACAAGATCCAACATCCTTTCATGATGAAAACCCTCGCCAAAATGGGGTTTGGAGGAACTTTCCTCAAGATAGTCGAAGCCATCTATCACAAGCCTACGGCAAGCATTATCCTCAACGGGGAAAAACTAAGGGCTTTTCCTCTGAGATCAGGCACAAGACAAGGATGCCCACTCTCACCACTCCTCTTCAATATAGTACTGGAAGTACTTGCGATAGCTATTAGACAAGAAAAAGAGATTAAGGGCATCCAGATAGGAAAGGAAGAAATCAAACTCTCACTATTTGCAGACAACATGATACTATATCTAGAGAAGCCTAAAACCTCTACTAAGAAACTCTTAGAAACAATAGACTTATACAGTAAAGTTGCAGGCTACAAAATCAATACCCAAAAATCCATGGCCTTCATATATGCAAACAATGAGGCAGAGGAAAGGGACACGAAAAAAGCAATCCCATTCACAATCGTGTCCCAGAAAATCAAGTACCTCGGAATCAGCTTAACCAAGGAAGTAAAAGACCTTTACAAAGAAAACTACAAAACGCTACTCCATGAAATCAAAGAGGACATGAGGAAATGGAAACATATACCCTGCTCGTGGATAGGGAGAATCAATGTTGTCAAAATGGCAATACTCCCTAAAGCATTATACAGATTCAATGCGATCCCTATAAGTATACCCATGACATTCTTCAAAGAAATGGATCAAGCAATCCTAAAATTCATATGGAATAACAAACGTCCAAGGATAGCTAAAACAATTCTTGGGAAAAAGATGATGGGAGGCATCACCCTCCCCAACCTCAATCTTTACTACAAAGCAGTAACAATTAAAACAGCATGGTACTGGAACAAAGGCAGAGCCGTAGACCAATGGAACAGGGTGGAATATCCCTACACACAACCCCAAATGTATGATCATCTAATCTTTGATAAGGGAGCAAGAGATGTGAAGTGGAGCAAGGAAAGCCTCTTTAACAAATGGTGCTGGCACAACTGGACAACCACATGCAAAAAAAATGGGTTTAGACCTTGACCTGACACCATGCACAAAAGTCAGATCAAAATGGATTAAAGACCTCAACATTAGACCACAAACCATAAGGTACATTGAAGACAAGGTCGGCAAAACCCTCCACGATATTGAAGATAAAGGTATCTTCAAAGGTGACACGGAACTAAGCAATCTAGTAAAAACAGAGATCAACAAATGGGACTACATTAAACTAAAAAGCTTCTGCACCGCAAAAGATACAGTGACCAGAATACAAAGACTATCCACAGAATGGGAAAGGATATTTACACAATACCCATCAGATAAGGGGTTGATATCAATGGTATATAAAGCACTGGTTGAACTCTACAAAAAGAAAACATCCAACCCCATAAAAAAAATGGGGCGAAGAAATGAACAGAAACTTTACCAAGGAAGAAATACGAATGGCCAAAAGGCACATGAAAAAGTGCTCTGCATCACTAATCATCAGAGAGATGCAGATCAAAACAACCATGAGATACCACCTCACACCACAGAGACTGGCACACATCCAAAAGAACAAAAGCAACCGCTGTTGGAGAGGATGTGGGGAGAAAGGGACCCTTCTACACTGCTGGTGGGAATGCCGGCTAGTTCAGCCCTTTTGGAAAACAGTATGGACGATTCTCAGAAAACTAGAGGTTGAGCTCCCATTTGACCCAGCAATACCACTGCTGGGAATATATCCCAGAGAGGCAAAAAAGTACAATCGAAACAACATCTGCACATGTATGTTCATCGCAGCACTGTTTACAATAGCCAGAATCTGGAAAAAACCCGAATGCCCCAAAACGGATGACTGGTTGAGGAAACTTTGGTTACATCTATACAATGGAATACTATGCAGCTGTTAGAAAAAAGGAGGTCAAGAATTTTGTAGTTAAGTGGATGGGCATGAAAAGTTTCATGCTGAGTGAAATGAGTCAGAAAGAGAGAGACAGACATAGAAAGACTGCACTCATCTATGGTATATAGAATATCAGAGTGGGAGACTAATACCCAAGAACCGTAGAAATAAGTACCAGGAGGTTGACCCCATGGCTTCGCGGCTGGCCTCACGTTCCGGGGAAAGGGCAACTCAGAGAAGCGATCACCAACTACATTGTAGTTGAAGGCCATGTGGGGGAAGGGAGTTGCGGGCTGAATGAGGGCTAGAGACTGAGCACAGCGGCCACTCAACACCTTTATTGCAAACCACAACAGCTAATTAGAGAGAGAGAACAGAAGGGAATGCCCTGCCACAGTGGCAGGGTGGGGTGGGGGGGAGATGGGATTGAGGAGGGTGGGAGGGACGCCGGGTTTACGGGTGGTGGAGAATGGGCACTGGTGAAGGGATGGGTTCCCGAACTTTGTATGAGGGAAGTATAAGCACAAAAGTGTATAAATCTGTAACTGTACCCTCACGGTGATTCTCTAATTAAAAATAAATAAATTATAAAAAAAAACATTAGCATGATTATAAACCACGTTACTATCACTGTCACTGTGATCCCATTGCTCATCGATTTGTTTGAGCGGGCACCCGTAACGTCTCTCATTGTGAGACTTACTTGTTACTGTTTTTGGCATATCGAATACACCACGGGTAGCTTGCCAGGCTCTGCTGTGCGGGCGCGATACTCTCAGTAGCTTGCCAGGCTCTCTGAGAGGGGTGGAGGAATCGAACACGAGTCGGCCACGTGAAAGCCCTACCGCTGTGCTATCACTCCAGCCCCATGTTACTATAGTAATAAGAAAATAAAAACAAATATAGCCCAGAGACCCTCTTCTCATACAGACTATGATCCAAGAGGTCTTCTAACCCATTTTGGCACCCAGAGCAGCTTCTTACAGACATGCCCTAGACTGTGAACTGAACTAAAATATCAGAAATCTAATATTTTAGATTCTATGAGCTGTTGCAGCTGCATACCGCGCAGCCGCAACAGCTCATAGAATCTTCATTCACAGCAATGAAAAGAAATTATTAAATAATGCCTTTTCAGCAGGCCTGATTGTTGGGGGAAAATTCCAAACAATAATAGTGAGTTCTGTATTGAAATATTGAATGTATTCAAAGTATAGAGAATAAAATGAAGATCATTAGCTACTTAGGTGGGGGCTGGGTGGGATGGGGGTATATTGGGGTTCTTGGTGGTGGAACATGTGCACTGGTGAAGGGATGAGGGTTCAATCATTGTATGGCTGAGACTTAAACCTGAAAGCTTTGTATTTTTTTTTCTTTTTCTCACGGTGATTCAATATCCCCGTTTCTCATCGATTCATTCATCATCGAGCGGGCACCAGTAACGTCTCTCATTGAGAGACTTACTGTTACTGTTTTTGGCATATCCAATACGCACGGGTAGCTTGATTCAATAAAATAAAATAAAATAAAATAAAAACCAAAAAAATAGAGCTCAGTGGAGCTGCAACAAAGAGATCTTAATTTTGCACATTCGATTGCAGCATTCTTAGATATCTGTGTCCCTGAACTTTAATGTGGAGGGTTGACATAGAGAAAAATAAGTCCATTTCAGGGGACTCCAGGCCCAGGCAGGAGGAAGAGGAGGAGGAGGAGGAGGAGGAGAGCAGGGCCAGGAAAATAGCGCAGTGGGTAAAGTGCTTGACCAATCCCAGTTTGATCCCCAGAACCACCTGTGGTCCTAAGCACCACCAGGAGTGATCCCTGAGCACAGCTCCTGAGCACAGGAGTACCCCTCCCCATAAAATAAATAAGTCAAATGTTTTAGAAAGAAAAAAATAAATCAAGGGGAGTCAGGGGAAGATTTTTGTACAGGGAAGGTGGCAAGGGAGGGAGGGGTGTCCAGCTGGAAGGCAGGAGGGGACCACCCCACTTGGGACATGTCTGGGATGTAGCTGGGACAGACAAAAAGGACCAGTCTGGACTCTCAGCTGCCCAGCCTGTGGAAGAGCTGAGCACAGGGTTGGAGTCTCTGCTTAGCTGTGATCACCGTGGGGGTAGGGGTGGGAGCCAGGGGTGTGGCAGACAGTTCCCAGGGGCTGTGCATGAAATGAGAGCAAGGGGGGCTGAAGCCCAGCCGCCTGCCTTTAGGGGATGAGCGGAGGAAGAAGAACGAGACAATATCGCTTCCCTCTGCAATGCTGGCAGGGGCGGTGAAGCGTGAGTCAGGCCCCTCCAGCCCGGGGTCTGGCTCATCAGCCACGGTTTTCTCCCGGATGCACTTGCATCACTCACCTCAGAAGCTGCCTTGCGAAACTTGCATCCAATTGCACGCCTCTGGCCGCGTCCTGGGGACAATGGGCACCGAAGGCTCCCAGCCTCGCAGGGCTGGGCGGCCTCCCCCTCGCCACCCCCACACAACCTGGGGCAGGGGACGCACCGCTTCCCATGGCAGCCCAGTCCACCATGGACCAACGACAACCTGAACGGACGAATGCCATCTCCCGAGGCTGGAAGGGAAAGTTAATGACACACGCCAGTGACCACCTCCCTAGACGGAGGAAGATGCAGGAATTCTGTGTTATGGGGGAAAAAAAAACCCCGCTTCTGTGAATGTACCACCAGCATCTCTCTGCCAGGGTGGATGCCAGGATATGAGAGACTCAGCCCCTAACACTAACACACACACACACACACACACACACACACACACACACACGAACCACACACCGGGAACTGCAGCAATTTCCCGCCCATGCGCGCACTGGATGGGAATGCGCTCATCGCTGCAGGCATTCCTGTGGCTTCTCCCGGCACTGAGCACTGCCCTGGCGCCCGGCCAGCCTCCAGGGCTGAAGCAGTGCATGCTGCAGCACAGATCTTCCAGGCCGGACACGCGGGAGCACGGTGGCTGCGAGCCGTGGGCCAGCCCGTGGCAGGCAGGCAGCACCCCGCTGTTCTGCATGGTCTTTTCTCTTTACCTAAGTATCTACCTGCAGCCCAGGCTGCCTTCATTGCTGAAGGGGCTGAAAGACAGACAGGATGAAGGAAAACCTTTGGTGGGAAGGGGAGTCTTGACTTTTCTTTCTTTCTTTCTTTCTTTCTTTCTTTCTTTCTTTCTTTCTTTCTTTCTTTCTTTCTTTCTTTCTTTCTTTCTTTCTTTCTTTCTTTCTTTCTTTCTTTCCTTCTTTCTTTCTTTCTTTCTCTTTCTTTCTTTCTCTCTTTCTCTCTTTCTTTCTTTCTCTCTTTCTCTCTTTCTTCCTTCCTTCCTTTCTTTTTCTTTCCTTCCTTCCATCTTTCTTTCTCTCTCTCTCTCTCTTTTTTTTTTTTGCTTTTTTTTGGGTCACACCTGGCAATGCACAGGGATCACTCCTGGCTCTGCACTCAGGAATTACCCCTGGCGGTGCTCAGGGGACCATATGGGATGCTGGGAATCGAACCCGGGTCAGCCACGTGCAAGGCAAACACCCTACCCGCTGTGCTATCGCTCCAGCCCCCCTCTTTCTTTCTTTCTTTCTTTCTTTCTTTCTTTCTTTCTTGCTTGCTTGCTTGCTTGCTTGCTTGCTTTCTTGCTTTCTTTCTTTCTTTCTTTCTTTCTTCCTTTCTTTCTTTCTTTCTTTCTTTCTATTGAATCACCATGAGATACAGTTAATGTTTGCGTTTCAGTTATACAATGATCAAACACCCATCCCTCCACCAGTGCACATTTTCCACCACCGTCCCCAGAATCCCCACTGCCATCCCAACACCCGCCCCCCCGCCTCTATGGCAGACAATTTCCCCTATACTCTCTCTCTACTTTTGGGCATTATGCTTTGCAATATAGATACTGAGAAGCTATCGTGTTTGGTCCTTTATCTACTTTCAGCACACATCTCCCATCCCAAACGATCCCTCCAACCATCACTGACTTAGTGATCCCCTCTCTATCCCAGCTGCCTTCTCCCCCAGCTCATGAGGCAGAGCCTTGACTTTCATCAAGGTCCAGCACACGCACCTAAGCAGATGCTTTTGGGTTTAAATACGATTGGTGGGGCAGAGAGGTAGTATAGAGTTTAGGCAGCTTGCCTTGCACGTGGCCATTCCTGGATCACTCCCCAGCACCCTGTGGTTCCCCAGGCAATTCTGGGTGCAGCCCTGGAGATTCCTGAGTCCCACCTTGGTGGCCCAGGCAATTCCCTGCACTGAGAGTCTGAACAGCACTGCAGCCTCTGGCCCTGATCCCGAAGTTGGCTGAGAATTGCCCAGAGGGTCCCTTACCCAGGCCTCCTGAGCACTGCTTGGGAAGCTCCCCACCCCCATAAAATATGGAAATTTCCTTCCTGGGAAATACATCAAAGCAAAACTTCCTCTATGCTCCGATGCAAAGGGTTTGACCAGCCACTGTGAACAAATGAAATTACAAAATGAAGAGCCAAGCATTCATCCCGAGAGGCATGTTGGCCACTTGCAGAGGGAAGACAAAGCTTTCTCCGGACTCTGTTCTGGTCAAACTGTGGGACAGCTCAGGCTGAGAATTCTTAGGGTGTTTAGACACTTCCCCCAGCTTTGCAGACTGTGGGAATTGGATGACTTGGAACACACAGCGAGCCAGAGAAACGGATGGGACGGCTTCTGTCCATGGCCACTGAACAGGACGGACCCTGTGTCTACACCAAGCTTTCCCCACCCCTGCTCCCCACTTGCTTGTTCACTTGATATGGTTCCATTGCCTCAATGCTCTTACTAGGGATGCCCACCCCACACACACACACCAAGAGTGTCGGGGGGCCTGCAACCCCAGGGAGCACAGCAGATGACCAGGAGACTCGCTTATTTGTGACTGAGGAGTAAACTGAGCCAACAGCCTCTGAGCATTACTAGGTGAGACCCAGAAATAAGAGAGCAAGAGAGAAAATTTACTGTAAAAACACATATTGATGTTTTTAATAAATTAGGAGCTGGAGCAATAGTACAGCTGGTAGGGTGCTTGCCTTGCACGCAGATGATCCCAGTTCAATCCCCAGGGACTGGAGTGATAGCACAGTGGGTAGGGCATTTGCCTTGCGTGCGGTCGACCCGGGTTCGACTCCCAGCATCCCATATGGTCCCCTGAGCACCGGGGAGCCACACCCAGCATTGTGCTCAGGGCTTACTCCTGGAGTAATTCCTGAGTGCATGAGCCAGGAGTAACCCCTGTGCATTGCCGGGTGTGACCCCAAAAAGCAAGCAAGCAAACAAACAAACAAACAAAAAAACCCGGTTCAATCCCCATCATCCCATATAGTCCCCGAAGCAGCACCAAGAGTGACTTCAGAGTGCAAAACCAGGAGTAACCCATGAGCACCCCTGGGTGTGGCCCCGAACAAATGAATTTAAAAGGTTAATAAATCAAAGGAAACATTTTAATTATAAAATATTGCATCACCTTTATTACTTATGTGGAGCAATGGTTGATACAGAGCACTGGGTGAGTCTGAGGTGCGCTCCAGCCACTTGACATGCACAAAACAAGGCGCATCACCACACAGTTATGTTTTTATTTCAAAGACCTACCGTCTTAGTGACTTTCAAACAACACGGTATTGATCACGCTAGTCCCCTGGCCAGCCATTCATCTCCAGGGCCATAATCTTCCTCCCAACCCTCCTCCAGCCCCTCCCCGAAAGCCTTCCCTTCCTTACTGCTGTGATTGTCGTTGCTGCTGTTGTCATCATAACCAGGATCAAACTCAAGAGCAGCGCTGCCCACACTCACTGGCCACGCACTGACCTCGCACCGACCCTGTGCCCCCAGTGCCATGCCCAAGGAGCAACCCCCACACACACCACACACACACCAGAGAATGTGCCCTCCCTCAGGAGAGACCTGCAAATGGTAGGAAGTCATCCGGGGGCCGCTCTCAGCTCAGCACCAGGCCTTCCCGCTCCATCCTAGTTGCTGTGGGCCACAAGCCTTTTTTTTCCCCCCTGTGGTCACACAGTACTGGAGGGCAGACTTAGAACACAGCTCCTTGGCCTTGGGCATTTGGGTTCCTTCCCTATTCTGGCTGTGTCCTGAGAGCTGCAGTGAGCCTTGGGGCACATGTGGGGGTGTGGGACAACTTTTAGGGGGGGTTGTGTTCCTTTCCTTTGGGGGGAGCCACACCCAGCAGTGTGCTCAGGGCTTACTCCTGGCGCTGTACTCAAGGACCACTTCTGGTGGCTTGGGGGATCTGATGGAGGATCGGGAATTGAACCCAAGCTGGCTATGTGCAAGACAAATGCCTTTTCCTTCTAAACTATTGCTCTGGCCCTCCTGCGGTATGACTTTGTACGCCAATGTGACCCTATCACCTAAATTTTATTAAGTTGGATTTTTTGTTTTTAAGGAAAACCCTTCTTGGAGGTTTTCAAACATTAGAAAACATTTGCATATATTTTGCAAATGAACAAAAGGGGAAATCACATAGAGCTCCGTTCATGCAGTGTGTGTGTGTGTGTGTGTGTGTGTGTGTGTGTGTGTGTGTGTGTGTGTGGCGGGATGATCCGTGAACGCTGATCTGTGTGGACAAGAGAGGAAGGATTTCATCTCAGTGCTTGGAGCTCTCTGCAGGCGGGAGGGAAGGAGCTCCTGCATGTCTAGGTTCTGCTGCTCCGCCCAGGACTCCCAGGGGGTCCCTCGGTCCCCTCTGTCCATGAGAGAGTCCCAGATCCCTGAGGCTGTCAGCTGCTTGAGCCTGTGCAGCTCAGAAATTAGAGTTCCCAGGCGGAAGTGTCTGGAACTCTTCCGACTCCCAGAGAAAGGGAAGATGGACTGGGCCGAGGCTCGCCCACCAGATGGCAGTGCAGACGAGATGACCTGCCGTCTGGAGGTAGGGGGCACCTTTCAGGTCCTGCCCTGGCAGTTTCACTGCTACTCAGACTCCTCCCCCGGGTTCACTCCGGGCTGCGTGCTGCGAGGATCCTCGGGGATGAAGTTCACGCTTTAGAGCACATTCGCCTGTATGCCTGTGGTGGCTGGCACTGACCCTGTGGCCTGGTGCTCTCAGTGGACTCTGCCCAGGGAGACTTTCCTGGGTCTCCTCCAAGGCGGCGTTACTCCAGCCTGGCACACCTGCCCTGCAGTCTCCTGGTGTCCCAGGGGAGCTTGCTGGGAAGAAGCTGCTGGAAGTCAGGAGCACGGGCTCACTGGAAAGGCAGGAGTTGTCGATTCTCCTTTCTCTGGCCTGATTCCTGGGCCTTGGAGCAGCTGAAAGGGGACCCATAGGGGGAGCAGTAGAAAAGAGTCACTCCTCTCAGGAGTGACTGGAGACTTAGGGGGTTGGTTCCCCTCTGCTTCTGGATGCATCTTTTGCAGCCACCGGGACAAGCTTGTTGAAAATGGCATCTTGGGGCCGGAGCGATAGCACAGTGGGTAGGGCGTTTGCCTTGCACGCGGCCGACCCGGGTTCGATCCCCGGCATCCCATATGGTCCCCCAAGCACCGCCAGGAGTAATTCCTGAGTGCAGAGCCAGGAGTAACCCCTGAGCATTGCTGGGTGTGACCTAAAAAGCAAAAAAAAAAAAAGAAAATGGCATCTTGCAGCCAGCTGCTTGCTGGAAGCGCATGATGAGAGCAACTCTAGAAGCTAGAAAGGAGTGGTGTTGGACAGTTGCCTTGGCTATAAGGTTGTAAGTTCAATTCCCAGTACCACTGCAGACACCAAAGGGGATCCTGGCAGCTCTGTGGTTGGGGATGCCCAGCACTGCCCATGATATCAAACCACCCCAAAGCCTGGTGTGTGTGTGAGCCCCACCACAACCAATGGGTATGATACTCGGATTTTAACAACAAGGGGTGTAAGCACCACAGCCAGGATGCTCAACCCTTGGCGAAACACGTATGACCAACATGGGGACTCCAGGCGGGCATATATAAAGCACTTCAGCGAAAGGAGCCGAGGGTCTCCATGCACACCACGGCTGAGCGTCTAAGCACCGTAACCTGCTATGTGACCCCTGCAGGCACCACAGCCAGGGGTATACTCACCCCCGTGATCACAGCAGCAGCAGCAAAGTGAAGGGGGGGGGGGTGGCAATTGTCACCACCATCCTCTTCCTCCTCATAAACAAAACCAAAAATTACAAGTTGAACACGATTGTAAACCTGTGACCTAAACTACAATTTTTTTTAAAAAAATTGCAAGGATGAGAGCACTGGAGCTATAGTACAGTGGGTAGCACATTTGCCTGGTACATGGCCAACTCGGATTCGATTCCTGGCACCCCATATGGTCCCTCAAGCACTGCCAGGAGTGATTCCTGGGTGCAGGGCCAGGAGTAACTACTCCTGAGCATCGCTGGATGTGATCCACAAACAAACAAGATTTTAAAAAGGTTTTAGCCACACCTGGTGGTGCTCAGGGTTTACTCCTGGCTTTGTGCTGGTGTGCTTGGGGGAAGATCTGGGGTGCCAGGGGTGGAACCTGGGTGGACTGCATGCAAGACAAGCACTCTACCTCTATGCTGCACTCCCTCTCTCTCTCCCTCTCTCTCTCTCCCTTTCTCCTCCCTCTCCCTCTCTCTCCCTCTCCCTCTCTCCCTCTCTCTCTCCTCCCTCTCCCTCTCTCTCCTCTCTCCTCCCTCTCTCTCCCTCCCTCTCTCTCCTCCCTCTCTCTTTCTCCCTCTCTCTCCCTCTTTCCCTCTGTCCCTCTCTCCCTCTCTCTATCTCCCTCTCTCTCTCTCTCAAAGCAATTCAGAGGCCAGTGAGATAGTACAAGGGTTAAGGTGCTTGTCAGCCAACTCGATCTCCAGGACCTCAAGGTCCATTGAGTGCCAGTGGTCATTTCAGAGTGAGAGGTGGTAAACTAGAACTTTCTGTCTTGGAGCTGGTGTTGCAGACACCGATTCTACAATCTGGCAGGATCGGGATGTGTATCCTGGGCCTTGTCTCCTCTTAGCTATGTGAATCCTGTGAGAAACTTATGCCCCTGAGCCGCAGGTTGTTCATCAGTGCTAATAGCATCTTTCTTCATAGTGACGTCATCCCCACCATGCCCTTAGCTCCCTCCCTGGCCCACTGGACTTGATAAGCGCCAGCAATTATTTATTACTGCTTCATTATGACTCTCATCACAGTAACACGTGCTGCTCCAATGACCTTTTCTCTATTTAGGGATTATTTTGCAGGGGGAAGCCTGCCAAAGCAGGACTCGGGGCCCCAGGGGCCACTCCTGGAGATGCTCGGCCAAGTGGGCCAGTAACTCAGTGCCATAGTATGAGGATGTGGTGCTGCTTGGGCCCAACAGTGCTCAGGAGACCGTGTGGTGCAGAGGATGGGGCTTGAGCTGGGCACAAGCCTTGCCAACCTCTGTGCTACCTCCCAGAGCCTATAACTTGAGACTTTTCTCATGAGATGATTTACTGGTGTATTGCTATTCCCTCCCTCTGTTATTGTCACAGTTGCTGCTGTGATGACACAGCCCTCACACTCCCGCACCACTTCTGGGCTCACCAAGGGTTTCTCTCCTTTAGCTGTGGTGCTCACTCTCAGTGCTCACCAGGGTCACACTTCCTCACTGTGGGCACGGGCACGTCTTGTCAGTGGTGATGCTCTCAGGGGCCATGCCCTTTTTGTGGTGCTTCTACATGCCCCACACCTGGGGCGGTGGAGCAGGTGGAAATCACCGGCAGCAGCAGGGACTGTGGAAACCAGAGCAGCCAGGTATGAATGGCTGGACTGCTCAGAACATGTAGGGTACCAGGGATTTGAACTCATGACCATACACTTGCAAGGCAGATGCTCTCAGTCCCTGAGCTATTCAGGCTCTAGGGATATATCTTTCTCCTGTTAAGGTTAGATACATCCAAACTTCCCGCTGCTAGCTAAATACATACAGCTATTTTTCTGTTTTCTTTGTATAGATATAGATATCTTAGAATAACAAGCATCTGCCTCCTCATGAGCCCTGGTATTGCCTAGGCAGTTTTTTTCATCCAGACCAAGGGAGAGCACTGGGTGGTGGAAGGTCCTCAGGCTTCCGTGTCTGATGGCTGGTTCCAGGTCAGCTGAACGGGCCGTGTCTCACTACACAGGCCAGAGGGGAAAGGCAGGCTTGCGGGCATGATAGTAGGAATCCCAGAAGGAAGTGAAAGCTAGTGGTAGGGCCAAACTCCTCCACCGTGTTAGCCAGCGGACTCTGTGCACGGTGCCCCGACCACGTGAGGTCACCTGTTCCCCCTGGGTCTGGTCACTTGCAAGCATTTGCACTCAGCTCATCCCTCCTGACTGGTGGTACCTTAGAGTGCAACCTTTTGGCTTGGCCAAGCTTGGATACATGGCAAAGAACTTCAGGAAGGAAGGGGGGAAGTCGAGTCCAGAAGGATAGTCCAGTGGGTAAGAAACTTGCTTTGCACGCTGCTGACCTGGGTTCAATCCCTGGCATTCCTCATGGTCTCCCCCACCAGGTTCCATCAGGAGTGATCCCTGAGCACAGAGCCGGGAGTAAGCCCTGAGCACTGCCAGGTGTATCCCAGAAACACAAACACCGCCCCCAGCCCCGAAAATTTTTTTAAAAGTCCAGCCCCGACTGGGGAGGGACGCCCCTGCTGGAGATCCGGGGCTCCTGACAACAGTGCCCTGTGCCTCCAGGACTCAGCCCTCCCGGGGCCCTCGGAATCGGAGCCTCTGAGTCTGTTGCAGTCCCCGCCCCAGCTCCAGGCCCCTGTGTGTGCCCCTGAGCTCAGCGCCCCCTTTTGGCAGGAGCGAGGGCCCGAGCTCACTGAGTGCCAGGAGAGGAGCGTGAGCACTGGGTGGAGCTGCCCAGAGAGTGGGTCCTGCAAGCAGAGGCGCATCCCAAGGCCGGGTCCGCGGGAAGCACAGCACAGGTTTGGCGAGTCCTGGGCCTGGATGCCGGGACCCTGGCCCCAGGCGGCTTTTGCCTTCCCTGTTCCTTTCAGAAGGACAGACAATGGCAGGACACCCTCCGGACCAGCGGTCAGGGTTCAACCCTTCACAAGCCCCATAAGGGCCTGACGCCACGTCTGATGGGTTTTGTAAGACCTGGGAAAGAGTGAAGATGTCTCACTATATTTAACAGATTTTAGGGTGGGGAAAGAGGGGACCGAGGAGGCTGAGATATATAAAATAGAGAGACCTAAACCTAACGTATTGGTTCAGTTGGAACATTCCTCTGTTCCTTTGCTTGTTTGGGGGCCACATCCAGCAGTGCTTGGGGCTTACTCCTGGCCAGCACCTGTCTTTTGTTCTCTCACCTCAGCTCCTGACATTCCTCTTCTTATGCTACGTGAGCTCATAAGAAACCAGAACCCCAACATCAGGTCCAGGAGCCACCCCAAGACTGGGGCCCAGGGTTTGTCTTTTGTGGTTTTTACTTTCCTTGGTGGGGGAGAGGTGGTGGGGCCTTTTGGGTCACACCTGATAATGCTCAGATGCCCAGGGGTTACTCCTGGCTCTGCACTCAGGAATTACTCCTGGTGGGGGGACCAGGCGAGATGCCAGAGATCAAACCTGGGTTGGCCACATGCAAGGCTAACACCCTCCTCTCTGTATTATTGCTAGGGCCCCTAAAGCACAGAGGATGGCTGCAGGTATCAGCAGCTCATGGTCCCCTAATTATCCCTGGGAGAGACCCCTGAGCACTGCCTGGGAAGTAGCCCCCAGGCACTGCTGGATGTGCCCCCAAATCCACAACTGCCAAAGGAAATGAAACAAAAAAAAATTCCTTTCCAGAGACTCTCCACAGACTTTTCCTCCAAGTCCACCCCTGGCCGTATGATTTCATTCAGCCTTCTCTAATTTTCTGCATCGCCAAGAACTTGGGTTTTTATACCTATGGTGATACTAATGCATCCTCACAGGCTATGTTCTTATATATAAGATCTAAATTCTTTATGAAGATAGATAGGAGCCAGAAAGATGGTACAGTAGGTAGAGTGCTTGCCTTGCATGCAACTGATCAGGGTTCCAGTCCCTGGCACCCCCAGGGGGTCCCCTGATCACCACCAGGAGCAGAGCCAAAAGTAATCCATGACTGAGTATGGGTGGGTGTCACCCAAAAAAAAAAACAGTGCTCTCTGCCCTTCTCACCCACACTCAAACAGGTGACAGGACCAGGCAGAGACAAGGTAGAGAGCACAGGAATCTCACCCACATGGCATGGCCTCAGCCCATGACGAAGGAAGCTGAGACACAGGGATCAGCTGGGGTACAGTCCTGGAAAGGCCCAGTGACAGGTTACAGAGCAGCAAACTCCAACATGGAGACAGGTGACAGGTTCCTCTCAACTGGACAGATTCCAGAACACTAAAGGCAAGAACAGTGCAAAAGAAAGAGCAGATCACTGAACACTGGAGGTGACCAGGACCTGGGAAGCCGGAAGAGTGAGAGAAGAGAGAGGGCAGGGGGAGAGGGAGATAAAGAGAGAGAGGGAGGGAGAGAGGGAGAAAGAGGGAGAGAAAGATAGAAAGAGAGAGGGAGATAGAGAGAGGAAGAGAGAGATGGAGAGGGGAGAGAGAGGGAGAGGGAGACAGAGAGAGGAAGAGAGGAAGAGAGGAGAGAGAGAGGGAGAGAGGGAGAGAGAGGGGGCCCAGACCCATCTGTTTGAACTGTATAATAAACCTTAGCTTCTTAAACAAACAAACAAAAAGGAGCATATGGGTATTTGGTAGGATAGCAAATTATCATCCCAAAGCCTAATTTGGAGAAGGAGAGGATTTTACAGCAGGTATGGTGTTTGCATTGTATGTGGAAAACCCAGGTTTTTTGTTTTGGTTTGGGTTTTTAGCTTTCTGTGTCACACCCAATGGTGCTCAGGGGTTACTCCTGGCTCTTTACTCAGGAATCACTGGGTGTGGTCAAGGGAAAAAACAACAACAATACTATACCAAAACGTTATTTGTAAAGAACATTCCTGGAACTCAAAACAACTTTCCAGAAATTTTTTTTTTCCCTGAGGAGCCAGTACTTTTTTCTATAAGAGGCCAGGTCAAGCCATGTTCAACTTTGCGGCCTGGTCTCTGCAGCGCATTATTCTCTGAGTCTTTGTTTTTATTACACACTTTTAACAATATTAAAACTGATTTCTGCTCTCAGGCTGTGCAAAGCAGGCTGTGGTCTGGATCTGGCCTGCAGAGTGTAGTTTGTTAACAGCAGGTTAGCCCCAGCTCAGCTCCCAGAAGAAAAATTAGCCCCTAGTGTCGCAAAGATGCCAAATGAGATGATATACCTAAATCTGCTAGGTTCGGAGAGGACACCATGGTGGAGAGCCAGGCTTACAGGCGTGAGGACTCGGGTTTGAACCCGGCACCGCCATGCCAGTGGGGATCCTTGCACACAGCTGTGTGTGATGCCCATGTCTGAGAGGCATCTCCACAGTGCAGTCAGACCTCGAGTGAGTGAAGCCTGGTGATCCCCACACATCACAGCCAGCACGAAGGAAAGGCGAGAGGGAAAACATTCAGGATTAAATAAAGCTGCTGTGAGAATCATGAGGTCTATCCCTGGCGTGAAGAATTATCAGACAGTGTTTCAAAGCTGAGTGTTTGGGTAAATCTTCTCGAAGTGAAATTTGTTGGGCACCAGGATGTGGCTGACCTGCATACCTGAGACCTTGGGTTTGAACCCTGACATGCCCCTCTGAGGCAGAGTGCGGTCCCCAGCTCCGATGGTGTGACCCCTGCACAACCAAGCGTGCAGCCCCCAGCACAACAACATATGACAACAAGAACAAGGGGAAAGGGAGGGGGGAATAAAGGGTTGGGATGTGGCTCAGCAGAAGAGAATTTGCTTGCTTTGAATGTGTGAGGCCCTGGGTTTGATCCCTGGCACTGAAAAGCATAAAAATAATAATAATTGTTGCACTAAAGTTTGGCTAGGCAGTCTGCGGCATTGAGATGTGCACTCGAAAGAAATAATTTACGGAGGATCACAAACTATCTCTGGTATTGTGACCCAGAGCAGTCTGTTCAGCATCTTTTTATTAACTAGCTTAATGTCCTAACCAATGATATTCAGCCACATAGGCAGAATATGCAAATTAACTTAGTCAACAGAAACAGAATCAAAGTCAGTTACATAAACGGAAAAATGTAGTCAGTTACAGTAACGGAAAAACAATTTTTATATCCAAGTCTAGCTAGGCCTGAGATATGTGAGATGTTGTACACCAATCAATAGTAATAATAATAGTAGTAATAATAATAATAAGGAAGGGGCTGGAGAGATAATACACTATCTCATTGGTTAAGGCTCTTGTCTTACATGCAGCCAATCCCACTTTGATCCATGGCATTTCTTATGGTCCCCTGAGCACTGCCGTGAGTGATTCCTGAGCACAGAGGCAGGAGTAAACCCTGAGCATAACCAGGTGTGCCTCCCTCCAAAATCGAAGAAGAGAAAGACGAGGGATATCCCTAGCACTTCATAGTCCCCTGATAACTGCTCCGAGGAATCCCCAAACCAAGAGCCACGGAGTAAGTCCTGAGTATAGCTGGATGTGGCCCCCAAAGCCAAAACAAGCAAACAAAAAACCCAAATACATAAATAATGAAAAACACAGAGAACATCCATGAGCTTTTGTCCCATCAACAGCATTGAAAGGCTTTAAAATTCATGGCTTGCCTCTTCTGTCCCGGAGAACAAAGACTATTAAACTTGTTTACATGGGATTATTAAACCTACTTTAATACTCATTTGCCTTAGTTTAATTATTACTTTTACACTTTGGATTACTTTACTGGATTCAGCAGATCAATAGATTAGTAAAATAATCCCATAGCATCATTATAATGCTGTAAAAGAACCGCAGAGATTTCCCCCAAAGAAGGGCCAATGTGATGCGACAGAAAGTCAGGGCAGGGACATGGGGGATGGAGAGGACGCATGGCCATGGGCAGGTGGCCTCCTGTCCACTGGATCCTCAAGTTAGGGCCACCTCCTGGTAGCTCCCTTCCTGAAAGCAGTCCCTTTCAAACTCGCGATGTTTCTTTAATAAAGGCACAAAAGTAGAAGCCATCCGCCCATTAGACTCGGGGATCCTACCCTCCTCAGGAACCTGCCTGTAGAGGAGAGAGACTAGAGAGAAGACGCGGTGGGTAGGGCACCGGCCTTCCACCCGGCTGACCTGGCTTCATTCCCTGGCACCACACAGGATCCCCTGAGCCCCGTCCAGAGGGATCTGAGTAAGAACCAGAAATAAGCCCCGTACACCGCCAGGTGAGGGCCCCCAAACAAAAGCCTAAGTCTGGCTGTACAGGTAAGTCGGAGCGGAGTGGCAGAGAAGGGCATCACGGATGGCAGCACAGAGCAGGGGGTGCAGCTCAGCACCTGCACGTGCCGAGCTCTCGGTTCCCTCCCACCCTGCGGGGTGGGGGCGGGGGAGCCCACACCTTCCAGGCTGGAGAAACACTTCAAAGCAGTAAATTGGAGAAACCGCTTCAGAATGTTCCCTTTGAGGAATACCTCCAAAGAGAGGATGAGCCCGGGTTCCAGTGCCACATGCTCCCAAATATCACCTAGTGACCCCTGAGCATCCAAGGGGGTCACTTGGAATGCCACCGGGTGTGACTCAACCCCCCCCACACACACACACACGAATACCCCAAATACATAGACAGGACCTAAGTTTACAGACACTGGAGAGGCCCCACATTTCCCAGGGACAGCCCTGTAGGTCAGGGAGTTGCTGGCACCCGCTTGCCCCAGGTCACGGAACTGTCACTGAGCAAAGCCAAAAGCAGCACTGGAGCCTTCTAAGGAGTGCCCCTGCCCTGCGCCCAGCCTGCTCCCCAGGTAGGGCGGGGATGGGCTCACCTGCCCTGCCCACTCCTTCTCCACCCAATGGCTGCTTTCCCATGGACTTCCGCTCTGCCGAGCACAGTGGCCTGTGTGCAAGCATTTGTAAGGACGGGGCCTCCAAGAAAGCAGCAGCGTTTCCTGGCATCTGCCTCTGCACCAGGGAGGTGTGTGTGGGGGAAGGTTATCGAGCTGGAAAAGGGGGTAGACTCCACAGCCACAGACGGGACCTGAAGGCCTCAGTATGTGGCTGACTAGTTGTGTAAACTTGAACACATTTCCTAACTTCTGGCCATCTACACGAAGCATGTAGCCCAGTGACAAGGACATGATCAGCGCACAGAAATGTATTTTTCTTACTTTTGAGTTCTTATCTGTCTGCTGGAGAAACACCATAAAAAGAAAACTACCTGGGGTCAGAGACACAGTACAGTGGGGAAGGAGGGGAAGGAGCCCACCAGGGTTCGATTCCCAGCATCCCATATGGTCCCCCGAGCACCACCAGGAGTGATTCCTGAGTGCAGAGCCAGGAGTAACCCCTGAGCATCATTGGGTGTGACCCAAAAGCAAAATAGAAAAAAGAAAGAAAAGAAAGAAACAAGAGAGAGAAAGAAAACTAATCACAAACAGTTGGTTTATGTGTTCCCCTTCATTATCTTCCTTTTTTTTTTTTTTGCTTTTTGGGTCACACCTGGTGATGCACAAGGCTTATTCCTGGCTCTGCACTCAGGAATCACCCCTGGCGGTGCTCAGGGGACCATATGGGATGCTGGGAATAGAACCCGGGTCAGCCACGTGCAAGGCAAACGCCCTACCCGCTGTGCTATCGCTCCAGCCCCCATTATCTTCCTTTAAAGAAAAAATCCATTCAATGGGCACTGGTGAAGGGATGGGTTCCCGAACTTTGTATGAGGGAAGTATAAGCACAAAAGTGTATAAATCTGTAACTGTACCCTCACGGTGATTCTCTAATTAAAAATAAATAAATTATATAAAAAAAAGAGGAAATTAGAAATCTGTATTTTGGAATTATCTCACTTCTGGGTATTTAACAAAAATGTACAAACACTCTAATTCGGTGTTATTTATCTACATCTCAGTTTACTGTAATATTATTGACAATAGCCATGAACTGAAAATAAACTGTCATTGAGAGATAAAAAAAAAAAGAAAAAATCCATTCAAATCCGCAAACCGTTGACTGCCGTGTATCTACATGCTCCGGGTACAACCCGGTTGTATCCTATCTCCACACGCTGGAATAAGTCAGCCTGTCCCTCCAATCCCGGCTACCGTTTAAATTTCAGTAAGCGGCACTCATTCATCTAAGCTCTAGATGTGATTGACAACCATCAGCATTTTCGGGGGCGGGGGTGCTGTTGTGGAAAGCTGGGATGGGGGGGGGGGGTCACATGCCAGAATTACTCTTACTGCTCCAACCTCTGGAGTTTCCAGGCCGGCGAGTGAAAATAATCAGCTATCAAGGGCTCCCCCTACAGGCACCAAAGTGCAAAGACTGACATTCAAGGGGAGGGCATCCGGAAGGGCATTGCTGTGGGCAGAGAATGGACTCCCTGCTTCCATAGTGAATACTTCCAGGATGAACCTGAGGAACGGTAAGACTTCCTTGGAACTTTATCTCTTTCTGATGGGTGGAAGCTTGGTACCAGCAGCCCGCATTTTCTCACAACAGCTCAGAGACAAAAGCTCAGAAGGGATTCAAAGGTTGGGTGGTGGGGAGGGTGATCCTATGAGAAACAGCAGAAGGAATGAGGACAAGGAGTGACTATGGAGAGACACCGGCATGGACCCCGGCGCAGGAGGGCGAGCAGTCTCAGCTACACGACCCCATTGGTGGGGAGTCAGTGACAGGTCTCATTTCACACGCAGGAAGAGCCCGTTAACCAGGATCTCTGCACCCGCACAGTAAAAGTCCAGGGGTGGAGGCCTCGGTAGGAAAAGTTTAAGCAGGGATTTTGTCATAACCAAAGTTCGCTTCATCATGGGCTGGAGCGATAGCGCAGCGGGTAGGGGGTTTGCCTTGCATGCGGCCGACCCAAGTTCGATTCCCAGCATCCATATGGTCCCCTGAGCACCACCAGGAGTAATTCCTGAGTGCAGAGCCAGGAGTAACCCCTGTGCATTGCTGGGTGTGACCCAAAAAGCTCGCTTTATCGAGCACACTGAGATGGAGACTTGATGGGGGGGAAAAAAAAAAAGCAAAGCAGGTCTTTATTCACACCAGCTGACTGGGTCGGGGGAACGCAGCGAGGCAAGTACCTGGAGCTATCAGCCAGGAATCAGAGGTTCCGAAAGCACTTTTAGAGAGCATATGCAGGTTCCAGGATGGTGACGATCTTGCGTGTTGCAGTGACCTGAGTTGGACCCCTTAGCCCCGCATGTGCCCTGCTGGGTGACACTCTGGAGGTCCCCAGAATGACAGAGCCTGTGTAAGTGCCACATGGTGGGCCCCAAGTACTAAACTGAGCTGTCCTTCCAACTCAGTTGATGAGT
Source organism: Sorex araneus (assembly GCF_027595985.1). Taxonomy (NCBI): domain Eukaryota; kingdom Metazoa; phylum Chordata; class Mammalia; order Eulipotyphla; family Soricidae; genus Sorex; species Sorex araneus. The sequence continues at coordinate 36,218,865 of NC_073302.1, forward strand.
GTCACCAGTGCTCGGGTCACTGCCTGGGAGACCACCCCCCCCACACACACACAAATACTATTAATTTTTAGGACAAATGACATAAAAATCAAACAAAAGGGTAGATTGTGCTCTCATTATCCTGTGCCCTAGTTTTGTTGTTGTTGTTGTTGTTGTTTTGGCTTTTTGGGCCACAGGCTCTGCAGTCCTGGCTCTGCACTCAGAAATTACTCCTGGCAGTGCTCAGGGGACCATATGGGATGCCAGGAATCGAACCCAGGTGGGCCTCGTGCAAGGCAAACGCCCTCCCCAGCCCCTGTGCTCTAGTTCTGTATGACGGAGTCAGGGCCCGGTACATGGGGCCTCTGCATACTTTCTAACTTCCTGTGACTCTGGAATGATCTCGAGATACAGCACTTTTTAAAAAATCCCGATGACATACTTCACCCCCGAGAGGCTCCAAGTTGCCCCACAGGCAACCCGGCCTGTTTTGGAGAGTGCATTGCCATCAGCCACACAAGGCTTGGTGCAAGTATCAACAGGCAGCCGGGTTCATTTCGAAACCGTAATCAATCAGCTCGGAAGATTTACACTCTCGATTAGGGAGGCCTGTGTCGTGTTGACAGGTGTCTAATTGGGCTAGGCTGATCATAAATCTTCAATTATCTGGGCTCCTGTCATTAAAATCACCTATGGGCAACACATCCTTACTACTGCTTCCCCCGGGAGAGGGGGGGCAACCGGGGACCAGGCACAGGCTTAAAGGCGGTTCACTCAATCACTGCAGCGTGGCAGGTTGTTGAGGTCTTACTCCCGCCACTGTGATTTGCAGTAAGAAACACATCTTGGGTTTTGGTTGGGTTTTGTTTGTTTATTTGTTTGTTTGTTTTTTCACTTTTCAGGGGGTTTTGGTGCTCCAAGTGGTGCTCTGGGACTACTGCTGACTCTATGCTTGGAGGAGGTCATGCCTGGCAGTGCTCAAAGGACACACCAGGGTAGGGGTGGAGGAGGTAGCGGCGGGTGTTGAACCCTGCGTGCAAAGGATGTTCTTCAGACTGCCGAGTTCTCTCTCCAGAGGATTCATTTTCTATCACTAAACTCCAACCCACAGCAGGTACTCAGTACTAACTGTCAGAGATCAAAGGGGGAAAAATTATATGAGCAGTTGTTATTTCCATGGGCCTGGGGGTAGATTTTTTTTTTATCCTGAAGCAAAGATATCCAAATAAATCTCAGATTTTTTTGTGTGGGGGTCACACCCGGCGATGCACAGGGGTTACTCCTGGCTCATGCACTCAGGAATTACTCCTGGTAGTGCTCAGGGGACCATATGGGATGCTGGGAATTGAACCCGGGTTAACTTTGTGCAAGACAAATGCCCAAACCGCTGTGCTATCACTCCAGCCCCAAATCTCAGAGATTTTACTTTAAAATTAGGACCAATGTCCACCCATATATCCAGGTATTTATGTGTGTTTGGCAGTCTCTGAGATAATAGGTTTTGGGGGGGGTTTAATTTGTTTTTGCTTTTTGGGGGGTCACACCCACACCCAGTGATGCTCAGGGTTTACTCCTCACTCTGCACTCAGGAATTACTCCTATTGGTGCTTGGGGGACCATGTGGGATCCCAGGGGTTGTGACTGTGTGCAAGGCAAATGCCCTACCTGCTATACTATCGTTGCATCCCTGAGATATAGGTTTGACCTCTGAAGATCTCCTAATGCCACTTAGTTTTGTTAGTTTCCAAAGATACAGTAGCACAACTTGATTTAGGACAAAGTTAAAAAGGTAGGCTTTTCCAGACAGCAAAGCCAAGTGAATTATTCAACATATCTCCTTGCTTAAAAATCCCTGCCAGAACAATCTCCCACTCAGGACGAGAGAGAGTACAGCAGGGAGGGTGTTTGCCTTGCACACAGCTGATCCGGGTTGGATTCCCTGGCATCCAATATGGTCCCCAGAACAGCGCCAGGAGTGACCCCTGAGTGCAGAGCCAGGAGAAACCCCTGAGTATCCGCCAGGTATGGCCCGAAAACAAAGAGAAAGATCAACCTCCCAACTGTACCTGTTTCTTTCAGAAACTGGGGCCCAGGGTTCAGCTTGGTGGGTAAAGACACCAGCTGTCAGCATAAGGCATGGGTTTAGTGTCTGGGCTGCCCACTCGGGCCCAGCAAGGCCCCAAGAGGCCTGCTGTCACTCAGCAGTGTCGTCTCTGGCACACAGCCTGCTGCGTGTGAGCATGAGATGGGCAGCTCCGGGGCCATGTGTGTGAGCACGACCTCCCCACCACAACCAAGCGTGCATGATCCTTGGCCGTCAAGACAACAACATTCTCTGAGGGCAGGGGAGGAGGTCTGCAGGGGGCCGCCGAGCAATACTTGGCGTGGTCACTAAAGAGACGGCCCGTGTGCACAGCAGTTCGGCTGTGACGGTGCAGCAGGCCTGGGGACTGCCAGGACCACCCAAGGCTACAGCTAGCAGTGCTCAGGGATCCCTGTAGTGTCAGGGCTCGAGCTTTGGGCCTCTTGTACACCGGGTATGTGCTCCAGGTCGTGAAGCTGTCTCCCTGGCCGCCAAGGTGGGGCATCAGGGGGACCCCTCAGAGGTACTCAGGGAGCCGGGGAGCCCCTCCTGGTGATCCCAAGCCAACCACGCTGGAAGGCTGAATGCGAGCGTCCAAGGATGTGATGCTGAGTCTCTCGAGGGGCTGGGGACGATCAGGACCACACCCATGGCGTTCGGAAACCTCCAGGCCTACACCTGGCAATGCTGGGGGGTCTTCAGGTGCCAGGGAGGGAGCCTGGATGCAGGCACACCCCCAAACCCCTGTACTACAATGGTTGGAGTCTACCACAAGTTTGTGGGGGTGGAGGACAGTTAGGACAGAGAATGGACCACTATGATGGTAATAGTTGGAAATGATCACACTGGACAAGATCTGAGTGCTGAAAGTAGGTAAAAAGATATAGACAATAACCTTTCAGTATCTGCATTGCAAACCACAACGCCCAAAAGGGGGGCGGGGGTGGGGAGTGCCTGCCACAGAGGCAGGCTGGTGGTGGGGAGGTGATGGGAAGGAACCCGAGGACATTGGTGCTGGGAAATGTCCACTGGTGGAGGGATGGGTGTTGGAACACTGTATGACTGAATCCTAATTATGAACGCTTTGTAAGGGTCTCATAGTGATTCAATTTAAAAAATCTATTTAAAAATTAAAAATTTTTAAATAAAAATTTTTATTTTATCTTATTTTTTTAAATTTATCTTATTGAATCACCATGTGGAGAGTTACAAAGTTCTCAGGCTTATGTCTCAGTTATACAATGCTCAAACACCCGTCCTTTCACCAGTGCCCATATTCCACCACCAAAAAAAAAAAAAAAAACCCAGTATACATCCCACGCCCTGCCCCCCAACCACCCCCCTGCATAACTGAAAAATTTCACTTCCTTTTCTCTTTACCTTGATTACATTCCATATTTCAACACAATACTCACTATTGTTATTGGAGTTTCAACACAGAACTCACTACTCTTGTTAGAATTTATCCCCCAAGAATACGGCCCTACTGACAGGGAAATATTTGATAATTAGTTTTCCACTGATGAGAATGAAGAGATATAAAATTTTTAGAATAAAAAAATTGGGGGGCTGGAGCAATAGCACAGTGGGTAGGGCGTTTGCCTTGCACGAGGTCGACCCGGGTTCGATTCCCAGCATCCCATATGGTCCCCTGAACACAGCCAGGGGTAATTCCTAAGTGCAGAGCCAGGAGTAACCCCTGTGCATCGCCGGGTATGACCCAAAAAGCAAAAAATAAATTCAAAAAATAAAAAAAATTAAATAAAAATTTTAAATCTATTTAAAAATAAAAATTAAAGCTTTTGGAACCAGAAAAAAAAAACTTGTACTATTTTCCCAGCCTCCCCCTCAACAAAATCTATATACTTTTTAATAAAAATTATTTGCATTTTTATTTTAAAATAAATTCTAAAAGACCCACCCCAATGAGACCTCCGGGGACTCACGGGATGGGGGCGAAGTCGGCCCTTTCCTCCCCTGCCCCAACAAGACCCCGAGTTGCTGCCCACAAACGGATCCTCCGGCTACTGACCAAGTAGCTTAAGCCTTGATCCCAGAGACTCAGAAACAAATCGGAACCCAGCGGCTTTTGGCAGAAATCCCTCCAGATTTAATTATTAAAATTTCAGAATTCCAAAATTGCACAGCTGCTATTGCAGCCATGCGACATCATAAGCTATTCATAATTATCAACAGAATACAAATTATCTAATGTTACCTTTTTGGCAGATCTGAGTGCTGGGGTAAAATCCCAAATAATAACGGTGGGTCTGGTGTCAAAACATTGAACATAATCAAAGTAGAAATCATCTGCCACACAGGTAGGGGGAGGGTGTAGAATGGGGGGTATATTTACTGGGGTTTTGGGTGGTGGAACATGTGCACTGGTGAAGGGATGGGTGTTTCATCATTGTATGACCAAGACTTAAACCCGAAAGCTTTGTAACTGTTCTCACGGTGATTCAATAAATAAATTTATTAAAAAATAAATAAATTCTAAAAGAATTTTAAGGCAGCAGTGCCTTGGAATTCTCCATTATGACTAGGCCAAAGGCATACAACAGTTTCTCCGAAGCTAAGACCTCAGAAATTTATTAAAATAAACAGCTTTCAAAGGCTGGAGCGATAGCACAGCGGCTGGGCGTTCACCTTTCATGCGGCCAACCCGGGTTCGATTCCTCCGCCCCTCTCGGAGAGCCCGGCAAGCTACCCGTGCGTATTGGATATGCCAAAAACAGTAACAATAAGTCTCTCAATGAGAGACTTTACTGGTGCCTGCTCGAACAAATCGATGAGCAATGGGATGACAGTGACAGTGAATACAGCTTTCAAATACACTGTCTGAACCACCCCAATAACTGGAAGCCATGAAATCCCAAGGAGCCTCATCCTCCTGCAAAGCAGACACCTCGAGCTCGAGGCCCTGGAGTCCTGCAGCCGCCTCCAGAGCCAACCCGAGTTCCTAGGGCCCCGTGGCCCGCGCAGCCTCCCCAGGGCCAGTCACCCCGCCAGGCCCAGAAGCAGGCTGGATCCGGAGCACCTCGGCGAAGTCATCGCCAAACCAGCAGGTGACGTGCACAGTGTCGACGGTGAAGTAGAAGAGGCGGTCCCGGCACAGCTTCCGGCGATACACGGACCTGGGGTCGGCCGCCAGCACCGCCTCGATGGCCCGCCGGGCCTCTGCCACTGACTGGAGGTACCTGAAGGGCGCCGGCCCGCCACCTGCAATGAGACACACGCTGGGCACCCGGCTCCGTGCATGCTGCTGGGAGGGACGGAGCCCTCACAGAGAGCCTGCCAGGGCTGAGCTGTGCTCCCCGCACCCCGAATGTCATGGTTGAACAGAAGATCACGTGGTAGTCTACCTTTGTCTCCTGCTGTTCCTTTTCCCATCACTTTCCTATGAAGTCCCACTTTCCTATGCCCTCTGCAGACTCTGAGCTCCTCGCTGTGGCCTTCCGGGGAATGGAGACCGGTCAGGGGAACGTGTGGCAGCTGTCAGAGGGGACTGCACGCACCCAGCCAGAGCCTCGGCCCTCCGGGGCTCAGTGACAAGTAGGCAGCACAAGGGGAGACCCTGCACCCCCGAGTCTGGTTCAGAGTGGACAGAGACTTATCCTGCGCAACAGTGAACATCCCATCTTTACATCATCGTTCACGTTTTCTACCCTTAAAAAAAATACTGTATTTTTTTTTTTTGGTTCACACCCGGCGATGCACAGGGGTTACTCCTGGCTCATGCACTCAGGAATTACTCCTGGCGGTGCTCGGGGACCATATGGGATGCTGGGATTCGAACCTGGGTCTGCCTCGTGCAAGGCAAACGCCCTACCCTCTGTGCTATCACTCCAGCCCCAATACTGTATTTTTAAATGCAGTCACTAAAACTGGAGAGCCATGGGGTGAAGGCATTCTCCTTGCACGGGGCTGACCCTGCTTTGATCCCCTGAGCACCACTAAGCATGATCCGTAAGCGTAGCCGGGGTGTGACCCAGAAACCGAAAAATAAATTCAAAAAATAAAATAGTAGCTGTGACCTAGCTTTTAACAGTGACAACCTAACACATCCTGGAGAGCAGGCCAGGCCCTTCCTGGTAGGCCGGAGCCGTAAACACTGTCCCTGCTCCCAGCACCGGCAGCGGCAGGGGGAGAGCGGGCCCTTCCGAGAGAGAGTCCCGTGTTAGGAGAGAGCCCCAGGTCACAGACGTGCAGCCATGAAGTGCCGCAGTCAGGCGAGAGCAGGCAGTAATAAGGTTCCTTTCCCAGGAGGCTCAGAAATGACTGTGAGCCACGTAGGAAAGGAACCTTAACACTGCCTGGCGTTGTGCTTGGTTGGTTTTGCTCCTGGGCCACACCCAGCACTGCTCAGGGCTTACTCCTGGCACTCAGAAATCGGTCCTGGCGGGCTCGGGGGACCATGTGGGATGCGGAAGACCAAACATGGGTCAGCTGCGTGCAAGGCAAACGCCCTACTCGCTGTGCCAGTGCTCCAGCCCCTGAGGCATTACTTTCCATAACCGTCCCTACTGGCAGTAGCATGTCTGGCAGGAGCTCCCGGACTCTGTGGGGCTGCTCATGTGGCTAAGGTTCACTGGCTTCCCTGCTTACGTGATTTCCTGACTCAGCCCAACGCCTCTTCTCTACCCCCTCTCCGAACCCTTCTCTCCCGTGGGGGCCCACAGCATTTCTTCCAGTCTTCCCGTCCAGCACCAATTCCTTGTTTTGGATCTTTCCTCGTTTCTAGATTTTTTTTCTTTTTGGTCACATCCGGCGATGCACAGGGGTTACTCCTGGCTTTGCACTCGGAAGTTACTCCTGGCGGTGCTCAGGGCACCGTATGGGATGGTGGGAATAGAACCCGGGTTAGCCATGTGCAAGGCAAACGCTCTACCCACTGTGCTATCACTCCAGTCTCTCTAGATTGAATTTTATGAAATGTTTCTTGCTCCTGTCCTGCTTCTAAATTCTGCTCTTAAGTTCCTGTTTAATGGTTTGAATTCACAATTTCTATTTCTAACCTTCATTTAAAAAATTTGGGGCTGGAGCAATAGCACAGCAGGTAGGGCATTTGCCTTGCACGTGACCAACCCAGGTTCAATTTCCAGCATCCCATATGGTCCCCTGAGCAGTGCCAAGAGTAATTCCTGAGTGCAAAGCCAGGAGTAACCCCTGTGCATTGCTGGGTATGACCCAAAAAGCCAAAATAAAATAAAAAAAATAATAATCAGTAAGGCATATTATAACATCTCAGATACACTACACTGTAGTTTTGTAGTTTGAAAAACAGAACTTTCAGAAAAAAGGGACACACAAACCAAGGAAAGGAGCATACTCAGGGGAGCCCTTTGAGGTTCCACCCCCTCAAACAACTTTAAGTCCCTTAAGATTCATTCCTGGAGCCGTCGGTACCAAAGGTTGTGCTATGAGCTACCTGATACTTAATTCAAGGCTGTAGAGTTATAAGAGGGGTAAAGAAGCTCACCTGGCATGTAGCCCATCTGGTTTAATCCCCAGCAGCACCCAGTCCCCTGAGCATTTCCATGGGGTCACCCCTAAGCAGCACCCAGCATAGCCCCCACCCACCCCCGCCCCCACCTGGACCCTCTCTGTACTCCAAGAGCTAAACCAATGGTAAAAGCTCATCTACTAAAGCACAGAACAAGCGCCCTCAGCACCTGGCAGCCGTCTGCAGACTCCCGGTACCACACAGCAGGCAGGGGGACCCCCCCACCTCCTACTCCCCTGGGAGGTGGTGGGACAGCGATGGCGGCAGGGTCGGGGAAAAATTCCTGAATGAATGATGTCAGCTGATGGCTGGGCCGGAGATCAGTATCTCCAACCTTTCTCTGCGGCCAGACGAGCAGCCCACTGCTCACGAAGGGCTCCTTTGTGTGCGGGCATGCCAAGAGCCTGCCCCGCCACCAGGGCAGGGGCCCCCACTCACCTTCGGATCCGAGGTCCTGGAGTTGCATCTCTGCGTGAGGCGTGAACCGGACCTGCAAGGGAGCCACGGGGGCTTCCCTCACCCAGCTGGGCACGACACTGCACGGGGACGCCCCAGTTGGTTCCCGGGGGGCCACCTCTGCTCTGCTCCCCACTGGGGCCCAGGAGCCTGTCTCCTGGCCATCCCTGCCTTCCTCTGGAACAGGCTGCTCCACGGCGGGCTCCGCCGACACACTCAGGCCTGTGTCGGGTCCAGATGCGGAGCCCAGCTCTGCGGCCGCCTCCCAGCTCGGGGGTGAGGGCCGTGGGGCACAGGCTATCTCGTCTGACCTCCCGCCCTTCTCTCCTGCAGCCCTGTCCTCTGGGTAATGCGGCCTCTCCTCGGGGCCATCATGGGGCCGTGGTCTAGCCGGTGCCGAGAGCCGGCCCTCAGAGCGGGGCATGGTTTCTGGATGGGGCTGGTGCTGCGGTGGGCTTGTGCTGCCGAGAGGTGCCGTCGGGCAGCTTTGGGGCGAGTCGTAGTCGGCTATGTAGGGCTTTATGTCCAGCACAGGTGTGCCGTGAATCATGTCGATCCCAGACAGGTACACAGCTCCATCTGCAATGGGAAATACAGCCTTTTGGAAGTGTGACCAAGGGAGACTGGGAGAGAGCCCCCAGGCTTGCTCTCCAACACAGCATGATCCCTCGAGCACCACTGTATGGCCAAACGCATCCCCCACCCCACCCCCCCAAAAAAGAAGAACTGAACAATGAAGAACAGTGACAACAACTGTTCTTGCTGCCTCTCTAGCTTACTGACAACTGTGCCCCAGGCCGGGCCCCTACACAGGCAGCTGGAAACCCTCCTATCCTGTATAACCTTACCTACTTACCTAGTTACCTACTGACCCCTATCAGTCCCCTCGACAAAGCAGAAAGCTCTGCCTGAGCCCCTTCCCCGTCTCCCGTGGAGCCCTGGGTAGGGCAGCCTCATCCTTCCCACTCTGCTCCAGGCACATTCGAGTCCTTCCTGGATCTCAGAGGCACCACCAAAGGCATCCACTGCAGCCAGTGGGTGCAGGGGGAGCCCTCGAGACCCATCTCCCTAGGGGTGGGCACCCCTTCTCTCAGGGCAGGGTGACGGCACTCAACAGCTCTGCTGTCACCTGGGCACTCCCGTGTGCCTGCCTGTGCACACATGGGAGGGAGTGAGCACCAGTCACGCCAGAGAGGCGCACACTGCAAGGACCGTGGGCGAGGGCAAGGAGCTGCAGGTGGCCACGAGCAGCAAGGTGCTGGGGCCTCACTCCCATGACTGCCAGGAAGAGAATTCTGCCAAGCCCGAGAGAACTCAGAAGCAGGGTTTTCAGAGAAGGATTCATTCCAGCCAACCGCCAAAGGTCAGCCTTGGTAAGACCCCTAGCAGAGGGCCCGGGGAAGCTCTCCATTCGTACTGCTGGACAGAACAGCGTGTGCTGTCGGAACTGGCCAGTGCATGGGGACTCTCTGCACAGCGGCAGAAACTAAACACCCCACGGGCAGAGCATCGGGCGAGACTGCCTCCCACTGCCACTGTTTAGCTCCTGTCGCTGGTGCAGAGCTTCTAACTCCCCCCTTGGGAAACTGGCCTAAGAGTCAAAATCTGCACATAGTCCCATTCCAGTCTGTTTCCGTACTGAAGCACAGAAGGTAAGGCACTCCCTTGCATGTATGCAGCGGTTCCAGCAGCCACAGTGCCATCCTCAGCACTGCCTGTGGTTCCCTGAGCAACCGCCAGGGGTCACTCCTTAGCACAGAGACAGAAATAGCCCCTGAGCACCTGTGGATGTGGCCCAACTAAGAAAATGACGAATAAAGGCATTTAATTTCTAAAATACACTTATGGTGAGTGAGCCTGCTCTGGGGTGGGGAGATGGTTCTGGACTCTCCGAGAGTAAATTCTGCCTGAGAGTCTAAAAGACAGACAACACAGCACGGCAAAAGCTTGTGGACCTAGCTAGACTGGCTTTCATTAGGCAAATGCTCTAACATCCAAGAGCCCGAGTTCCCACACTCATCAAAAACTGCTATGAAGCATCGTGCAAACACTAACCGTTACCTGAAAGAGTATTTATTTAGCGCATGGAGAGTGATGCATTTGCCATTTCCCCATTCCCCTGGCCTCCCTGTTAGAACGCCCAGGCCTTCTGGAAGGCAGGAATTTTTTGTTTTGTTTTGTTTCTTTTGTTCGATTTTGGATCACACCCAGTGGTGCTCAGTACTTACTCCTGACTCACTCCTGGCAGGTGTTTAAGGACCAAATGAGTTGCCAGGGAACAAACCCAGGTCAGCTGCATGCAAGGTAAGAGCCCTACCTGCTGTACTAGCGCTCCAATCCCAACTAAGGCAGGAGTTTTTAAACCTGTTCATCTACCTCTGTACAACCATCATCCAAAACACTGCCTGGCACACAGGCAACACTCAACAGGTATGTGTAGGTTGCTTAAGTAAGCATAAAATATCCCAGGGTTATTGGTTCGCCATCACAGATTGATAAAACTCAAAACTGGATCGGTGACGTATTTTTCTGGGAAACTGAATTGATGACAATGCAGCAAGGGGAGTTCAAGGAAAGAACAAGCCAAAGAACTGCTCTAAGCTATTTATCACCCAATAATCCAAAAAGGACTCAGTGTTTTGTTTCGTTTTTTTTAAGACTGAAAAAATAAATAATTAAATAAAACTCCTGTGGTGTCTCAGGAAAGTCAGGTCTCCTCCTCCACCCTCTCTGGCAACAAGCAGACTGGAGCCTGGACTGAGCTCCCGACTTCCAGTCTACGAGCTGTCTCACCGTCTGCTGCCAAAACATGCTGGTTACGGGGCTGGAGCGATAGTACAGCAGGCAGGGCAAACTGCCTTGCGAGCAGCCAACCCAGGTTCGATACCCGGCATCCCAAATGGTCCCCTGAGCACTGCCAGGAGTGATTCCTGAGCATCGCCAGGTGTGGCCAAACCCCCATCCCCACCCTCCAAAACAAACAGACAAACAAAAAATCGTGCTGATCTGGTTCCGATGGATTCAAATGATCTGATTCAGATGGATTCTGGAAATCTCAGGGAGTTCTTCCAAATACATGGCTTATTTCAGTGTAAAGCCAAGGGGATGCTTCCAAAACGGTACGGCCTGGCTCAGGAACCAGTTCGTACATGAGCCTATGACTCAAGCCTCCGTGGGGTTGTAGACAGGGAGGTCCAGTTCAACAGATGTTCAGAACTGTAGGCGGCACTGGGCCTTAACACAGGCTCATCGACTCTAGGGTGCCGTGGCAGCCCGTGCTTCCTGTCCCATAGGCGAACAGTCTCAGGGCTCCATTTGAAAACCCACAGGAACTTAAAACAATGTTTCAGGTGGTGGGAGGCCTGAGTAATAGCACAGTGGGTAGGGCATTTGCCTTGCACATGGCTGAGCTGGGTCTGAGCCCCCGCACCCCATACAGTCCCCAAGACCGTACCAGGAGTGATCCTTGAGTGCAAAGACAGAAGTAAGCTGTGATTAAAAAAAAAAAAAACAACAAGAGCTAGAAATTGAGCTTCCACATGAACCAGCAATCCACTTCTGGGAATATATCCCGAGGGTGCAAGAAAGCACAGTAGAAATGACACCTGCTCCTGTATGTTCATTGCAGCACTGTTCACAATAGCCAGAATCTGGAAACAACCCAAGTGGCCGAGAACAGATGACTGGCTAAAGAAACTTTGGTACATCTACACAATGGAATACTATGCAACTGTTAGGAAAGATGAAGTCATGAAATCTGCTTATAAATGGGATAACATGGACAGTATCATGCTAATCAAAATGAGTCAGAAAGACAGGGACAGACATAGTATGATTGCATTCATTTGTGGAATATAAAATATAATATGAGACTAACACCCAAGGACAGTAGAGACAGGGCCAGGAAGATTGCTCTACGGTTGGAAGCCTGCCTTATGAGCAGGGGAAAAAGCAGCTGGGATAGAGAAGAGATCACTAAGTCAATGATGGTTGGAGGGATCCCTTGGGATGGGAGATGTGTACTGAAAGTAGATAAAGGACCAAACATGATGGCCTCTCAGTATCTGTATTGCAAACCATAATGCCCATAATTAGAGAGAGAGAGTAAGAGGGAAATTGTCTGCACCAGAGACAGGGAGAGGAGGCTGGGGAGGAGAGAATCTGGGGACTTTAGTGATGGAAAATGTGCACTGGTGGAGGGATGGGTGTTCGGTCATTGATGACTGAAACTCAAATACAAAAGCTTTATAAGTGTAGCTCAGTGATTCAAGGAAAAAAAAAAAAAGAAGTAAGCCCTCAGCTCAGTCTGAGTGGCCTCCAAACAAACAAAAAATTCATATTATTAAGGAATTTATACCTTTGAATACATGCAATGATATAAACTAATTCTGACTACCCAAGAGAGCTTCATTTCAATGTGCTTAAATGCAACTATCCTTCTAATATTCCTTTGTTTCATTTTCTTCTATGTCTAAATGAATTGCAGCATAGGTTCTTACCCAGTGACAAATAGCAGGTAGATTTTATAAGACTACTTGTGGGTAGCCTTATAAAAACCACTAAGACTAGAAACGCAACAGGTTACCTTCTACCTTTTCCAGCCTGGCCAGGGTCAGTCCGATTGCGTTGGGACGATGGGGGCTCCTTGTGGAAAACACTCCAGTCTTTGCACCGTTCAGTCGAGGGGGCTGCACTTTGGCCTTACAGCTCAAATGACCATTCTTGTGAAAAACAAACAAAATCCTATTGGAAAAAAAACAAAACCAAAGAGTGGGGAGGGGTGGAGTGGGGGTGGGAAGGAGGAAACATTAGTTAGACTATCAAAATGATTTGAATGAGGACTTTTTTTTTTTGCAGAAATTACACATAGGGAAAACCTGACAGTTTATTATGAATATTAAAATGTGATCAGTAGAAAAGAGTATTGCTTCAGCGGGTAGGGCATTTGCCTAGCACGCAGCCGACCCGGGTTCAATCCTCGGCATCCCATATGGTCTCCCAAGCACCGCCAGGAGTAATTCCTGAGTGCAAAGCCAGGAGTAACCCCTGAGCATCGCTGGGTGTGACCCAAAAAGCAAAAAAAAAAAAAAAAAAAAAAGAAAAGAAAAGAGTAATGCTTGGGCCAGAGTGATAGTACAGCAAGTAGGGCATTTGCCTTGCATGAGGTCGACTAAGGTCTGATTCAAGCATCCCATATGGTTCCCCGGGCACCACCAGAAGTAATTTCTGAGTGCAGAGCAGGAGCAACCCCTGAGCACCACCAGGTGTGTCCCCCAACCCCCCAAAAAAGTAATACCATTCCAATTTCTTATTTTGGGGCTACTCCTGGCTGTGCCCAAGATTTACTCCTGGCTCTGTGCTCAGGGATCACTCCTGGTGTCGTCTGGGGGACGATACAGTTGCCGGGGGTTGAACCTAGATCAGCTCCTTGCAGGGTTCCTATTCCCATTCCACAAAGAAGACAGGCTTATCTCTAAAGACAGGCAGCGAGGAACAGGAGGAAATCAACAGGCCTTTGTCGCAAGAATGAAGACACCATGTTTACTAAGCACCTTCTCTATGCCAGGGAGCACGCTGGGCAGTAAAGCAAGCCCATGTTCTATCGGTGAGCCACAGCCTCACTCAGCAAGCTACTCACAGACTTACTGTGTGTTTCATCAGCATCACAGCTGTGAGAAGTATAATATCTCCCTTTTGGGTCAGAGTGGGAGGGAGTGGGGGATGTGATCCAGGGATGGAACTCAGGCTTCACATATGTAAAGCAAGGCTATACTATATTTTAAGGATGAAGATACTGAACCTCAGAAATGTTAAATGGGCCAGAGCTATAGGACAGCAGGCTGGGTGCTTGCCTTGCATGAGGCTCACCCAGCATTTGATCTCTGGATTCCCATATGGTCCCCTGAGGCCTGTGAGGCGTGATCCCTGAGCAAAGAGCCAGGGGAACCCTTAAGCACCATCAGGTGTGGCCTAAAATAACAACAACAGCAACAACAACAACAAAAACAGTGGACCGAAGAGATAGTACAGCAGGTAGGGCATTTGCCTTGCACGAAGCCAACCTAGATTCGATCCCCTGCATCCCATATGGTCCCCTAAGCACCACCAGGAGTGATTCCTGAGTGCAGAGCTAGGGTTAAGGCCTGAGCATCACTAGGTATGGCTCCCTTTCTACCCCCTCCAAAAAAAAAAAAAACACCCAAAACATTATCTCTTTCTAGAATTTCAAGTTAATTCTTTATAAAAGCAATGCTTTAATTCAATAGCATATAAACTTGGGTCAGAACATCAAGAAACTCATACGCCAGGAAAGAAAAACCCTTTCAAGTTACAAAGAGCAATAGTCATGTATGGCATTTTTCTATTCTGACCATGTTCCCTCCCCCAAAAAATCACTAGTAGTAAACTAATTCAGAAAACACTTTTAGGTCCTCACCAGTAATATTAAGTCAATTCAGGCTGCAGATTTGGAGATAAGGAAGAATAAACAGAGCTCTTCAAGTAATAATAACAGAAGTGCCACAAAGGCCTGAATGAGCAACAATTATCTAAGGTTTCTCTGTCTCCTTTGTCTTTCAAAGAGTAAACTGAGGAGGCCAGAGAGAGAGAGAGAGAGTACAAAAGATAAGGCATTTGCATTGCACAGAGCTGACCCACGCTAGATCTCCAGCATCTCATGTTGTCCCCCCAAGCACTGCCAGGTGTAATTCCTGAGTGCAGAGCCAGGAGGAACCCCTGAGCATCATCAGGTGTGGCCCGACAACAACAACAACGAAAAAGAGTACACTTAATTCTCGTTGGCTATGGGGCAGTGTCTGTACAGGTGAGACAGTAAATATTTTAAGAGTTTTCAGGCTGACCAGTTCCTGTTGTAACTAGCCAACCAGTTCTGCTGTCAGAACACAGGATATACACAAACAAATGGACATGGCTGTCTTCCCACACACTTGTTTATGAAAACAGGCGGTGGGTAATTCGATGCACCACAGCTGCTTGTACTCCCATGGCACCCATGATGATGACTCACGGGGGGGAATGGAGACTATGGACAGAACACAGAGCAGAAAACTCTATCACACCTAGAACGACCACAAATGCCTCATCGGTGGTTCTGCAGCTCCCAAGCATCCGTGAAAGTATCTGAGTTGTGCAGGTGACCAACCACCTGCAGGGAGGCGGCAGAAGAGCTTCCCAGCAAGAGCCAAGGGTGGTCTGCATGGCCCATTCCAAGACCGTCTTTAACTGGGATACTTTACAAGGGGCCACAACTGGGTGCTCAGAGCTTATTCCTGGCTGTGCACTCTGGTGGGCTTGGGGATCTATACGCAGTGCCAGGAACTGAACCTGGGTGGACCACGTGCAAGGCAAGCACCCTACCTGCTGTACTACTGCTCTAGCCCCAACAAGAGGAAGTTCTGGCCCAAAGCACCCCTTCCAACTATAAAACTACTTACCAAACATGAGAAAATTGTTCTAATCCCATCAAGGAATGTTCAGGATTATTAAAGATGCTCTTTCTAATTCTCAAGCAAGCCCGTGAGTGGCTACAAATGGACGGCTGCCTTGGAGTACCATTCTTGGCCGAGAAACAGGATTCCAAGTAGCCAATTGGTTCAGTTAATATGTTCCCTACAGAAGAAAATTAGATAAGAAATAATTACTCAGTGATCAAAGACATAGGAAAGCCTATCTTCTTTAAAGCACTGATTTCAGTTTTTAAATTTTCCAGGTATTATGCAATTATAAAGTAAGATCCTTACAATCACTGTCACTGTCATCCTGTTGCTCATCGATTTGTTCGAGCGGGTACCAGTAACATCTCTCATTGGGAGACTTTTTGTTACTGTTTTTGGCATATCCAATATGCACAGGTAGCTTGCCAGGCTCTGCCGCTCGGGCTCGATACTCGTGGTAGCTTGCCGGGCTCTCTGAGAGGGGCGGAGGAATCGAACTCGGGTCGGCCGCCCAACCACTCTGCTATCGCTCCAGCCCCCAAGAGCCTTACAATAGGCATGAATATCTTCATCCATTACAGCGCTAGAGCCCTTTAAGTGATATGCTAGAAAGAGTATGGGTCGAGAAATGAGTAGACAAGAGGGGGGGGTGGTTAGCAGAATGGTAGGCCTATAATGCAAATTTTATGCTATCACGATTGGTCTGTGACATTAACTAGGATTAGAAAAAAATTTAGAGGGAAATGTGTATCAATTAATGAGAATCATCACAGCATGTAGGGAACAATCTGGGTTGTCTTGGGGTGAAATACAAGGCAGAAAACAAAGAGTAGAGAAATGGCTGTATGGAATTAAAAGATCTTTTTGTTTGAAAACAACAGAACATATATAACAAATGATTTAAGGGAGTTTATGGGACCGCTTACTAATAGAACTAAAGACAGATCTCTGGGGAGAATGTGACACCAAAGTGGTTTTAGTGGTTTTCTCTGGGTGATGGCACTATTTGTTCTTCTACTTGCTTCCTCTCATTTCTAACACTGGACTGGGAGATTTAGGTTTAAAGGGTTTACTTTTCCATGTCAAGGAGACTGTACAATGGAGAAAGACACTTGCCTTCATTTAGACCAAACCTGAAACCTGGGCATTGCATATCCCCAAGTACCACCAGGGGGTCACTCTTGACACAGAATCAGAAACAGCCCCCAAGGAATGACAAGCATGACTCAAAGTGAAAAACACAAATGAAATAAAGGATTCAGTATTTGATGAAAAACAGAAGTGGGCTTTCAGTGGTTGGACATGCAAGAATTGGATTAAAATTGATCCTGGTGGTGTCCCCACATGCCATATGAAGTTGGGAGGAGAAAGGCAGCAGACTCAAGAAAAGGATCTACTGCTTTCTCTCTATCCACCTCTGCCACCTGGGGATCAGCTGGGGAGATCTAGGATTCATAAGAATCAGCTATAAGCCTTGTTCCTTACAGGAAAGGAAAGTCAGTCCTAGACCTTATCCAGGCCTTTCAAGTTCTTTGCCTTTCTCTTAGAAAAGAATTTCAAGAGAAGATGAGCAGTAAAGTTAAAAAACAGGTTTTAGTCACTAGTTTTGAGGAAGGGAGTTGGTCTGTGTGGGGGGGGAGGGGGGTCAGACAGAGATACAGACAGAGAGAATGTGTGCTCAAGAGAAATCATGGGCTTTTCAGGGTGGAGAGAGGTCAAGAGAGACCGTGGACATCTCCAGAAAGGGAGTCCCAATACACATCCCAGCATTAGATATGAAAATATGAAAATACTCATCTTAAAGAGGGAGATGCAAGTGACACATTTGCTCAAGCAGACATATAAGCACAGGCAGGATATGGGCTATGGCAGTATGAGTGTGTGCTTTCTTGGTGCAAATTGGCTTTTATAAGCTTTCTACCTAGGTAAGAATCCATAGCTAGGGTGGTCGCATAGAAGGCAGAATTGGGAATAGATGATACCTATCATCTTTGAAATTCCTTATCTGGACTTGGTTCCTGCTGGAGCTTCTGTCAGAGGACATGTCCAGCATTCTCTGGGTCTGCGCTGGCACCAGGTAAAGATCGCATCAGGTCTTAGTTCCAATGCTCACAAGGTGGGTTTTTGCAGCCTTAGGGCTACTGGTTTTATTACGTCCCAGGAATTCATTGCCATGGGGGCACCCTTCCCAATCTACCTGCCTGCCAGATTCAAAACGATGGACACCTAAAACCTATGACGATATCCTAAACTATTGCTTCAACTGTAAAACAAAATTGGTATATTCTGCTCTAAATGACGGGGTCAAAAATCAGACTCATCCACCCCGTTCCCAGCTGAGTTTAAAACCATTTACCACCCACCATCCCCACCCCACTCCCTTTGTCCCTCACTTCCTAGCACAGCACACGCCGGCCGTGGCATTTATGCATCCCCAAATTGGCATAACAGCAGCCGTGCCCGGTCCAGCTCTCCTCTGGGGAGCGAGGCTCAGGCCCTTGCGGGGCACACGCGGTGACGTCACTCTGCGGAGCCACGTCACGTGGTGGCGGGCGCACGTGACCCGAGCCTGCGCACAGAGCGGGAACCGGCGCGCGGCGCCTCACGGTCCCGCACCTCACATCCCGGTAATGCGGCGCTGCCGGCGGCTGTACGGAGAGGGCGGCGCGGCGCGGCCGTTACCTGTCTCCAGCGCCGGCTTCACACACCCACACCCGGGGGTCGTTGTGGGCCGAGGCCCGGCCGCCTCCAGGCCGCGCATGGCTACAAGTCCCAGAGCGGCCCGCGCGCGCGCGCGCGCGCGCGACTGACACTTCCGCTTCCGGCCTCCGCCCCGGCGCCTGCGCAGTGGCGCCGCTCCCGCGTCCGCCCGGGTCCTTCTAGCGGGCGCGGCGGGTCCGCATGGCTGCCGCCGCTGCCGCCCTTGGCGCGTCGCTCGGAGGTTTCCGCAGCCGGGAGGCGACCCAGCCTAGCCTTGGTCTTCTTGCCAGACGAGGGCCGCGGCGAGGGGGCGGCTGGGCGCCCACGAGCACCGCCCAGCCGGGGGCCCACGGGCGGGCCGCGCGTCTGAGACAAAGGATGCGCCGCGCGGGGCCCCGTGGCCAGGCGCGCGCTCTCGGGGTCAGCGTGTGGCCGAGCCGCCGGCCTCCCCCCTCGCCCCCGTAGCCTGTGGGAAAAGGATGGGGGTGGCCCAGCGTCGGGTCAGGGAGTGGAGAGGGGAGATTGATTTGTTTTTTTGGGTGGGGGGGGCAACTTGAAAAGGGACGGCCAAACATTAAAAAAAAAAAAAAGTTACTAGTTTTCCTCTGAGAAAACCTTTCTGGATCATTCTTAGGGGGTTATGGATAACCAGCAATGCCAAAGAAATGATTTAGGATCTTTGGGGCAGGCTTGAGTGGGGGTGGGATGGGTGTTGGAATATTGAATGGAATAGATTTTTTTAAAAAAAAATTGTTCCTGGTGGCCAGTCAGCCCTGCACGGACAGAGCCTCTCCTTTCCCCACACTTAACAGCCAGCTCTCCCCCACATAAGTCTCTCCTCAGACGTGGTTGTCGCTGAGGGGGTGGGGTTGGCTCCACCTGGCTCCGTACCCCCAGGGGCGCCTGGTGGTGCTCATGACGGAGGGCGGGGGGGGGAATCTGGGTGCTGAGGCACCAACCCGAACCTCTGACCATTTCGTTTGTCCGGGAGGAGGCAGGAGATCTCGAGACTTGAGCAGGAAAGGGCAGGATTTTAGAGGGAGTCGCGGCTGACGGCGGCCAGGCCGCAGGGCCAATGTCATCATTGTTTGCCCGAGCGCGCTGCAGCGCCACAGTTGTTCCAGTGCGTGGCCGCGCCGCCCGGCCCGTCAGAGCCCCCCACTCGCCACCAGGTGGCGGTGCAGCGGGGAACGGCTGAAGCAGCTGTTGCCCTTCCAGCGCCTTTACCCACTGGTAACTGCACAAAATTCTTTACGGAGTGTGACAATCGCTGAAGGAAAGCGGAGAGACGCAGGCTTAGCTATGTATAATTGGTTTGGGTGTGGGAGCCACACCCAGCGGTGCTCAGGAGGGTCACTCCAAGCGGTGGTCGAGGGAACAAATGCGATAACGGGGAATGGAACCCTGTGCAGCGTTATGAAAGGAAAGCGCCTAAATCCCACTGCCGTCCTTCCAGCCCCCAAAGCGTTCATTTTTAAAGGCCAAGGATGTTTTGGAGAAACAGTTTGTATCATCAAAGATCAAAGCTTGGTTTATTTTATCTGACTTGGCTTCTACGCCAAATGCTGAGCGCTGTGTTTACCACTAATGGGAACCAATTCAAAACATGCTGGAGACCAGAGCAAGTTAAGCCTGTTAATAAGTGATTTTGTCTTTAATGAATGGGAGTGTATTTTGCCTCAATTTCTGCTCTTGTGGGAATTAGCCAGGTGGCACCACACAGTTTCATTTTGTGGTGAAGCATGGGATTAACAAATAAAAGATACAGGACTGGTTAGGAAATAAGGGCTAGTTTTATTTTGTGGTGAAGTGTGGGATTAATAAATAAATAAAAGATACAGGACTGGCTGGGAAATAAGGGCTAGGGGACCAGAACATGAGCCTGATCCAGGTTCAATTCCTAGCACCATATGGACCTCCAGCATTGCCAGATACAATCCTGAAGGGCCCAAGTATCCCTGCAACTCCAGTGCTGAAGCAAAACAACCCATTAGCTAAGAGTTGTGGATGAGGCCCTCAGACCTGAGCCCTGTTTGGGATCCCCTGCCTGCCCCGTATGCCCCACAAATATATATGTACACACACATATACATATATATGTCACTGTCACTCCGTTGCTCATCGATTTGCTCAAGCGGGCACCAGTAACATCTCATTGTGAGACTTATTATTACTGTTTTTGGCATATCGAATACACCCCGGGTAGCTTGCCAGGCTCTGCCGTGCTGGCGGGATACTCGGTAGTTTGCCGGGCCCTCCAAGAGGGACGGAGGAATCGAACCTGGGTCGGCTGCGTGTAAGGCAAACGCCCTACCTTCTGTGCTGTCGCTACTGGGGCAATAGCGCGCGCGCACGCGCACACACACACACACACACACACACACACATATATATGAGAGCAGACTGAGAACAAAACTCAAAGGGCTACAGCATATGCTTTGTGAGGTCCCAAGTTTGGCCCCTAACTCTTCATGGACCCTGAACACTGCCTGGGTGACCCCCACACTGCTCTGGTCTGAAGAGACATCACATTACAGACAAGAGCATTAACCAGTTGGCCCGATATTGCCAGGGGTAGTTACGGGGCTCCTTGGGGACTACTTGCAAGGTCCCGTAAGAGAGAGAGATGCATGAGAAAACTGACCAGTCAGGAATGAAATGGGACGTGGACTGACTGCAGGTCACCTATGTGCAGGTGTAGGTGAGCAGCAGAGCACTTAGAAAGATGCTTGCAGTTAGTCAGATCCTTGACAACTACCCTTAGATGAAACTAAGAGAAGATAGGACCATTCTTAGATTTTTAAGTCAACCTTCAAGATGACCCACCTAAATGGCATTCCCTTAATTTTGTGGGGTTGGGGGCTGGAAGGGCAGCACTACTACATTCCTGTAGTGCTCAGGGCCTCTTCCAGCTTGGTGATCAGGGGACCATGTGGTGTTAGTAATCCAACCTGGAATTCCACTGCAAAGCCTGTGCTTGGCCTGTTAAGCTAGCCTTAGCTAAACCTGGGACTTGACGTGGCTTTTCTGAAAGTTGAGTATTTTTAATTTTGTCAAATTTGTGTATACGGGACTGGAAAGATAGCACAGGGGTTAAGGCATTTGCCTTTTCTATGGCCAACTCAGGTTTGATTCCACAAGCACTAGACAAGAGTGATACATGAGCACAGAGCTAGGAGTAAGTCCTGAGCACTGCAGGATGTGAACCCCAAAGAAAACAAAACAAATTATATCTAAATAGGAACTGTTTGCAGGACTGGAGAGGTAATACAGCAGATAAGGCACTTGCCTTGCAAGCAGCTGATCCAGGTTTAATCCCTGGCAAACTATTAGGTCCCCTCAGCCCGCCAGGAGCGATCTCTGGGCACAGAATCAGTAGTAAGCCCTGAACACAGTGGGATGTGGGCCCCCCAAAATAGAAACTGTTGACTTTACTCATTTATATTTATTACTTTTAAGTTTGAAATTGTTGTTAATACAATTTTTTTAATGTTTCTCCATTCTATCCTTTGAGATTTTATTTGTTCATGCACTGAAACATTACCCAGCACTATTGTGCAGTTCATAATCTGCTGAGTCGATAATGTTTAGTGCAGTTATTTCTGGCATTGGACTGGAGCGATAGCACAGCGGCTAAGGCGTTTGATTCCTCCACCCCTCTCGCCAAGCCCGGCAAGCTATCGAGAGTATCTCGCCCGCATGGCAAAGCCTGGAAAACTACCTGTGGCATATTTGATATGCCAAAAACAGTAACAAGTCTCACAATGGAGACATTACTGGTGCCCGCTCCAGCAAATCGATGAGCAATGGGATGATAGTAACAGTGATACAGTGATTTCTGGTATTTGCCTAAATGACCAGGAACCAGGGATTCCTGAAATTCAGTAAAAAACTAGTGTATGAGCTAGAAATACTTGTTTTGTTTAGATATTCATCCCAGAGAAAGTATAAACTAAGATACACTTAATAAAGACTAATTTGAATCAATCTACTTGTACTTCCTCTTCAAAAAGGCCAGGTCATCACATGTAAGCTGATGTATGTGGGACATTGTACTTTGTAACAAGTTGTATGTTGGTTGACACACAGCTGATATCTTAAATATTTGCCATTTGTTGCCTAGGTGTCCATTTTTAAATTTCTGTGACATGAAACTCTTTTCTACAGGGTTGTTCAGAAACGACTCCTGGCTTCTTGTTTGGCTTTGCTCAAGGGACTGTGTGGTGCCAGGGATCAACCCAGATCCCCTGCATGCTCAGCATGCTCTCCAGTCCTCTGAGCCAGCTCCCAGCCCCACCCATTTTCTACATTTAAATTTATTGTTAACCTAATGTGCATTCAGATGGTGCTCAACTCTACACTTGTACAACAAAATTAATCCACACTTTCTACCTCCAATTCCTTCCGTAGTATAAGAATTTATTTTTGTCCACCCAAATTGTTACTTTAGCCACTTAAAGGGATATATTTTAGTCTGAAATATTCCAGTTTTTTAAAATTATATGCAAATGGTGGGCTGGAGCAATAGTGCAGCAGGTAGGGCATTCGCCTTGCACACGGCCAACGAGGGTTCGATTCCTTTGCCCCTCGGAGAGCCCGGCAAGCTACTGAGAGTATCTCACACGGTAGAGCCTGGCAAGCTACCTGTGGTGTATTAACTATGCCAAAAACAGTAACAACAAGTCTCACAATGCAGACATTACTGGTGCCTGCTTGAGCAAATCGATGAGCAATGGGATGACAGTGATACAGTGATATATATGCAAATGGTAAATGGTAAAAATTAAAACCATTATTTTGAAATAAGACAGATAAATTGGTGCTGTATTCAGAAGAAAGCTTGTATGTGTAAGGTTCTGGCTTGTAACCCCAGCTACACACACACACACACACACACACACACATACACACACGTATGTGTGTAAGTAAGCTGAAGAATGTTCCTCACAAACATGATATTCTCCCCACTTTTCCTGCTCAGAATATATTCACTGTGTGATAAATGCAAAAAGGCAGGCCCAGTCAAACTGAGGTTGTTTACTTATTTTTATTTTTGTTTTGAGGCCACACCCAGCTGTTCTGAGAGCTTACTGGATCTGTAGCGCAGGCTCAGGAATCACTCCTGGCAGGGTTCAAGAGACCATATGTGGTGCCTGGGATTGTACTCATCACCGAGTGCAAGGCAAGCGCCTTGCCTGCTGTGTGCTGTCTTTTTTAAAGGTAAGCCCATGTTTTCTTTTAGAAGTTAGATTACTCTTTATGGAAAATAATTACATGCTATTTAAGTTATATATATTGTTATATGATTTGAGATTTTTATTATGCTGTCAAGAATTATACTTGATGGCTTGTGATTTATAAGACAACTCTCTCTGTAAGAGCTAGGAATCTGCAAAAGCAAAACAAAACCCTAAAAACTAAATGGTTTATGCAGGTGGTCATCAGTCTACCCTCTGAGAAATATTCCTATGGATATGTTCTATGATTCGCTGTCTAATTTTGGTGAAAGGTCTGTGTGAAAAATCAGAGCTTTGGACCTTCTTTCTGATGATTTTATATGCACTCTCATAGCTTCATGGATTTTTCAAAGAATAGTGAATATATTTACCATGAAAGGAAGGCAACATACTCGAGGAATCACGTAGAACTTAAATTGTAACATCAAGGTTCTAAATCAAGAAGAAAACTGGCTTAGAGGGTGGTAATATGACTCAAGTAATACAGCACATGCCTAGTGTGAGGCCTGAGTTGTATCCCAGACACCACATGCACACCCTCTGCCCACAGCACCACCACCACTAGGTATAGCCATGGTGGCCCGTGGGAGCCTGAGCATCAGATATTCAAGTCTACATTGATGCGAGTGGCCCCTGCCCCTTGTGACACCAATGGATTTGTCCCCTATGAAAAATATTTCCATGGAAATATTATAAGAACCAGAAATTCCACTCTTAGACATTTATAAAAAGAGTATAAAAATGTGTTTCAAAGATATTTGTAACCATATATTCATGGTAGCACTTTTTACAATAGCTAAAACATGGAAACAACCTAAATGTCTATCGATGGATGACTGGCTAAAGAAGCAGTGACATTTTAGACTCAGTGGAATATAACTCTGGTACTATTAACAAGATTTTGTTCCCGTTTGGGATGAAAATGGATGGAAACTGGGTGATTAAGCCAAGTCAAATAAATAAGGAAGTGACAATTACCAGATGGCTTCACTTATATGTAGAATATAAACAAGGAAAATGAACAGGCAAAAAATAGTACATGGGGCTGGAATGATGGTACAGTGGGTAGGGCATTTGCCTTGCACGTGGCCAACCCAGGTTAGATTCCCAGCATCCCATATGGTCTCCCCGAGCACCGCCAGGAGTAATTCCTGCATGCAGAGTCAGGAGTAACCCCTGTGCATTGCCAGGTATGACCCAAAAAGAAAACAAAAAAGTACAACTTCTAGACTCAATGAGCCCAGGGGGTTCAACCATTCAACCCTAGCTCCACATGAAAAGTGAAGGGGCCCTGAGCACCACTGAGTGTGGCCCACCCGCCCCCAACACACACACACACACACACACACACAAACACACAATAATTTACCTGTGCCTATGTATTGCCCTCCACAAATGAATTTGAAGCCCCTGGTGAACAGAAATTTTGATATCTTTCCTGGAGTTTCTGATACACTATGAGGGGTGAGAACCACTGTTTCACACCTAAAGAGTTGGGTGACTTGGACCCCCCCATCTTGCTTTTCACTGTAGCCTCAGACCTAGGAGTAAGACCTCTGTGGAGAGCATGTGCACCTGTGCCTTTTATTTGTGAAAATGCATCCTTTGAGCCACCTGTAACAACAGAAGGAAAACTAAAGATGGCCCCCCACATATCCCATAGGTTTTCCTGCCCATCACAGTTAATAGTCCTACCCTACTTTCATGTCATTTTAGATTGATTCTCACCATTATACCTAAATGTGCTAAAGCCCGCCACTCTCCATGATCCAAGTCTTACTTCATTGCTCCCGTCAGCTACCATCTTAGGTATGCAAACTTCAGTCTAATAATAGAAGCATTTCCAGCTCACTAGCCCTGTTCTCCATGTACTCTCCCTACATTATCTGTGCTTTGCATGCACTTTGCATACAGAATGTGTCTAGAATTCACCCTTTTCTGTGACTTTCCAAAGTGCTGTGATCCTCACCTCTACACAACCTCTCCATCTTTCCCAGGCAAAAGGGATTGACATTTACTATTTTTATTTTGTTTTGTTTTATTCCCCCAGGGGACAAGATTAAACGCTTTGGTAGGCAAGGACTAGGTGTTATAAACCCAACTCCCACAGTGCTTACCGCACTCCATTCACAATGTAATGACAAATATGCAATGACGACTTAATGTACATTTTGCACAAATACAATTGTTAAAACATAAAAGTAGAAAATCAAAATTTAAATATACAAACTGCACTCATCACCCCAAAAATATCTTTGAAGGAGTCCCAGACTAAGAATTGTTAAAATTAGCTGTATTTAAAAAAAGCCAACTCAAGCTTGAATAAAATATTAGTGCTATTATTAAATAAGTGAACACAATTTACAAAGGAAACTATATACTCTCTAGTTTCAAATGTTTGTTCTTCATTTTTCTGCTCTTAAGAATTAATCAAAGGAGGACCAGGAAGTTGGTTCAAGAGGCAGAGCACATGCCCAACACGTGCAAGACCCAGCCCAGAGCTTGATCCCCCGCACCCTGTGCCCTCTCCCACCCAGTACCCAAGGTATGATATTATATATGTATATATCCCATGTACATATTATATATATATATATACACACATATAATATGAAGTAAGTCAGGGAAGATTTTTTTAAATGTTTCATTTTGTTTGCTTTGGGGCCATACCTGGCAGTGCTTGGGGCTTACTCCTGTCTCTGTACCCAGGAATCACTCCTATCAGGAAGCAAGGGACCATATAGGGATGCTGGGGATGGAACCCAGGTTGGCTGCATGCAAGGCAAGCACCCTACTTGTTGCATTATCTCTCTGGACCCTAAAGAAATGTTTTATAGGAGCTAAAGTCAATTCAGTATCCTTCTGATCTTTCTTTTCTATTTCCTTGGGTGGGGGGTGTGATTCTATGGTAGAGGGCCTGCCTTGCTTGTGTCAGACCCTGGTTTCAATTCCCAGCACTGCAAAAGAAAAAATGATTTATTTTAATGGATTCAAGTTCTTTCCCCTCCCCGTTGTTGCTGCTGCTGTGGTGTCCGGGGCTACTTGGTTATAGTGTTCACATACATTTGGCGGGTCTTTTTCTCTCTCTCTCTCCCCCTCCTGTACATCTGTCTTTCTCTCTCCTGCACCTCTCTCTCTCCCTCCTGTACATGTGTCTCTCTCCTGCACCCTCTCTCTCTCTCTTTCCCTCTCTCTCTCTCTCTCTCTCTCTCTCTCTCTCTCTCTCTCTCTCTCCTGCACATCTGTGAGGCATGTAGTCTGCCAATCAGTAACATTTCAGAAAAAAATAGATTTCTGGGGGTTTTGTTTGTTGTTTGGTTTGGTGTTTTGGGGTTTTTTTTGGGGGGGTTGGTTTTTTGGTGATGCTGGGAATCCAATCCAGGGTCTCACTTGTGCAAGGCAAATGTTATTTGCTGAGTTCTATCCCCCACCCTCAGCACATCTTGGCAGTGCTGTACTAGCAATCACACCCTTTGTTATGGCACAAGGGATCCCAAACAAAAAGAGTACTACCAAGCTACCCCCTGGTGCCACCTTTTCTTCATTTTCTTCTCTCCCTATCACTATCCTCACTCTAACATACATGCACATACATATAAATACACTCACACACACAACTATCAGGATACTGGCTTTGTGAGAAAGTCAGAAAGAAACGTGTTGATTTTCCTTGCTGGTCTCTAAATGGGGGGAAAATGACTAAAATAAAATGTCAATGAATACTGTCAATACTTCTAATGTGTAGCTTGTTTTTTGTGGAGGCCACATTGAGCCATGCTCAGGCGCTATACCCAGCTCATTAGGGGTCATGGCAGAACTCGGAGGACCATTTGATGCTGGCCAGTGAACCCTGACCTCCCACACAAAAAGCATACAGCTCTTTGAGCTATTTCCTTGTCCTAGTTCTACAATAATTCTAGAATAGCACACATATCACGTATGTAGGTGTGTTTTAAGCTATGATGGTTGAACATTGCTAAAACAAAACATAACTAAAGATGTCTTGTTCTGGATGAGATTCTTGAGGAACGTTTGGACTTGCTGATGTCTCCGAGTCTTCTGCTTTGGGTTTTTCTTTTATTTCTGAAAGAAAAATAAAATAATAAATTCAGTAAATGGCCCTGGAAACAATTGCCAGTTGAAAAGAAAACTCTAACTCACAGTAATAAACTCTTGCCTTGTATGTGTGAGCCCCTGAGTTTGATTCCTGGCCTGTGTGGTACCCAAAGCACTACCAGGACTGAGCATGGCCAGGGGTAATCCCAAAGCACTGAACAGAGAATAATTCCCAACCACACTGCTGGGTGTGGCCGCAAAACAAAACAAAAAAAACATTATCTCACTGCACAAAACAAATTTTGTATGAACTAAAGACTTACACAGTAACATCCCTTAAATACTATAGAAATATTAGAATATTCTTAAAAACCTTAGAATGATAAAGGCCTTTCTAAGCAAAATATAGACCAAAAACCATAAAGGAAAAGCTTGACAAGCTTGAATAGCTAAAATGTTTAATTCTATATGACAAAAACAAAGTTAAACCACAAACAAATGGGAAAATATAACTAACATATAGTTAAGGGTGTAATAACTCTAAAGATATATTTAATCAAAATAGGTATTTTAAATTAAAAATAGAATTGAGAAAGACTGGGGATGGAGCCCAAAGGTAGAGCACTTGTCCTAAGTCCAATCAAAGCACTGTAAACAATTAAGAAACTGGGGCTGGAGCGATAGCACAGCAGGTAGAGTGTTTGCCTTGCACGTGGCTAACCCGGGTTCAATTCCCAGCCTCTCATATGGTCCCCTGAGCACTACCAGGAGTAATTCCTGAGTGCAGAGCCAGGAGTAACCCCTGTGCATAGTCCGGTGTGACCTAAAATGCAAAATAATAATAATAGTAATAAGAAGAAGAAGAAGAAGGAACTAGGGTACAGCTGACTAAAGCTGTTACCGACTGGATTTCACAGGGACGACAAAAGAATGCCTGGCCGCCCACCTATGAGATGGTCAGACTTCTTCATCAAACCTGAATGAACGGTTTGAGGCTCTTCGTGCTCCTAGAGCGAGCAGACACCATTGGACTACACTAGCACATGACAGGGATGGATGGAGACATTACTGGCACCCACTCAAGCAAATTGATGAGCAAAGGATAACAAGTGATACAAGTGAAGAAACTAGAGGCCAGAGCGATAGTACAGCAGGTAGGGTGTTTGTCTTGCACGTGGCTGACCTAGGTTTAGTTTTTATTTTTATTTTTTTTTTGGCTTTTTGGGTCACACCTGGCGATGCACAGGGGTTACTCCTGGCTCTGCACTCAGGAATTACCCCTGGCTGTGCTCAGGGGACCATATGGGATGCTGGGATTTGAACCCGGGTCGGCCGCGTGCAAGGCAAACGCCCTACCCGCTGTGCTATCTCTCCAGCCCCTGACCTAGGTTTAATCCCCAGCATCCCATATCCCCTAAACAAATCCAGCAGTAACTCCTGAGTAGAGCCAGGAGTAAACCCTGAGCATTGCTGGGTGTGACCCAAAAAGAAAAAAAAAATTAAGGAACTAGCATTCACTAGGTAATCTTAAAAGAAAAATCCAAGTGGACCAAAGAGATGGCTTAAAGGGTTGTGATGCAGCTTTGCATGAAGGAGCCCCAGGTTCAACAGCCCAGCAACCTGGGGTCCCCTGAACATGGCTGGGAGGAAGCCTTTGACACCAGACCCAGCAGGGTGGAGCCCAAAAACACAAAAAGAAGATTGATTTAAGGTCATAATAATCATGAAAAGATGCCTAATTGCAGTAAGTCATCAAAAAAGTAGAAATTCCAATAATTAGGAGACCTGGGGCTTAGTGATAGAGATTTGCAAACATAAAGCCATGGATTCAACCTTCAGCACCACAAAAATTAATAGCTAAGTAAACAAATTAAGATTTAAATTTTTAATTAGTTTGGTTTTGGGGTCATACCTGGCAGTGCTCAGGGCTCTCTCTGGCTTTATACTCAGGAATCACTCCTGTCAGGCTTACAGGACCATATGGGCTGCCAGTGATTGAATACGGATTGACTATATGCAAGCCAAACATTCTACCCACTGTATTACCACTTTGACCTTGAAAAGATTTTTGTTTAATATAGCAAAGATTTGTTAGTGAGGGGTGGCTCCTAAGCAGTGCTCAGGGGATCAAGGGCTATAACCAAGGCAGATGGTTTAATGTTTGGGCCCGGTGTTGGGAGTTCTCCAAAGCTGTACCTGGCAGTGTTTATGTAGAGTGAGCACTACTATATAGTGCCAGAATTGAACTTGACCTTGAACGTGCAAGGCTTCTGTGCCTGCCCCCAAATTTCTTCCAGAACCAAGATTTCTTAAAATGTGCTTATTTACAGTATTAATAAAATAACAACCAAAAAAGGGAGGAGAATCACTGAGTGTCTTGCATGTAGGGCATATATCCAGCCCACTGAGCTATCTCTCCAGCCCCCAAAATACTTTTTGCAGGCAAGTATTCTGTAAATGTATCTATTTTTAATGCCAACATTTCAATTCACCAGGATTTATCCAAAGAAAATCATCAAACAAGTTTCCAGTATCCCACTTGCCTTATTTATAAAATAGGCATAATAATTAGCTTCCCAGTAGTTTTTTTAAAAAAATGATTAGAATAACATATACAAAGGGTTTAATACAATGTCTAGCATATAGGAAATACCAGGCTCATTAAGTAAATGCTATTTCCAATATGCTTATGGGACATTGTTAAATATAAAACTTGGATGCTGGGGTGATAGTACAATGGAGATGGCACTTGACTTGCACATATATCAACCCAGATTCAATCCCCAGCACCCAGTATGTTCCCCCAAGCCCATCAGGAGTGATCCCTGAGAACAGAGCCAAGAATAAGCCCTGAGCATCACCAGGTGTATCTCCAAAACCAAAACAAAAAATAAATAAAATATTAAAACTTTTAAACTTGATAATAACCTTAATGTTAACATAGAAATTATCTGAATAAATGAGTCTCCTCAAAACATAGTATTGCATAATGGTGTCAAAAGGTGTCATTTTAGGATGGGCACGATCTAGATTGTATGTGGGGAAAAATTAGGTTAAGAACTGAAAATAACTTACTATTCTCATTTGTGAAAGAAAAAAAACCTTAGCACTGGATAGGAGACATGATTACAGAGGAATTTTTATTCTATACTTACATATTGGTTTAATTCATGCTAATTTATATTTATATATTACACTATTTTATGATCAGCAGAAAGTAGGCATTTCCTTTTGTTTGGCAAGACAAAATTAAGAACAAAATAGACATTATGGGCTGGACTTATAGTACAGTGGGGTTAGAGCATTTGTCTTGCATGTGGCTGACCCTTGAGTTCATCCCTGGCATTCCATATGGCTCCCTGAGGACTGCCAGGAGTTGTTTCTGAGTTCAGAGTCAGGAGTAACCCCTGAACATCTCTGGTTGTTCAAAAGAGCAAAAAGAGACAGAGAGAGACATTAATTCATTGCCCATATTAACCTTGGTGGATGGATTCAGATGTAAACTCTTAGAATAAGATCTCTGTAATGGTTACAGCTGCTTTTCCAGTGAGATATTCCTCTGATTACAAGTAGTGCTTCCTAGACTATGCATGAGTGTGCATGCATGAGTGCATGTGTATATATCTAGAGCCTGACACATGTAAGGCATGTGCTCTGCCAGTGACTTACTAACCCCAAAGGTCTGGGATCCACTGTAATCTCACTGTTGTTAGAAGGTTAGGAGTGAGCAATGGGAGTTAGCATGATCTTTATCTTTGTCTGTGTTCTAATGCCATGGATTATGCTCAGGTTCTCAAAGATGTAAGCCATCCACTTTACCATTGAGCTACATTCCCCAAACTTGTACTGTAATTTATTATTATTGTTTTGTTTTGGGATCACACCCAGTGATCATTGCTCAGGGGCTTCTCCCATATCAGCCCGTGGGGCTGTTTTGGGACTGGAACTTGGGTCTCCTGCATGCAAAGCATGTGTTCCAGCCTGCCAAGTTGTCTCTCTGCCCTGTCGCTATCATTTATTAAAAATACTTCTTCAAAACCTATATTATTTGGACCCCATGTTTTTGTTATACTCATCTTTCAGGAGAAAGACTAAATAAACCGTCAAAGGGGTTTCTTTAGGAATCCTTTTCTTCAGGGACTGGGGAGATAGCACAGGGTGAAGGCACTTGTCTTTGGCTTGCTTGCAGCCAACCCTGGTTAGATTTCTGACTCCACATGTGGTCCCCCAGTACAAGGAGTAATCCCTGAACACTGCTGGTTATAACTCAAATGCCCCTCCCAGCAAAAAAAGTAAAGAGCACCCCACATAAATAAATGTAACAAACTAAAAAAGAGAGAGAAAGAAATAGAAAACAACCCCCTTGAGGGCTATGATCTGAAAGATTCAGCCCAATTTCTGCTTTTTTTATATGTTTAGGTTTTGGGGTCACTCCTCCACTTACTCCTGGCTCTGTGCTCAGTGGGGTGGAGGAGCCATATGTGGTGCCAAGGATCACACTAGGGTTGTCTGCATACATGGCAAGTGTCTTAAACCCCTATACAGTCTATCTGGCCCTCAGTCCATTCTTTATGCTGCTTACTCTATTGCCAAAGATAACCTAAGTTTTTGGTATGCTTCTGAAAGCTTTTCAGGAACAAATATTGAAAGAATTTTTGGTCAGTCCTACAAGAATAAGTTTCCTAGTGACAGGATCAGATTTAGCATCTTATTATCTCCATCAGTACCCAGTACTGTGGATTTATTTGCCTTTAGTTCACCAGGAAAATTTAATTTTCAAGAAAAACCTCATTTATGAAGCTTTCTTATTAATCAAGACTTAATTGTCCTGGGTCTGGAGCCACAGTACAGTGGGTAGGGCATTTGCCTTGCACACGACTGACCAGGAATCAATTCCTGGCATCCCATATGGCCCCCCAGCACTGCCAGGAGTGATTCCTCAGTGCAGAGCCAGGAGTAACCCAAGCATCATTGCATGTGACCCAAAAAGTAAAAAAAAAAAACTTAATTGTCCTTTAATATATTTTGTACATTAGTCATCCTGATGTGTCTATGTCGTAGTAGAAAGGTCTTCAGGCCCAGGTGTTTACTGGTACATTTGGTCTACTTTTCTTCACTAGCTAGAGCTTCCCCAAATGAATAAGTATGTACAAGTTCCTACTGTTTACACTTGGGTTTTTATTTTCTTTTTGTATTTTGGAAATGTGCCAAGATAGTCATTGACTGAAAGACTTTTTTTTTTAATCTGAATCTAACTAGTGACATCAATGGCATAGAACCCATGGAGGTACTTGGGTGATAATTTAGGATAGTCAAAGAAAGCTACAACTCTCCTTCTATGGGGCTTCACCTGTGTCTGTGCACCTGTAAATGGGGAGCATTGGGTGCCAGAACACTGACTTGTCCCCAGTAAACAGCAACTATCCTATGAAAGCATAAAGAATTTTAGATTTTCCCTTCCTATGTGTTAAGGTGTTGGCCTCCAGCCTACCTGTTTCTTGGTTTGCTTCTGGGAAGCGTCCAGTAGGCACATCCTGATGTGTATATGCTTTAGTAGAAAGATCTTCGGGTCCAGGTGTTTCTTGATATAGTTCAGGGGAGCCATATTCAGGCCTAGATGTTTCCTGGTACATTTCAGGAGCGCAGATTTCAGGCCCAGAGGTTTCCCTGTACATTTCAGGGACACAGACTACAGGTCCAGGGGCTTCCTGGTACATTTCAGGGGCACAGACTTCAAGCCCAGGTGTTTCTTGGTACATTTCAGAGGCACAATTTTCAGGCCCAGGTGTTTCTTGGTACATTTCAGGGGCACAAACTTCAGACCTAGGTGTTTCCTGGTACATTTCAAGGGCACAGTCTTCAGGCCCAGGTGTTTCTTCATCTATTTCAAGTGGATATTCTTCAGTCTTGGATGTTTCTTGGTTTGTTCTATCAGAGAGGGACTGAGGCCCAGCAGTTTCCTGGTACATTTTGTGAGAAGAGCATTCGGGTAGATCAGGTTCTGAGTACTCTTTTCTAGAGAGGTCATTAGGCACAGCTATTTCTAGTTGTGTGTTTGGGAAGTAGGTTCCTGTCTCAGCTAGTTCCTGATCTGGCTCAACATTCCACTCCTCAGGTTCAACTCTTTCTTGCTGTAAGTCAGGATGGCAGCCTTCAGATACATCTATGTCAGGGCATGTCTCAACGCATCTCTCTACATCTTGGACATCTTTAGATGTTTCCGGAAGAGGGGCCTTGGGTATATCTACGTCTTGGCTCGTTTGTGGAGAGAGATCTTCAGTTTCAGCTGTGCCATGGCACATTTTGAAAGGCGGATCTTGAGGTACAGGTATTTCTTGGCACATTTTTGGAGCCAGGTCCTCAGGTTCAGCCATCTCTTGGCAAATTTCAGAAGGCTGGTTTTGCACCACTATTTCTCGGTTCTCAGAAGAATCTTCCTGATGAGTAATGCTTTTTTGGCCTACTTCAGTCAAATGTTTCTCAGGCACAGCTTCTGGAGGAGGTGCTACTGGAACGGGGGTTTCAGCAACATCCATAGGTGACTCAGTTTCTCCCTGTGTACATGCTGCTGCTTTCTCAGCCTTCTCCTTTAGTGGTGACTCCGGCACCACCTTTGGTTCTGCATTTTGTTTCTTTCTGCCTCTTCTTTCATTTTCTTTTCCGGTTTTCTGCCGCTTGCATTTTTTCTGTCCTCTGTGGAGAGATGAGAATTAGTGTTAGTAATGGGCAATAGAATTCAAATAAATGCTAGTAATAACAGTCCCAGGCCTCCTCTGCCTTATTTGTACAACCTAGAAAAAAATCACTTCATCTCTCTGGGCCTGCCTCTATTTGTGCAATGAAGCCATCTGAGATGCTTTCAGTCATGCAGGGAAAGCAAATATTCTTCAGAGACTTTGTCTCTAATGCCTTGCTCACCAGGAATCTTCTTTGTAGTTCACATGGAAGAGATAAGATACCTGCTTCAAGGTTGCCTATGAAAAACATCACTGATCTCATAAATGGGTAGATTGGGGTTCTGATTCATATACTAGTTTGGTACAAATCTGATATGAGTCAGCCTCCCTGTGCTCTGGCAAAGGGACACATTTGTGTTCGTAAATCTGCAGTCTAGGCATGGCTGTGGGTCTGGGCAGCCAGCAGGACTGTGATGCAGACGGCTTGCTTAGCTCACACAGGATCTGGTGGAACGAATGCCAAGTAGCTGCAGTACACGTCAGATGAGATGTACCGGGAGCCGAGGCAAATCTGCAAAAACACTCCTGGAGTGAGAGGCTAGTGGGAAGTCCAAGTGTCCGTGTTCTACTTCCTTGGAACGGATAGCTAGACTGAAGATCTAGATGAAAGAATATGTACAGAAACCACAGCCAATGACAAATTGTTAGGTACTGCAAATATAACCAAATACAGATGGTTAATACAGATGGGCTGGGAGGGAGAAAAAGGTGCTATAAATAAGCATTGCATCACTTTTCTAGACCCATTGAAATTCTGAACCACTCGCTGCATTGGGAGCCTCCTCTGACACACTCAAAGGAGGAATTGCAGTCCTGCTAAAACTCCTCGAGGATTTATTATGAAGATCAGGTAGAAGGCAAGGCCCATGGGCTGCTGGCTCTCTGAAGGAAACTTACTTTTTCCGTAAGCTCTCTGAAGATAATAAAAAACAGTTCTCTATCTCTTTGCTGTACTTATAGATCCTCAAAAATTAAAAAAAGTGTAACCCCTAAGCTGGCAGTGAGCCCCACTGGCTGGTATGGCTTTGTCTGTGGGAGACCAACTTCAGGCCCAGTCACTGAGCCAGGAGGAATGCCGAGGCCCGAAGAGTGATCCATAAACAAGCGTGTACTCCCTATTCTACCTTTGATTTGTTTGAAAATACTCAGACTTTTTTTAAAAGATTGTCTCACTAGAATCAATTTAGTCAGTATAAATAAGGATATGTCTATATGTCATAGGAAAGCTCAAATAAATATTAAAATAATATAGAAGACAAATAAAATGATCCAAAATGATGGTGTGGTGCCTCAGCACTCTAAAGTATAATTCCAAGTAACCAAGGTAACAAGATAAATTTAAAAGTTTTTGTTATACAATTTTTAAATTTATTGTTGTTGTTTAGGGCCACACTCAGCAGTGCTCAGGCTTATTCATGGCTCTGTACTCAGAGATCACTCTTGGTAGTATTTAGGGAAGATTATATGCAGCGTCAGTGTTCCAAAGAATGGTCAGCTGCAGGCAAGGAAAGCACCTCACCCACTGTTCTATCTTTCTAGACCTGTTAACACCTTTTTTGTTTTGTTTTGGAGTCATACCCAGTGATGTTCAAAGCTTCCTCCTGGCTCTTAACTCAGGAATTACTCCTGGCAGTGCTGGAGGGACCAGATGGGGATATTGGGAATTGAACTTAGAACAGGCGCAGGCAAGGCAAGTGCCTTACCCACTGTGCATCTCTCCAGCCCCTATTACATACTTTTTAGAAGATAATGTAAATTCTGCTGCTTTTTTTTTTTGGCCTTTTTTTTTTAGGGGGGGTCACACCCAGCAATGCTCAGGGGTTACTTCCTGGCTCTGCACCCAGGAATTACTCCTGATGGTGCTTGGATGAGATGCTGGGGATTGAACCTAGGCCCATCCATGTGCAAGGCAAACTCCCTACCCACGGTACTATCTCTCCAGCCCCTATGGTGAATGGGAAACATTTATTACACTCAGTAGATCTAAATACTGTGTTACATAGATCTCTGTATGGGAGAATCCAATAAAATGCCCAATGTTCTACCTGTTGTTTTTTCAAAAAATAGAAATATATATAGATGACCTAAAATTTAATCTGTACTGTGTCACTTAGCAACTATGTGATCGTGAGCAATTCCCTTAAACACTCTATGCCTTGGTTCCTTTATAGCTAACTTAAAAAGTATTCCCCAGCCTCGTGGTTATTTTAAGAATTGTATATAGGGGTTGAAACAATAGTACAGTGATAAATAGTAAATTTTAAAAAGATCGCCCGTGTGGGTTAAAAAAATAAACATAAGTGGATAACTGGTCAAGTCATCAGAACTGAAGATTTTGTCCATAGAACTGAACATACAGGGGAAGGAGCCTGGGAGGGGCCCTTCACCTGTGGAGGGTAGTGGACTCTCTGGAGACAGGTGTTGTGTTAAAATGATGTGTGCATGAAAAGTATGATTAACAGTACTTTAAATCATGGTACCTCAATAAAAGTGTGGAAAAAGGAAAAAATGTTAGAATGATAAGTGTAGTAGACAGGTGTACTGTAAGCATAAGTTAGAGTAAGATTGAAATATTTTCTTTTTTTGTTTGTTTTTGGGTCACATCCGGCGATGCACAGGGGTCACTCCTGGCTCATGCACTCAGGAATTACTCCTGGCGGTGCTCGGGGGACCATATGGGATGCAGGGAATCGAACCCGGATCGGCTGCATGCAAGGCAAACACCCTTCCCGCTGTGCTATCACTCCAGCCCCCATGAGATTGAAATATTTTCTAGGAATATGAAGGGAGTTTTATTTCTTGAAATTGTGCAACTGTGGATTATCTTAATTTCTGTTTTACAATGCAGTGTCCGTAACACATCATTTTAACTCTATTAAAATTCTGGCTGAAGCCATAGTAGAGCAGATAGGGCATTTATCTTGCACGAATCAACCTGTGTTGGATCCCTGGCACCACATATGGTCCCCCAAGCACCACCAGGAGTGATCCCTGAGCACTGCAAAGTATGCCCCACACACACACACACACACAAATGCTAAACACACATAAGTAGAAGCTAATATAATAAACCAAACTTTATCTATCAAAAAATAATAAAGGGGCATCAGAGCAATAGTACAGTGGAGAGGGTTTTTTCCTTTCACGCAACTGACACAGGTTCAATTCCCGCCATCCTATATGATCCCCGGAGCACCACCAGGAGTAATTTCTGAGTGCAGAGCCAAGAGTAACCCCTGAGCATCACCAAGTATGACTCAAAAAGCCCCCCTCCCAAAAAAAGAAAGAGAAAATACAGTGTTTTCTCTGTGCCATTTATTTATTCTGCTTTCTCATGAAATATTAGCATTAATTTATACTTCCTTGTTCTTTACAAAAGTGGAGGATGGCAGGGTCAGGCCCAGTGGCAGGGCAGTAGGGATCCAGAACTCCCAGGTTGTCATTTTGGCTTTCATAGTACATTCTGCTGTTTCTCTGGGAAAGGTCTGTGGTGGCACTGTGTGGAGTGGTACAGTGAAGACGGCCCTCAATAGTATATCTCTATGTCATGTCGCCAGAGCAAGACCAGCCTGTGGCCAAGACTCAGCAGCGTGTCATCTATTTCTGTGTCTTCCACTGTTGTGGTGTCCTGTCCAGCAAGCTCAGAGACACAGTCCTACTAACACTATTAGACTCGCCCCACATTCCCTTGGCAGAGTCTAGCCACCAGCTCAGAGACTGATCTGTGAGACAAAAGGCCAATCTAAGTGGAGTCAGAAATGCGAAGGATCCCCACAGAGACAAGTGGATGCTCTCTTCCTCATCCACACTAGCACCAAGGAAACCAAGCAACGTTTGGAAGCTATTGAATAAAACTAAGAGAGCGGACCAGAGCGATAGTACAGTGGGTAGGATATTTGTCTTGCAAGCGGCCAACCCGGTTTCAATCCCTGGCATCCCTTCTGGTCCCCTTAGCACCACCGAGAGTGATTCCTGAGTGCAAAACCAGGAATAACCCCTAAGCATCTCCAGTGAGACCAAAAACAAACAAACTAGGGGAGCAATTTGGATTATATTCCACAACATCACTTGCTATAGGATCAGAGCATAGATATTTCTGCTATAAAGGTGACATTTATATTCTTGAAAAAAACTCATCTTTTGCAAAAATTCTTTAAAAATAGCAGAGAGGGGAGAGGGAATAGAGCTTGGCCAAATGACTTAAATCCCATGCAACTTTTTAACATTAACAAAAATGATCATTAGTCAGGAAGGCACCACTCGGATAAACCAGACAGGCAGTTTCATATAGCTGGAGATTGTGAAGGTCAGTAAAAGACTGAGAAGCGCTGGTGTCAGTACCAGCTTGCAGTCCATGGGTCCATGCAATTAAGGACAGTGCTGGGATCCTAGAAGCCCACCAGCTCATACCAGACCCAGTGGGGGACTGTGCAAGGTGGGGGTTCTCCTCTGGGAGTGAGCTCCAAATTCAGGCTCTGTGGACTACCCACAGCAGCCAAGCTGAAGCCTTATTTCCTCCCCATTATTTTGGCTCCTTTGAGCTAAGAGAAATCATAATACCAATATAACTTTCTCATTACACAGACATCCACTTCTATTTACCAACCATATGTGAGCCCATTGAAAACCCCCTTGTGTATTCTACAGCTTGGAAGCTGGCCTCACATGCTAGGTGAAGAAGCAACTCTGATAGAGAAGGGATCACCAAGCAAAGGGTGCTAGGCAGGTAGAGATACGGGCTGAAAATAGACTATAGACTGAACATGATGCCTACTTAATACCTCTATCGCAAACCACAACACCCAAAAAGAGAGAGGGAGCAAAAGGGAATGCCCTGCCACAGAGGTGGGGTGGGGTGAAGGGGACAGGGTGGAGGTGGTGGGAGGGATGCTGGGACCATTGGTGGTGGAAAATGGGCACTGGTGGAGGGATGGGTACTTGATCATTGTATGACTGAAACGTAAGCATGAAAATTTGTAAGTCTGTAACTTTACCCCATGGTGATTCACTAATAAAAAATTTTTTTAAAGTGAAAATAAAGAAAAACCTTTTGTGGCAGAAGAGACAGTTCTCCATTCTTAAAAGATAGATGGGGGCCTCTATACCCTTAAGGAGTGTTTGCGGGGGAAGAGCGGAGCTATAGTACAATGGATTGGGCATTGAATGGGCATTGCCTTCCATGCAACTGACCTGGGTTCAATCTCTAGCACCCCATATGGTCCCGCAAGAACCCCTAGAAGCGATCCCTGAGTGTAGAGTGAGGAGTAAGTGGAGCATTGCAGGGTGTGGCCAAAAAAAAAGAAAAAAATTGTGTAGGGGCCAGAGAGATAGTGCAGCCTTACACACAGCTAACCCGGGTTCTATCTGACACCTCATATGGTCCACCCTAAATTCTGCCAGGAGTGATCCCTGAGCACGGAGCTAGGAGTAAGCCCTGAACACCACAGGGTGTGGCCCAAAAGCTAAAAAAAAAAATGATAAAGAAGAGTGTTTAGTGATTCTCCAGGAGCAGTGAGGAGAACATCTGACAATTCCTGTATGTAATTCTGGTTCTCATCCCAGTGGAGGAGAAGGGTAGTACTATTGGTTTGGGAAGACCAGTGATGTGCTATCTGCCATGCACAGGGCAGCCTCCCACACAAAAAGGAATTCTGGCCTGTAGTGTTCAGGCTGAGAAACCTGAGTGGCTGCTGTGCTGTTGACTTCGTCCTGCCAACACCGTCACCCCCACCTCCTTTCCTCTCCACGCTCAGGGCCCCTCCCTCTGCTCATAGGCTCATTGCAGATGGATGAGTCCCACCCTGCCTAGCTGGCCTGTGCACCAGTGCTCCAGCCCTGAGATGACAAACGGCCACGTGACCTGGACTGGAGACTGAGGCGCTCCCACATTCTCCATTACTGGTTTACAGTCAACACTCGAGTTGACTCCACTGAGAGTTCATGATTTATTGGATAAGGCATTTCCTGGGAGAAATTCCTTATCAAACTGGGAGAACAAGTTCAGAGAAATCCTCAGCAGTGCTTCCCACTGCCAACTAGAGGCCTCCAAGTGTAGGTTACTGGAGCCGGGAGGAGCTGGACACCAGGCCACAGCAATATAGTCCCATTGCTTCATGCTTTCATTGACTGAGACCACAGATAGGTTCTGTTCCTACACTAGCTGTCTGGCTTGAGACAGATTTAACCCTTCGGAGGCTTGGCTTCCTTTCTTTCTTCAAATAAGTCAGGTAGGTCTAGTGTGGGAATGTTGAAAAGATACCATGGAGCAAGTGAAAACTCTCAGGTCCTCTGGGCATTGAGCACAAGGCTCCAGAAGTACCAGTTCCCTTTCCCCCAGCCTGTCACGGTGCCATACCTGAGTTGCAGTTGTGAAGTCTGCTGCTCTTGGGCTTCCGCTTTTCTCTTCCTGAGTTGTTCTCTGTTTCGCAAATTCCAACGTCCAATAAATTCTGGTGGATCAAAATGAACATGATATAAAGTCATGAATTGTAGCAATTGTCCGCAAAGCATCTTCCATCCAAGTGGTAGAATCCCGACACTGGGCATCAGTTTTTCTCCTAGACTTTTAAGAGCCAGAACTATGTTCTATTTATCCTTTTACCTCTACAAAGAATGTCTAAGAACAGACATTCCTTAACTTTTCTTTTTTTAAAAAACGTCAGTATTTGGAACCAGGAAGATGGCTCAAAAGACTAGAGTGGGGGCTTTGTGTGCAGGACCCCCAGGTTTGATCCCTGGAGCAAGATACCTGAGAGCCCACCCAGAGAAATCACCCCCCAATATTTCAGTAGCCTCTGAACATTGCCAGGTGTGGCCAAAAAGTGAAAAAAAAAGAAAAGAAATACAATATCTGTATGTAAGTGTGCTATCAACCTATTATGATTTTTTCAGAATATTTTTGTGTATAATGAAAACAAGCCAGCCACTCTTAACATAATAATCTGTTTTCATTTTCTTTTTGGTTTTCTTTTTGTTTTTTGTTTGTTCTGTTTTGGGGTCACACCCGGATGTGCCCAGGACATACTCCTCTAAGAAGTTCTACAGCACCTGGGCTTAGGGGTTATTTTTGGTAGTACTCAGAGAGCACTACCTACTCAGTACTCAAGAGAGCACTACTACCAGTGTCAGCCTAATGCAAGGCAAGCACATTAACCACTGTATTATCTCTCTGGACCTTCATTTCATTCCTCAGAACCATCTGAACCCTGTATTACACAAAGTTGTGATAATAGCATACCATAATTTTACCATTTATTAACCTGATTGTCAGAAATATTTTTCATGATGTAATTTTTATAATTACAACTTTAATGGCATGACAATCAAGTAAATGATTTTTACTTGATTTACAAGCAAACAATTAACCTGTCATTTACCCAGTCCACTAGTTTGAGCATTTGGGTTGTTGCCTATTTTATTTTTTTATTTTTTGCCTTTGTAGCTCAATCATAAGAATATTCATGCAATCAATTTTTTCCCTCTTGGATTTTTTCCCGTAGGATGGTGTTTCTTTGAAATTTCTTTGACATGTAAAAGGTATCATCAAAACAAGTTTCCATGCAATTTTGAGAAAAGCCACTGAGTCTTCAATATATAACTTCTTAGAGGCTATAAAATTTCCCTGGGGCCCCAAATGCCAACATGCCCCTTGGACTACAGAATCTTCTCAGCAGGGGTCAGGATACATATGAGTCATTTGCTGTACATCCCTCATCCCTGTAACACCTGTGTAACAACTCTTAGGGCAGAAGTTTTGCATTTGTTTTGTTGGTGCCTGGGACCAAACATAGGGTTTTTATTTCGCAGAGCACAGGCTCTGCTACTGAGTGTATTCCTGGCCACGACAGAACTCCTTAATGTTGATCTTGGATACTTTTATTTTTACCGGTATCTAACTTACCATTTCCTTTCATTCTAATATAGGTAATCATTTTAGCAGTATAGTTCTTTGTCACCAAAAGAAATTATAGTTTTTCTCCCTAGCACAGTGCTATTGTTGCAGACACCTCAAAATGTCATTCACTGGAGATTCTATAACTGACTCAATACAACAGTTATTGGATCACAATTGGATTTTGTTATCATGCATCTACACATAACACTATTATCAGTTTTTCATTTTGAAAACTATCCTAACAATGTATTCTTTTGTAATCTTGTATATATCATTTTATATACTTAAAATATTTATTCTAAGGAGGAGTCCAGAGGATCATCTGACTACCAAAGGGATTCACAACATAAAAACATTTAGACACTTGAGGCCTAGGGTTTTGCAAAACATTTTAAGAAAAGCTGTGTGAGCATAGATACAAAGACTGAGCGGAATGAGTTAAGAGAATATAGCGATGACTTCTCTCCAGGTCTCTTTCCCAAAGCTCCACCAAATGTGCACTCCTATAGAAGTACACGTCTATACCAGATATTTTCATTGTCTCTTATTTTAAACATTATGATTTATTGCTTGTATTTTGTTCTCTCATTCAAGGTTTAGCTAACATACTCAATTATGCCTCTTTTTCTTTTCAGATCCTTTTTTTTAAAGAGGAAATATTTATTGAGCCATTTATTCCCAACAGCCACCGCCTTCCAAGACCTTCATTACCTGGAACATGGTTCTGTTCTTGCTGAGGAGCAGGTGTGTTCTGCAACGCCAGACGCGACGGGTCCTTTCCCAAATCCATCTTGCTTCTCTACCTTCCTGCTATTTGGTCTGACTTCTGCAAACAGCCTTTTAAAAAAAATATCAAAAGCAACTGACAGTTAAAAGCACAAATATGCACTTACAAGTTCACTTGTCATTCCACTTCCCGCCTAAATGTTTTATCTGCTAGGACCACAGCTGCGGCTACTTCTGCTTTCCTTATCGCCTTTGACAGGTGTGAGGGGGGGAGATGGCCAGTGCTGGTGCAGGGTTCTCCTCCTTCAGCACAGGTGCCAGACTTAGCATGCCCCAGGCTTCAAAACGGTTGTCATCTGGTTCTAGCTGCCAACAAAGTGCCTGAGTCTGGCGATCTTTTTCACATTCAGAGGGAGCATTATAAAGAGAGAACTCAAGGTCTAGGATCTAACTAGCATCCAGTCCCCAAGACAAAGCACCTCCCTTTCTGTGATCTCATGTTCACCCTCCTCATTTGTGAACTGGGCAAATAATTCCTGACCTTCCCACCTCACCCCAGTTCTTGTCAAAGTGAGAAAAACAAATGAAAGAAATCTGAAATATGTGAACTTAACCTGGCACTGTTTCCCGGCATATGGCATTTTCCCATCTGAATCTTTTGCAAGACAATGTGCTGTTAGAGCTAAAGAACCAGTAAGCAACCTATGGGACCCTGAGCCTTTTTTTGTGCACTGGATTATTCACAAGTTATTCAGAGAACTAGTAAAATTCACTGTTACTCATCCAGGAAAGTCCAAAGAGCATTTCTTTTTCTTCTTCCTTTTTTTTTCTTTTTAGTAAAATAGTTTTATTTAGAAAGTACAGAAGACAGGTGACTGAGAGAAGAACAGGGAATTCCAAAAGAGAAGTACTAGACACTCAAGATGGGATGTGGGCAGCTCTAGAGTGGAACATGCTAAGAAGATTTTCTTGATAAAAATATCACTATGCATGTCACAAAAATTAATTGAAGCCAGGCTGGAGCAATAATACAGCGTGTAAGGCAAGGCTTACCTTGCCAACCTGGGTTTGATCCCCAGCATCCCCTATGGGCGCCTGAGCACCAGCAGGAATGATTCCTGAATGCAGAGCCAAGTGTGGCCACCCCCACAAAAAATTGATTGAAGTCAAAGAAATCACCTTATCACCACTGGGTTGCCACACTTAGGAAAACACGGAGCATTGTGGTAGTTCAGCAGTGGGAAAGCATCCCTGCACACCCCAATTCAGGCAGCTGGCCTAGGAGCAACTTGGTTAACAATGTGGTGCAAAAACCCATATCTTTAATATGGGACAATGCTGATTTCTGCCTTCTGGTATTATCTGGGCGTCGATTGAATCAAATTATCCATAGAAATAAAGCATTTTATACGTGCCTAATATCTTTCTCTTTTTAGGGTGGGGGGTGTT
This sequence comes from Sorex araneus, assembly GCF_027595985.1. NCBI lineage: Eukaryota > Metazoa > Chordata > Mammalia > Eulipotyphla > Soricidae > Sorex > Sorex araneus. The sequence goes on from NC_073302.1 coordinate 36,263,142, forward strand.
GCCTGATATCTTTAAATGGAGAATAATCAGATCATTTTATTAAAAACAGTGGCCATATTTTGATAATCCAATTCATAATTTAAATCATTAGTTCCTCAATCAATATAGCTCTGGGGGTGGGGTGGGGAGTACTGGAATGAATGATCTGGGGTCCTTTCCTTGTTCCCATAAAGGAGGTAGATTTCAAGGGAATAGGTTTTTTGTTGTTGTTATTTGTTTGTTTTCTGAAAAAGAGGCAATAGGCCAAATAAGTTTAAGAACCTCTAGTTCAAATGCATGGGAGAAAAAGAAAGTCTTAAGTCGGCCCTTTGTAGAGAGAAAACCTTGATAATGAACAGATTTCCCTAGTCCACGTACTCCTCAGGCATTAGAACTAGGACGGCCCAGCAACGACCTGTTCCCTTCTTCCTGTTGTATATATTCAGAGAGACCCAAGGAGGGAAAGGGGTCACCTGCCTCAAGGTTTCTGCTTCATGCCAATAGCACCTCTTACTGATGAAAGCTCGGTCATCTCATGTTTGATCTCACTCAGGTAGAAAAATGTATGTGTGGTGTGAAGTTTTAAGTTTTTTCAAACACATCAAAACATACTAAGAATGGAACATCCACGTCCTCGAAACTAAACCCAAACTACCAGAATTGAACTCAGCTTTACATGGTCAGATCCTAATGCTTTAGCTTTAATTTTCCCCCATCTTTCTCACAAGTCGGTCTCTAGCTAAAAATTGTGATAACTTCAGCAAGTCTCAGTTCAAAGAAGTTCTCCAGGGAATCGAAGGTGTCATTTGTAATTTATCACTTGGTAACTTAGGCTTTCAGATATGTTTTTCTAATCAAGTATAAATAAAAGTAACTGAAAGTTATAAACTAGAACTGAGTGAGGATTTAAACTGGCATTTTAAATTATTGATCCTTTAATTTGAGGTATTTTAATTCTCGCTATTAGGTTGTTTCTTAGACCAATGAAGTAAATTTCCAAATAACTCTAGGGCCCCTTACAAAAGACGCAGAAGGTAATAGAATTGCTTGTAGAATGTAGAATTCTCCAGGTATAGGAGAAGATAGAATATAGAACAGGATTCACTTGGCGCTTTGAACACCGAATTCAACTATACACTGAGCCTTAGTGAGTGCCTCTCTGGGCCACACACGGCTGAGGGCTCAGGCAATGAAGGCAGATGTTCACCATGTTCTGGGCACTTAGGTGCACGAGATAAGCCATCTTCACTATAGGGAAGGGAGAGTTACGGGCTCTCTACCGTCACCACCTCCCGTTGCCAGGAGAGTGTGGGAGCACTATAAAAGCGCGGGTTCTCAAGTTAACAGTCCGTTAGGGCCCAAGAGTGGGTGGAAGGAGCCGATGGAGGGAGTGGAGAACAAACTAGATTGGAAGGCAGGCAAGGTGTCTGCTGTGATAAGCCTGCCAGAGCGGGGCCTTGTCTGGGACAGAAATAGCAAGCACAGTAAGTCCACAAAGCCACAACAGATTGTCCCTTCTCTCTACAGACAACCCTCGAGTCCTCCCCAGACTAGGAGCTGGTGAGCCCCAAGGTCAGCTAATGTTAAGGAGCGCGGCCTCCTGGGAGAGTTCTTTGCGGGTGTGCAGGGGAACCTCCCCCCAGGCCAGGCAGGCGGTCCCCCCACTCCCCACTCACCTTTCTACCTCCACCTGGGAACCTGGTGGGAGGCCAGGCCCAGAGCAGTCCCCATGCACGCCCTGGCTTCTCAACGCAGGGCCAGCTTCTTGAGTGTGCAGCCTGGGGACTGGGCTTTCCGCACCAGGGGCTGATGCTATTGTGACTTAATAATAGCCCCATCATCTGCCCGGGGCCCTTTCTTCTGTCATTGGCTGGCACTGTCATATGTGCAGAGAGACAACAAAACAGCAAAAGCCTTTCCGCCCTTGGGCCACAGGGCCCAACACTGCTTTTTTCTTTCTTTCTTCTTTATTCTTTCTTTCTTTCTTTCTTTCTTTCTTTCTTTCTTTCTTTCTTTCTTTCTTTCTTTCTTTCTTTCTTTCTTCCTTCCTTCCTTTTCTTTCTTTCTTTTTCTTTCTTTCTTTCTTTCTTTCTTTCTTTCTTCCTTTCTTCCTTTCTTTCTTCCTTCCTTCCTTTCTTTCTTTTCTTTCTTTCTTTTTCTTTCTCTTTCTTTCTTTCTTTCTTTCTTTCTTTCTTTCTTTCTTTCTTTCTTTCTTTCTTTCTTTCTTTCTTTCTCTTTCTTTCTTCCTTTCTTCCTTCCTTCCATCCTTTTTCTTTGTTTCTTTTTTCCTCAGCATCCAAATTCTTCAATAATAATAAAGCAGGATCCAGGTTAGCTTTTTGTAGCCACAGCTGGCCCTTCTGCCTCCCACATGCTCAAACTTGCAGCCCTTGGAGCACATGCAGGGGTTAGTGTGGCTGTGTGGGGTCCCAGGAGCCTTGCCAAAATGCCTCTAAATCTCCCGGCCTTTGCAGGGGCCAGAGAGTGGGACAGTTCCCCAGCTTCTGGGGGAGTCCAGGGCCAGCTGGTCAAAGGTTAGAATTTGGCCTCTGGCCTTGAGGATATGAGTGTGGGCCCGGCCAGTCACACAGGACAGTTTGAGCACGACAGTCTGGGCACCTCCTGTATGTGCCCATCATCTGTGATCGCCCCATCACCACGGCTGTCTTGCCTCCCCCGCCAGGAAGCTTCATCTCGCAGATCATGCAGGACAGGGACAGGGCAGCAGTGGGTTGGACTCATGTGTGGTTTTCAGCACAGCCTGGTTGAATGGGGAGTTCCTGGCCAGAAACCAGTTAAGCTTGACCCACAGCCTCAGGTCGATGTTCTGGCACCTGGGATCCTTGTGCTGCTGCACCTTTAGGTCTTTGTGGTGGTGGCTATCGACTCCCATGGTGGCGCCTGCACTTCTGCCAGGTCTGGAAAGGACTCTCGCTCTCTTTCCATCCCTCCTCTCCTGTCTCTCTCTCTCATTTCATTATTTCATATCTCTCTCTCTCTCTCTCTCTCTCTCTCTCTCTCTCTCTCATATGCTGGTAGTACCATGGATTGAACCCAAGGCCTCGTACATACAAAACAGCTAAAGAACAGATATATCCGCGGCCCACAGAGCCTGCATTCTCATGGGCAGAGTTAAACAATAAACAAATAAATGAAACATGTAATGCCTCAGGTGGTGGTGAGTGCTTTGAAGAAAACAGGGCAGGCAGTGATGGGATGGGGTCTGGGGAAGGAAGTTTATGGTAGGTGCTATTTTAAATCAACTCATTAGGGAGGACTTGACCCGATAGAGGATGATTTGCAGAACTGAAGGAGGGGAGGGGCCAAGGTCAGCTAATGTTACTGCTCTGCAGAGTGGGGTGTCCCAGCAGAGGGGCAGCAGCAGACCTGGAGAGAGGTTCTGAGAGGGTGGGTCTAGGGTGAAAGCTTATTTCCCCTTGTCAATATTTCTATAGTGAGCTGGGGTGGTTCTGGACAGCATGAATGAGTTGTTCAATCTATTTTATTATATTTATTTCTATTCTTGGTATGGGGGCCACAGCTAGAAATGCTTAGGACTTCTCTGTGTTCAGGGATTCAGTAATCACTCCTAGTGGGGCTCAAAGGATCATACACGGTGCTAGGATGAAATCAGGATTAGCTGTCTGAAAGGCAGGCACCTTAACCCCTGGACTGTCTCTCTGCTTCCACCTTTATTTTAAAAGGATGATTCTGTCTATAGTCTGGAGAAGAGACAGGGGAGGAGGAGAAGGAAATGGGGAAACCAGCTAGAAGGATCGTGCTGTCATCCAGCCGAGAGATGGCCATGACTCGGACTGTACAGTAAGCTGCTGGTAGACCAGATGTGCGGTAAGCTGTGTCCTTAGGTAAGCTCTATTGACAGATAAGGCACACCCTACCAGGCTGAGCAGAGTCCCACGACACCTGATGTGACATGCCCACACCTAGAGTATGAGGGATATAAGAACACTGTCTGGACATGTACAAAAACGAGCAAAGAGATTAATGAGGAATAGGACAGACAGGGAAAGGAGGGGTGCTGAAAGGCAGTAAAGTATTTTATCAGTAACTACTGCAAACCACAGTGCCAAAATTTAAAAATACATATTTTTAAAAGTCCCTGAGGGCCAGGTTCAGTAGGTAGGGTATTTGCCTTGCATGTGGCTGGCCCAGATCCGATTCCCAGCATCCCGGAAAGTCTCTCGAGCACCACCAGGAGTTAGTCCTGAGTCCTTCAATGAGTAACCTCTGAGCATCGCCAGGTGTGGTTCCAAAACCAAAAATAAATACATTTTTTTAAAAGCTGCCTGCCATAGTGGCAGGTGAGAGGTAGGAAGGAAACAGGGGAGGGGCATTGATGGAGGGAAGTGAGCATTGGCGAAGAGATGGGTGTTGGAACATGGTATATCTAAAACCCAATCATGAATAACTAATTTATAGTTTACAGTTACTGTCACTATCATTGTCATCCTGTTGCTCATTGATTTGTTCTAGCGGGCACCAGTAACATCTCTCATTGTGAGATTTATTTGTTACTGGTTTTGGCACATCCAATACGCCACGAGTAGCTTGCCAGGCTCTGCCTTGCGGGTGCGATACTCTTGGTAGCTTGCCGGGCTCTCCGAGAAGGGCAGAGGAATCGAACACGGGTCAGCCACGTGAAAGGCAAATGCTTTACCGCTGTGCTATCACTAATTTTTTTATTATTATTAGTGAATCACCATCAGGTACAGTTACAGACTTACAAACTTTCATGCTTGTGTTTCAATCATACAATGATCAAGTACTCATCCCTCCAACAGTGCCCATTTTCCACCACCAATGATCCCAGTGTCTCTCCCCCATCCCCACCTCATCCCCCCTCCCCACCCAATTATTAATTTTTCAAAGGAGTTTTAAACTTGTTTTTAAATTGTTAATTTTAATACAATTACTAATTTTTTTAGGAGTGAAAGTGTTCTGGGGACATGACTCAGTGATACTGCACTTGACTCACCGTGTGAGACCTTGGGTTTAATCCAAATACAAAAACATGATAAAAAAAAAAAAAAGTGGTTTGTCTGTGGAAATTTGAGGGGAATAATTAAAGTCTTTTTTTTCCTTTGTTTGTTTTTGTTTGGGGCCACACCTGGCTCTGTCCTCAGGGATCACTCTCAGCAGTGCCTGGGGGTGGCTAGGGGGAGGACCTTATGTGGTGGCCGGGATTGAACTGTCTGCAAGGTAGGCAGTTTACCAGCTCTACTGTCTCTCCAGCCCCATCACTAAATTCTTTCTAACCCTCATTTTCCTTCTCTTGTAACAGGGAAGGGGAAGCCTCGTGGGGACTCTGGGAAGATACAGGAGCACAGGGAAGCTGTAGTCACCGCATAGAAAACCCTGGGCAGAGACGCATGCCCTGAGCGGGGTGATGTAAACTGGGCGTCGGAGAGTCTGTTCCAATGACGCCCCTGGCTACCTTCCCAGAGTGCATTTGGGTGAAAAGGGCGCAGAAGGGCGGGTATTGGATCGTATTGAATTGTACGCTTGTATATCTTGTGCTTGTATATCTTGTACATTCTCCCGAGTGCTCCTTCTTTGCTAAAACACCTTTTGAAAGCACTTGAATTCTAGGAGTGGCTCGGGCATGGCTTCCTTCCTTCCATGGGACAGAGAGTTTCTGGTTTCCCTCGTGCTCGGTCTGTTGACATGTGATAAACTTGCTCTGTCTCTGCACAAAACAGATGCCCTGGCACATGTCCAGCTAGCATGTTCTAGAACTGTGGCATTGCTGTCACCTCTCTATCTAGTTTGTTCCAGACTCCTGCATTCTCTGCCACCAAGATGACTTCTGTCATTCCATGTATGGCCACCTAGGCCCTCTGGATAAACTGGAGCGAGGTGGTGTACCTCTAGCAGAGGAACTCTGCTGCCACCTCAAGCCACCATCCCTCTCTGGCCCCAACTACCAGAACTAATAAGGCAATCTCCGTCTGCTGCTGTTGCCACACCACTTCTTTGTTCCTTTGCAGTCTAGTGTATTCTCTCTTAAGTCATCAGAATTTCCTAAGGGCCAAGTCTAGTGGCTTCTCCTTGGTCTCTTTCTAGCTCATGAGGTCTCTGGACACTCTTGTCCAGCGAAATGTCACTCCACTCTTGATTTTCAGGGCACAGGGTTTGCCACCTGTCTGCCCATTCCTCCTCTTCCTTCTTGGTTTTCTTTTCACACCTCTCTGAAGACCCCAATCATGACCCTTGACCCTATTCTCTTTATAGCTTCACCCTTCTTCCACTTGATCCAACTTGATCCAATACCTTTAGCTCTCACCTTGTATGCCAACTTCTAATATCACATTTTTAAGTATGTCTTGGATATTATTTCTTTTGTTTGGTTCTGGGGCAACCCTGGCGATGCTCAGAAGTTGCTCCTGGCTCTACACCCAAGAATTACACTTAGTGATGCTCAGAGAGCTGAGTGGTGCTAGGGACCAGCCCCAGGTGAACAGGCCTGAAGCAGGGGCCCCACGAGGATTAAGGAAAGAGACTGAGCTAAAAGAGAAAAAGCTTGGGGGGCTGGAGTGATAGCACAGCAGGTAGGGCGTTTGCCTTGCACGCAGCCAACTTGGGTTCGATTCCCAGCATCCCATATGGTCCCCTGAGCACCGCCAGGGGTAATTCCTGAGTGCAGAGCCAGGAGTGAGCCCTGTGCATCACCGGGTGTGACCCAAAAAGAAAAAAAAAAGAGAAAAAGCTTGGGGTACACAGCCTCAGGGACTGAGAGTCCTGACTATCCTCAGCTTGCTGTATCTATTGCTTAGAGCCAGTAAACATTAGAGCATTAAACATCCTTTAGTTGGATTAGACTTTTGTATATCTGAGGGTATCACTGTATCACTGTCATTCCGTTGATTGTCGATCTGCTCTAGTGGGCCCTGTAATGTCTCCATTCGTCCCAGACCTGAGATTTTAGCAGACTCTCTTTACTCATCCTTCCCAATAGTGCCACATTAGAGGCTCTTCAGGGCCAGGGGAATGAGACCCATCATTGTTACTGTTTTTGGCATATGAATATGCCACGGGGAGCTTGCCAGACTCTCCCATGCAGGCAGGAAACTCTCAGTAGTTTGCTAGGTTCTCCGAGAAGGAGACTAGGCTATAAGATGTTGCAAGGCCACAAATACGGCCAGGAACTTCCCAAATACTTCTGGGAACTTGGTTTTATAGTCTCTATTGGCCATTGATGGGATTACATGGTGGGGGGTGGGGGGAGGCAGTTTCTGGGTGTGATTGCCTAGCTACTGAAAAATGCGGGATCTGGGTGGAAGAGGCCCAGTCCTGATCAGAGCAGGCTTGGAGATCTCAGCCCCAAGTCCTGCACACCTGGGTTCCTCTGCCAGTTCCTTCATGTGTGACGCTCGTCCTAGCATGTGGAGAGGGGCCCTGAGCATGACTGTGACTGGGTTCTGGAGGTCTTCGGCTGCCAGGTCTCTGCTTGGAGTGCGGAGGGAAACTCAACCCACCCCCCTTTGAGGGGCCCCGGTGAAGACAACCAGGCATGGGGGGGCAGGAGATTCTGCATCGCTCTCTTCCAGGAACTTGGTTTTATAGTCTCTGGATGTTGGTGTTAATGGGATTATATGGGGGGCAGCTTGTGGGTGTGACTGCCTAGCTACTGGAAAACCAGGGAGCTGGGGGAGGAGGCACAGTCCGAATTTGAGTGGGCTTGGAGGTCTCAGTCACAGGGCCTGCATAGCTGGGTTTTTCTGCCGGTTTCCACTTAGGTGAGGCTCATCCAAGCATGTGGAGGGTGCCCTTGAGCATGGCAGTGGCTGGGTTCTGGAGGTTTTTGGCTGCCGGGGTTCTGCTTGGGGAAGGGAGGAAAACTCAACCCACCCCCCTCCGAGGTGCCCCTGTGAAGACAGCCTGGCACAGAGCCAGGACATTCTGCGCATTCTGGATTCTGATCCCCATTTATGGGATGCTGGGGATGGAACCTGAGTCAGCTGCATGCAAAGCATTACCTGCTGTACCATGGCTCAGGCTCCTGCCTTGTTTTACTTTTTTTTTTTTTTTTTTTTTTTGCTTTTAGGGTCACACCCAGCGATGCACAGGAGTTATTCCTGGCTCTGCACTCAGGAATTACTCCTGGCGGTGCTGGGGGACCATATGGGATGCTGGGAATCGAACCCGGGTCGGCCGCGTGCAAGGTAAATGCCCTACCCGCTGTGCTATTGCTCCAGCCCCTTGTTTTACTGTTTCTTACCTGAATATCCTGTGTGCCTCATTCTTTGCCTAACTAAAATCAAATGTGTTGCGGGGTGGAGAGATTGTCAATAGACTGAGCTTTGCATGTCGGAGGCCCAGGTTTGATCCCCCAATTTGATTCACATTTCCCCATGAACACTGATAGGAGTGACCCTTGAATATAGAGCCTAGAGGAACCCCCAGGACCACCTGATTTGGCAAACAAAAGCACAAATGTCACACACACACATGTGCGTGCATGCACACACACACATACACACAAACTAGTCTCCGTTACATTTTATAATGGCAGCCCTGTGCTCCTGGCCATCACATTCTGAACCTTCAGAAATGTCTTTGCCCTTGTGTCCTAAATTCTTTTCGCTGTTCTACCTGTTTATGCTTCCCAAATGTCCCACATACTCATTTCCCCTGCTTTTCCCATGCCACCATCCAAAGGGAGCCACAGTCTATCACTGGGAGTGTGAGAAAGCTTCCTAAGTGCTTTTTGTTATTGCCATCTCCTTCTGCCCATCCCAGGCCAGAACAGACAACCAGAACATCTTCCCTGTGGCTAGCTCTGCGTGAGGAACTTTCTTGGTCAGAGCACTGGGAAGTCTAAGCACTACTTACAAAATAAAGAAAACATTTCTCAGTCTGACATTTAAAGCCAGTTTTCCAGGCGAGCTTTCCTCCTATTGCTTTCCTGAAAATACCCAAATGTTCCAATTAAGTAGTGCCATTGCCCTCTGGGTTTGCCTTTACCCTGGTACCCTCAGGGCTTTTACTCAAGCTCCCCACTGCTCACTGCTCTTGTCTGATGCCACCCACCCCCCCAGTCTCCCACTGCCCACCGCCATCACAAAGCCTTTGATGACAATGATGCTGCCAAAGATGACATGCTACAAACTCAAAACAGGGCCTGGCATTTTCCCTATATGTCACCTTTAATTCTTCCCCCCCCAAAAAAAAATGGTTGGAAATTCTTTCTTCATTTTATTGATGAGGATACTGTGATTTAAGGGTTGAGGCTGCGGCCAGAGTGGTAGTGCAGTAGATAAAGTGCTTGACTGACACAAGACTGACCTGTTAGTCCCTGGGAACCTCATATGGTTCCTCAAGCTCCCCAGGAGTATTTTGAGTGCAGAGCAGGAGTAACCCCTGAGCATCACCAGGTATAGCCCCAAAATAAAAAAAAAAATTAAGAAGAAAAGAAATCGAAACACAGGCATTGAACCTGGCCCCAAGTTGCGTGCCTCTAAGTGCTAAAGTTGGTGGTCTGGATCTCAGCAGCCATATACTGAACCACCATGTCTCTTACCATACTATTTGTTTTTTTGCTTTTTGGGTCACACCTGGCAATACACAGGGGTCACTCTTGGCTCTGCACTCAGGAATTACCCCTGGTGGTGCTCAGGGGACCATATGGGATGCTGGGAATCGAACCCAGGTCGGCCGCGTGCAAGGCAAACGCCCTACCCGCTGTGCTATCTCTCCAGCCCACCATACTATTTTTAAATCGAATAAAATCAGGCAACAATATATTTTTCTTTTCTGGTCGCCTCTCCTTTGTGTTCTCCCTTTTTCTGAAATGAATTGACTACTCTGTGCCCCAAACTATGCAAGGTACTGGGCAAAGTACAAGGCAGACACGGGCAACAGTATACCCGGCAAATCCCAGAAACACAGAAGGGATGAGGGTTCTATGACCCAGAGAGTGAGGGCGGCAAAGAAATCTCATAATACAAGAGTTTGAACTCAGCTTTGAAAGACGAATTGGAATTATGATGCAGCAAGGCTGAGAGGAACAAACAGGCTGAAGGATTTCATATAAGCTTATTAAGGCGCACTGTCGGGGCTGGAGCAATAGCACAGCGGGTAGGGCGTTTGCCTTGCACGCGGCCGACCCGGGTTCGATTCCCAGCATCCCATATGGTCCCCTGAGCACCTCCAGGAGCAATTCCTGAGTGCAGAGCCAGGAATAACCCCTGTGCATCGCCTGGTGTGACCCAAAAAGCAAAAAAAACAAAAACAAAAACAATAAGGCGCACTCTCTGAGACCTTGGTCACTCATTAAACTCTTACAGCTTGTTGTCTCTCATTTCTAGGGGAGGGATGGGAGGGGGAGAGTAGGAAGGGGGGAAACAGCTAATCATAACTGACCCTGAGTAGACCTATGGAACTGGGTTTGCTAAGGGAAGTGAGGGGATCTAGAGACTGTGGAAGAACACCGACATTCTGAAGGGGGTGGGGGTAGGCTTAGCAATATCACCTGAAATATTATTATTGACAGTGTTGTAACTCACAGTGCCAAAATTTTAAATAAAGAAATGTTATTAAAAGTAACATGATTACAAAAGGGAAAAAAACAGAAACACTTGAAAACAGAACACTGCAGTGTGCTGTCTGTCATTGAGACTGTTCCAGGCACTTTTAAAAACATATTTGTGGGGCCAGGGTGATAGTACAGCAGGGAGGGCATTTTGCCTTGCATTTGGCTGACCCAGGCTTGATCCCCGGCATCCCAAGTACTACCAAGAGTAATTCCTGTGTGCAGAGCCAGGAGCAACCCCTGAGCATCACTGGGTATGGCACCAAAACCAAAAGCCAAAAAAGAAAACAAAAAAAAAGTATTGTGAGGCATTGGGGACACACCTGGGAGTGCTCAGGAGTTACCCCTTGCAGTTATTGGGGTAATTCCGTGACACAAGTTGATCATATGTGCCTTACCCACACTACTCTCTCTGGCCCCCCAAGTTTTAGTAAACGAAGTAGCACTGTCAGTAGCACCACCAAATAATAAAGCTAAGCCAGGTACAAGTAGAAATCAATAACATCGATACTATTGTAAATTATAAACAATAAAAGACAGATTTGGAATGAAACCAAATAAAAGCTAAGTAAGCCATTTGCTTCATGTTACAGATCAGGGAGGTGCAGAGAGAGGCAATAGTCCCCAGACTTATGGGTCGTGGAAGCTGAGTCCAGATCTCAGAGTCCTACCATTGTCCCTTCGCCTGACTGGTACTTCAAACACTTCTGCTCTTTTTATTCTGGGGGTAGGGATGGGTCATGCTTGGTGATGCCCTCAGAGTCACCCTGTGCCAATATGTGCCATTTTATGTCACTCAGTGTCCATGTCAGCTGGTGCCAGTCTTGCCTTGCCAACCTGTGCTGGACAATACCACCTGCACCAACTTGTTCCCCTATGCGCCAACCTGTGCAGGTGGTACTAGTCTGTGCCAGGAGGTTCCAACCTGCACCATCCTATGCCTTCCTGAGCCACCCTTGCCAGGTGGTACTAGAAATTGTTAGTAGGTGCCAATCTGCTTGTCTATGCACACCTATGTCAGGCAGTGCCAACATGTTCCAGGTGGTGCCAAGCAGTGCCAGTCTTGTCCTTGCCAACCTGTGGTAAGCAGTGCCTTCTGGGCCAGTCAATGCCAACTTGTGCCAGCTTGTCAGGAGGTTCCAGACTGTGCCAGGAATTGCCAATCAGTGATTTTTTTATTTTTTTGGTTATTGGGCCACACCTTGCTGTGCTTAAGACTTAGTCCTGGCTCTGCTCATTCCTGGAGGTTCTCAGGGGACCATGTGTGTGCTGGGAAATAAGCCTGGGTTGGCGTCTTTGTATGAAGCAAGTGTCTTATCCACTGTACCAGCTCTCTAGCCTGTGGCATTTTATATCTAAGACAAGAGTAGGACAGAGAATATTTTCTTTCTTATTTTATTCTATTTTCAAAGAGTTGTTCACAGTAATTGAGTACATTCAATATTTCAACACTAATCCCATCACCATTACACCTTCCCACCACCATTATTTCAAGTTTTCCCACCACTACCCAAGCCAGCCCAAAGTCAGAGGCTAAATAATTTATTTTGTACTGAAGAGAATATATTCTTACCTGTTCTTTTGCTTTTCTGGATCACACCCAATGGTTCTCAGCGGTTACTCCTGGCTCTGCACTCAGAAATCACTCTTGGCAGTTCTCGGGGACCATATGGGATGCCAGGGATCGAACTGGGGGTGACCAAATGCAAGGCAAGCGTCTTACCTGCTGTACTATCTCTCTAACCCCACACCTGTTTCTGTTGGTGGTGGTGGTGGTTTGGTTTTTGGCTTGGGGCCTCACTAGGTGGTGCTGGGGACCAAACCCTGGCAAAGCATGCCCTTACCCCATTGCGCCAACTGTGTTCTTATCAGTCCTCACCTGTTCCTTTGGCAGAAATAAACATCAGGAAATGCTGAGCCAAGTGGAGCATACGGTCCAAGGAAAGGATCCTGGGTTGTGTTTCCTGAGAATCATTGGTGTGATCCCAACACTCTTTGCTGTTGATAGCAGGCGTAGAATGAATCTAGTTTATGAATCTATAGCACTCTAGATAGATGTAAACATGCAGTTCAAATTCTACTGAGCCTCTAATATGAACTTTGATGCCAAGGAACTCACTTCTTAGCTGCTTCACTACATTTTTTCCCATATCCTATGGTGCTCCGGGCTTATTCCTGGCAGGGTTCAAGGGACTATATGCAGTGCCAGGGATCAAACCAGTATCAGCTGCGCTCAAGATAGACCTTAACCCCTATACACTCTCTCTAGCCCTCATTGCATTTTTTTGCTGCTCAGATCATCAGGAAACTACCCCCACCCAAAAAAAAAAAAAAGAAAATATGGGGCTAGAGCGATAGCACAGCGGGTAGGGCGTTTGCCTTGCACACGGCCGACCCGGGTTCGATTCCCAGCATCCCATATGGTCCCCTGAGCACCGCAAGGGGTAATTCCTGAGTGCAGAGCCAGGAGTGACCCCTGTGCATCGCCAGGTGTGACCCCCCCCCACAAAAAAAGGAAACTAACCTACCTGGGCTAGATCTCACATAATGAAGTTACAAACCTAGCCTTGCTTCTTAGAGCTACACCTACATCTGTAGGTACATAAGCTGTACTTGTGTTCTCTCTAGCCATGATTTCAAATTGCTGACCTGTGAGTATTTGAGGATGCTTTGTGGTCTTATTTAATAGCATTTAAAAATATCTAATTCATTTCCAACATTAAAACATCATGAGCTCTTTTGTGTATTTTCTGTTTTTGTTTTGGGGTCACACCTGACTGTTTAAGAAGCTGCTTCCAGCTCTGTGGTTGGGGATCACTCCTGGGGACTGGGCAGTGCTGGGCATCCAACTCAGGCCTCCGGTACACAAAGTGTGTGCTCATCAGTTCTTTGAACCGTCTCTTCAGCCCCAATACATTTTTTTTTTAACACAAACTGTTTCTGGCTTCTGAAAGAGTAAGAACAATCCATGTGTCATTGCCTCTCCAACAGGATTCTTCATTTTCCTGGTTTGTCTTTGTTTAGGGGCCACATCCAGTGGTGCTCAAGGGGTGCTCTCAGCCCTGTGCTCCAGGGCTGTTCCTGACTGTTGGGGAAAGAGGGAAAACCAAACGTGTGCGTCCAACATGTAAAATACACATTTAGTTCATTGAATAACTTCTGTTCTCCACCCTCCCCCCCCCCAACACACACACCCAGATGGGCTCAGGGATCACTCCTGGAGGTGCTTGGGGAAACATATGCAGTTCCCAGAATTGAGCCAGGGTGGCCGCATGCAAGGCAAGTGCCCTACCCACTCTAGTATCTCTCCAGCCCCTGACTTTTCCTCTGGCGGGAGCACTTAAAATAGGCTCAATAGTCCATCTCTCTGGATGGACTTTGTCCCTGCTTCTGGGAGATTTCCACGCCCACACCTGACCCTTCAGCTTTACACCCATATTTCCCCTACACAATCGTGGGGTGGGGATGTGAGCGTCCCTCTTCTGGCTCTGATTCGCATTGAGGAGATGACCCAGCTCCCTCTCAGCTCTTAGACTCTCTAAAAAATGTATAGACACATTTAACAAGCCCTGAGAATAGATCTCTTTCATTCACTTTTTATGGCTCACCATTTTCCCTTCTGTCAGAAGCAATAGCCCAGCGGAGGCAGGGTTGATAGTAAATGGTATCGCATGCAGTTGGCTATCCCACTTTTTTTTTTTTTTTTGCTGTTTAACAGCTCCTTAGGCTCTAGAATTTGGATTCCTCAATTTAATTGGCTAAAAAGAATTATATATACATGACGTTATAAGGATTTGGTGAAACAATGTAGAGACTTTCAACTATTACATGCCAATTATCAGTCTAACATATGTTAGTTATCAGTTAGATTGATATTGACATTGAAGAGCTAATATGTGTTGGCACAAACTGACACTCCCTGGCAAGTCTGTGATGGGATGGCATTACCTGGCAAAGCTGGTGCCAACGGGCACCAGTAGCACTGGTCAGCACAGATTGGTATGTGTGGCACAGGGCTGCATAGACGGGCACATTTGGCATAGGCTGGCATGGAATGTTGTATGGCATGACCTGTCAAGGTTGGCATGGTCTGTCACCGACTGGCACAGATCAGCATGTACTGGCACAGCACTGGATTATGTCCAAATAAATCTAAATTTCCCTTTGCAGTGGCTGGCTTATAATCCAGAAGGTACAGTACAAACAACCCAGCTCCACTCTCTGCCACTTACCCACTCGAGTAACTTACATGAATCAGCTAGAACCCTCTAGTCTCTGTATTTCCCCTAATTCTTCATTCCTCGGAGTGTTAACTACCCTGAAATAGAATATGTACCAGAACTTAAAATGGTGCTTTAGTTCCATTTGTTTGGAAGCTGCGACTTCCTGCTTTGAGCAGCTGCTGCCCATTGGCGCTGGGATTGGAGAGTTAGAATAACCTAGTTCAGCCCCAGATAGCTAAGAAGGGCCACTACAGCCTGTCACTTGCCTTCCCAATGTTCCCATCGGGTGCCTGGCCGAGGGCTGCTAGAACTACTGCCCCTAGGTGGACAGAGGTGGCAACTGCACCCAGCTTACCTGTCACCCAGGTCAGGCTCTGGGCTCCAGCCCAGTCCTGCCGGCAGCCTGCCTTGCTCCCTGATTCTGACACTCTCTGTTCCTCCCACCCCGCTAAACCTTCCTCTGGGTGAGCTAGCACTGGGGACGTTTGCATACCAAACACTTAGCTAATTGATATTCTGTCGCAATCTGCTCAACAAATGTTAGGCTTTTTTGTATTGGGGTTTTTTTTTTCCTTTCCTCATGACACTTTGGTTATATTTTTAGCCAGGTTGGGAAGGGAAAAGGAGTGACTTTAGCAGGCAGGAAATGGGTTGCCAGGTCTCTCTTGCCCGGCATTCTCAGCGAGCACCTTCCACAGATGGAGCCCAGGAGGGGACCAGCTCTGGCTCGACTAGCATATGCACACCCTGGCCAAATTTGTCACTGTGAGGACCGAGACTCCCCTGGTACTTGTTACCCTCCTGGTGCACGCCCTCGGCTCGGTTCAAGGAAGCCAGCCGGGCTCCGCTATGAAAGATACCTGTGTGGGAGTCCTATTAGCATAGTCTGATGCTCCACCGGAGAAAAGGAGGTGGCAGACCCAGTTCTAGCCTGTGTGAGGAGCCACACCGTCCCATCAGCAATAAGACCCGCCTTGGGGGCTGGAATGATAGCACAGTGGGTAGGGCGTTTGCCTTACACGCGGCCAACCCAGGTTCAATTCCCAGCATCCCATATGGTCCCCTGAGCACCGCCAGGAGTAATTCCTGAGTGCAAAGCCAGGAGTAACCCCTGTGCATCGCAGGGTGTGACCCATAAAGCAAAATAAATAAATAAATAAACTGATTAATTAATTAATTAAGACCCGCCTTATCCTTACACTTCAGTGCTGAAATGTTCTCAGCAATCAAGAAATTAAAACAAACCCAGATGGACACGCCATTCCCCAAGACTGCCAGCAACCACCAGAGTTCACATAACTCTCCTCTCCAAAGGGCCTCGGACTTCACAGGGAGAATAAACACGGGATGTTATTCTTTACTACTGCTAGATACCCTTTATCATTAAAGTTGGGCGCTGCGTCTCACTGCTCAGGAAATAAGAACGAAAAGAAACGGTTATCACCCTGAAAAGCATGTGGGGCAGCGGACAGGGCCTGGGCTCTTGAATCAGAAGATAGCTGGGGTATCTGTTTGCACAGAGCTGCTATCAGCGCGGTCGGTACTCAGTTCAGAGGGATGCACAGCTCTTTGTTCTCATGCAAGGAGGCCGGGGGTGGGGGGGCCTCCCCAGACACCAACAGCCTGGTCCATCCAACCAAGGCTGGCTTTGTTTTCTAGTAGACCCTACACCTCTGCTGACCTGTGGGAAGCCCTCTCTGTAGCTCACTACCAAATATGGCACCCAAAGGGGCTGTGTCTCCATGTCCTCCACAGAGACACGGAGTGAACGTTCATCAACCCAGTCAACGTAGTTTCCCCCTAAGGGGAATGAAATTAAGGCCAGTACTACAGGCTGACAGTTGTGCTTTCTAGTCAGATGCAGAAATTATGTACGTCCTTGTCTAACAGAAGAAGGAAATAAATGCTCAGGTCAGAGAGTAGTGTGTTTCGGGGAGCAGAAGTGGAGAGAAGATTGGTGATGAGACAATGAGGATGCAATGAGTAATATGTTTCCAACTTTCTGGTAAGAGATTCTGGGCTGGGCTGGAGAGCTACTTATTTTGGAAACTACTTACAAGCTAATAATTATGCTTTATAGAGTTATCTGAATTTGGGGCACTGTAAATACTGAAATTCACAGAATTTCAGAGCTGGGAGAAGACTTTTAAAGTCAGTCAGAAAACATTTCTTATTTTAAAATTTGCTAAAGAAACCCCAGAAGGGGCTGGAGAGAGAGTACTGAAGGTAGAGTGCTTGCTTTGGAAGAGGCCAACCCAAATTTGATCCCCATCATCCCTCATAATCCCCCAAATATCATCAGGAATAATTCCTGGGGCCGGAGCGCTAGCACAGCGGGTAGGGCGTTTGCCTTGCACGCGGCCGACCCAGGGTTCGATCCCCGGCATCCCATATGGTCCCCCAAGCACTGCCAGGAGCAATTCCTGAGTGCATGAGCCAGGAGTAACTCCTGAACATCGCTGGGTGTGACCCAAAAAGCAAATAAAAAAAAAAGGAATAATTCCTGAGTGTAGAGCCAGGAGTAACCCCTGAGCATCACTGGATGTAGCCCCCCGCCTCCAAAAATAGAAACCTCAGAAGAGATTTTTTTTTTGGCTTTTTGGGTCACACCCGGCTATGCACAGGGGTTACTCCTGGCTCTGCACTCAGGAATTACTCCTGGCGGTGCTCAGGGGACCATATGGGATGCTGGGATTTGAACCCGGGTCGGCCGCGTGCAAGGCAAACGCCCTCCCCGCTGTGCTATCACTCCAGCCCCTCAGAAGAGGTTTTTAAATAAACCCATATATCACAGTTCTTATGGTTACTTCACAATCTGAAGAAAGTCACTGTGTTTTTATGGGTCTTTGCTCAAAACATGAGCCAGTCACTTCACCTCTCTGGATATTGGTTTCCTTCTACATTAAAAAGAGAAAAAAAAGGGGCCGGAGCGATAGTACAGCGGGTAGGGCATTTGCCTGGTTAACAGCCGACTCGGGTTTGATCCTCGGCATCCCATATGGTCCCCCAAATGCCGCCAAGAGTAATTCCTGAGTGTATAGCCAGGAGTAACCCCTGAGCATCGCGGGGTGTGACCCAAAAAGGCAAAATAAATAAATAAAAGTTTAAAAAGAGGAAAAAAAATGATGGGGTCCAAGTAATAGTACAGCAGGTAGGGTGCCTAATTTGCATGTGGCCAAATCAGGTTCAATCCCTAGCACCCCATATAATCTCCTGAGCCCTGCCGGGAGTGATCCCTAAGCACAAAACCAGGCGTAAACCCTGAGCACCACCACGTGTGTCGTCCCCTCCCCACCAAAAAATGAGGAGCTAATGAGATAGTAAAATGGGTAAGGTGCTTTTTTCTTGCACGTGACTGACCCAAATTTGATCCCCCGGCACCCCATAGTCCCCTGAGCACCACCGGGAGTGATCCACGAACGCAAAGACAAAAGTAAAACCTGGGCACTGCTGGGTGTGGCCCAAAGCTGAAAAATGAAAGCAATCCACTGCTGCTCTGTCTGGCCCGTGCCCCAGGACATGCAATGAGAGAAAGATGCTGAGACAAGTGGAAACCCGTGGGGCCAACAGACATGGTGTACTTTGCAAAACTGAAAGAGCTGTCGGTGGGGTGCCGTGGCTTTGTACGTCAGTGCCAGAAAGGCCAACACTTTTAACTATTGCCTGGACTAGACTAAAACCCTAGATCCCTAGCCAGTGACACCGCCATGGCTTCCAGCCTTTCCTCTGTTTAAAGGGGCTTCAGCCCCTTACTCATTAGTCTCCCCCGATAACGCCCCCACAGGTGGGTTCCCTACAACAAGAGACTTCTCCAAGGGGGTGGAGGGGTTGTCTGTGTTTCTTCTCACACAACAATGGTGACCAGCCAGACGACAGTGAGGCCAAGTGGCAACAGCTGTGGGCCTCTTCCTTTCCCCCCCCTCATCCTTAACGGCCAGCGCCACTGGGCCAAGGTGAAGCCCACGGGTGTGACAGCTGGA
The DNA here is from genome assembly GCF_027595985.1 of Sorex araneus. Lineage (NCBI taxonomy): Eukaryota > Metazoa > Chordata > Mammalia > Eulipotyphla > Soricidae > Sorex > Sorex araneus. The sequence continues at coordinate 36,281,876 of NC_073302.1, forward strand.
GCCTGCTCCACGTGGGCTCCTCCTCCTCATCTCAGCTCTCCGTCACAGCAGAACCTCGCACAGGCCCTGAGTGTGGTGCGTTCTGACAGGCCTGCAGCAAGCGTTATGAGTCAGACTCTGTGTTGGCTGCCAGTGCCGGAGGGGGCGGGGGGAGACATGAGTCACAGGGGCTGCCGGCCCTTGACACCTCACAGGCTAGGGGGAGAAAGAGACCCAGCACGACCACGGTCACACACAAGATGTGTGATGTGACGGCCAGATTCCCCCGCAGTGTTGGGACCCAGCCCAGGGATCTCGTCAGTCTGAGAAGGCTTCTCAGAGAGGAGGCTTAGAATGGACCTTAACAGGATCTAGAAATGCCACCGGGGTTCAAAAGGAGGGGAGCAAAAAAACACAGGATGAGGGGCTGGAGCAATAGCACAGCGGGTAGGGCGTTTGCCTTGCACTCGGCCAACCCGGGTTCGAATCCCAGCATCCCATATGGTCCCCCGAACACCGCCAGGAGTGATTCCTGATGCATGAGCCAGGAGTGATTCCTGATGCATGAGCCAGGAGTAAGTCCTGTGCATCGCCGGGTGTGACCCAAAAAACAAACAAACAAACAAAAAGCACAGGATGAAAGGACTCCTCGGCAGATCCCCTCACAGGAAGGCGGGAGTGGGTACACGGGAAGAGCTGAGATGAGAGGTCACTGGGTGCCGAGGGGAGGCCCTGAGGTCATAGGGAGCCCCTGGAGGACTTCAGGGAAGAGAGCATCAAGGCAGGAAGGTTCTTACAGCAAAGGAGAGAGAAGATCAATTAACTGGGGCGCCAGGGGAGACATTGAAGGAAGAGGCAGATTCCAGAGAGATTGGGGAGGTGGAATTACTAGATCTTATGAGAAATTCCAAGAGCTGCTGGCACAGGAAATTAAAAGAGAAAGCAAGGAGCCTGTAAATTGAGTGAGGACCTACAGGTGCGATGATGCTATATCTTATTTCAAGTCACAGACCCGGACCAACTTCTTGACTGCTTGGACAGGTGGCCTAGAGAGTACATCTCAATGGGAGGTCAAAAGCTTCTGTTAATAATGGTTTGTGACTGGAGTGATAGAACAGTGGGTAGGGCGTTTGTCTTGCACATGGCCGATCCGGGTTCGATTCCTCCGTCCCTCTCAGAGAGCCTGGCAAGCTACCGAGAGTTATCCTGCCTGCATTGCAGAGCCTGGCAAGCTACCCATGGTGTATTCGGTATGCCAGAAACAGTAACAAGTCTCACAATGGAGACATTACTGGTGCCCATTCGAGCAAATAGATGAACAGTGGGATGACAGTGCTACAGACAGTGCTGCAATGGTGACAGAGGTTGACTCGGCAGATCTGGAGAATTGATTCCCTTTCTCTCACCTTTCTATCCCATGTCTTAGCTCCAAACTAATTGTCTTAAGAAAATGCTTTTCAGACTATAGATTGAGAGCAATGGGCTGGGGTGCATTCTTTGCAAGCAAGGGGGTCTGTGTTTGATGCTAGCACCACATATGGTCCTTCAAGCCCCACCAGGAGTGAGTCTGCACACTGCCCAGCATGGCCCAAAAACAAAAGAACCACATAACTCAAAGGAAAAAGGGATGGGGGAAGTACATGGCATAACTCAGGCTGCCTATGGCAAATAGTTAGACCCCGCACAGGGGGGAACTCCTGCAAGATATTTGAGTTGGGTCTTGTGAGTTTCAAGGATAATCATAGGCACTCAGGACCCGAGCATTTGGCTGGCTGGCCCGTGGCGATGGACGGATGAAGGGCTGGGGGAACGGAGGAACAGGGCCTGGGCCCAGGCTGGTCGGTAGTCAGTTTATTTCTCTCTCCTCCCCAGCATAGTTCAATCTCTCCCTTACAGAACAACTGTAGTCATAGTTTTGGTCGGAGTCCCAGTCATCATAGTTCCTCCATCCTCGTCCTCTTAGTCCTCCTCTTTCTAGTATAGCCCTTATTTTCTTAGTACTTCTCTAGTCCCCTCTTGCCCCGTATAGCATAGTTATATAGGAATCATGAAGGGTGGGGGTACACCTAGGTGGGGTTGAACATTGTCTTAACAATAAGCAGAGGTAAAGCCAGTCCTTCAGGGGAAGGTCTAGGGGATTAACTCAAGGACAAAGTCTCATCTGAGGGTTCAGCACTTCAGATTACTAGGAGATCCGCTCAAGGGCGGGATTCCATCCAAGGTATATTACTTTATTCTTTCCTCAGCTAGTAATTCATTTAAACAATCAGAGTGAATTTACTTCTTATAATATATCTAATCATTTTGCATGAACACAGTAAGAGATATATTAAGCTTAAATGTTGGCTCTTCCTGGGGACATCTCTCTATATATCCCAGACCACAGTCCTCAGGCCAGGTTACTCTTTCCTAACCCCAGCAGGGTCTTTATTTAGTTACTTCTTCTGGGATCATGACAGTTTGTTCCATTACCATGCTCTTAAATTATACTTATGGTGCTTAGCTTGTCCCCTTTTAATGCCAGAGTAGCATATAGGTTGCCCTGGGCCCATCCAGTCTCTTCGTCAGGACCCTCCTTTGGGGGAATGTTAGGAAGTAAGGGGAACTGAGGCTCAAGTCAGGTAAATATGATGAATGCCCAGGAGTAAATATTATGTGGAGTCAGTTAACTCCCACATTACAAAAGCATAGCATCAACTGTCTTCCTATGTGTGTACAAAAAAGAACATTGCTGGGGCTGGAGCAATAGCTCAGCAGGTAGGGCGTTTGCCTCGCATGCGGCCGACCCAGGTTTGATTCCCAGAACCCCATATGGTCCCCTGAGCACTGCCAGGGGTGATTCTTTTTTTTTTTTAAATTTTTTATTGTGGAAAGTTACAAAGTTACAAATTTTTCAGGTTTAAATCTCAGTTCAGGGGTGATTCTTGAGTGCAGAGCCAGAAGTAACCCCTGAGCATCGCCGGGTGTGACCCAAAAATTAAAAAAAAAATTTAAAAAAGAACATTGCTAAACCATGCAAATGACATAAAGGAAAAAGAAAAGCAATATAGGATTATTAGTGCTTGATGGAACTGGGTGTACCTAAGGGGCACTGTTGTGGGAATAACTCAATAAACCTAAGCTCCCTGCGGGAGAAGCAAGGACAGCCCAATGTTATCCAGTAGCATCTTAAAAGAAATAGGAAGAAAACTAAGTATACTCATTTAATAAATATACCTGGGATAGCCCTTTTTAAAGAAGAATATGTAAAATCATATAGAGGGGAGCTATATGGTAGAACTTTCTGCAATAATCAAAGTGTTCATCTGTACGAGCCAACACTGCTCACCTACAACCAATGAATACTTGAGCCATGTTCTATAGCACACATGTAACTGAGAGCTTCTTAAGACTCAGTTTAAATGCACTCAGCTCGCCAGTGGTGACATTGCTCCTGGCTGCCATATTGAACTGTGCAGCCCTGAGTCCACTTTGCATGCCCAGATTCTGTTCCATGGGCTCATTCCTTGTTTAATTTCTTTGCACCCTGGCCTGTCTCTGTTGCCTTCTGACTAGTCCCTCCAGGTTGATGTATTAATTAGTTCCCACCTGGCTTCCAACACTGGCTCTGCTTATGGATCTTCTCTCTCACTGAGAACCCTCATCAAGCCTACCTGATGTGTGCAGGTACATGGGCCTCCATCAAGCAGCTGCAGGAAATCCACTGCTCTGCCAGTGGCCACTTGTCCAGGCCTTAGAGCTGCCTCCTTTTTCCCACTTTGGTTTGTTTGTTTTGTTTTGTTTTGCTTTTTGGGTCACACCTGGCGATGCACAGGGCTTACTCCTGGCTCTGCACTCAGGAATTACCCCGGGTGGTGCACGGGTAACCATATGGGATGCCGGGGATTGAACCCAGCTCAGTTGCATGCAAGACAAATGCCCTACCCACAGTACTATCGCTCCGGACCCTACTTTGGTTTCTTTTATGACTTTTAATCAGCAGCTGAGTACTCTGGAATATTCTTTCCTTCCTACCACATTTGCGTTAAAGAATAGAAGAGCTGGAACAAAAATATGTGCACTTGGAGGCGCAGAGGAGTGGTTATAACTGGTTCAATGAATACTTTGGTTCTTTATTTGGGGGTGACACCTAGTGAGTTTGAGGGCTGTTCTCAGCTCTGCACTTGGGGGCCACTCCAGGCAGTGCTGAAGGCCCAGGCAGGATCCCATCTGCCCTCATCCCAGTGAGCTCACTCCCTGACTCATTGAACGGCTCCATTCTGTTTGTTTGTATGCTTGTTTGGGGGCCACACTCAGGTGTGCTCAAGGCTCACTCCTGGTGCTGTGCTCAGGGATCATCCCTAGGAAGCTAAGGAGACTATGTGGGTTGCTGGGGATTGAACTCGGGTTTGCTGCATGCAAGGCAAGTGCCCTATACACTGTACCATTGCTCCTGAGGACTTTCCTGTTAGGTATCTTTAACTTTGGTTTGTATAGATGACAATAGGGATAGGCTGGTTGCATTGATGGATGCAGATTATAGATTCAGGATACAAAAGGGGCTCTATATAGGCCAATGCAGTGGATCAAATTTAACTTGATAAAATGTAAAGATGACAAATCACAAGTCTATTCTCTGTTTGGGGTTACATACCTAATTTCCTAAATAGCAGTATATGGCTGAGAAGCCCTAGTGTTTTGTCTGATAATGAATAAATATGTGTAACAAGGGAGATAATATACTCTTGGGCAACACTAATAGAGTTGAACCCAGTGAGAGAGACCTACCCAAGCCTGTCCGCACTGATAAGACCACATCTGTGCTATTATTTCAGATTCTGAGCATCTTGCTTCAAAAACAACACATGCAGGGGGCTGGAGGGATAGCACAGCCGGTAGGGGGTATGCCTTGCACGCGGCCGACCTGGGTTCGATTCCCAGCATCCCATATGGTCCCCTGAGCACTGCCCCAGGGTAATTCCTGAGTGTAGAGCCAGGAGTAACCCCTGAGCATTACCAGGTGTGACCCAAAAAGCAAAAAAATAAATAAAAATAAAAACAAAAACAACACATGCAGAGGCTGAAGCAATAGTACAGTGGTAGGTAGCACAGCAGGGAGGCTTGCATGCAGCCAACCTGAGTTTGATCCTCAGTACCCACATAGTATCCAGAGCCCCACCAGGAGTAATCCCTGAGTGCAGAGCCAGGAGTAAACCCTGAGCACTGCTGAGTGCAGCCCTAAAATAAGAAAAAAAAATTTAAAACAACAAAAACAAAAACAACACACATACATACACACACACAGAGAGCAAGGTAGGACTAGGGCCAGAGAGATAGTGTAGTGGGCAGGGTGTTCGCCTTGTGTGTGGCACACCTTGACTCTATCCCTGAAACCACATATTATCCCCTAAGCCCTACCAGGAACGATCTCTGAATCTGATCTGAGTACAGATTCAGGAGTAAGCCCTGAGCACACCAGGTAGGTGTGGCCCAAAATCTGAACACAAATTAATCTAAGCTCTCTGTGGGAGGAGCAAGAGCGATGACCAAGGAGCAATGTCATCCAACAGTCTAGGTCTAGGTCAGAGAGAGCACAGAGTGTAAGGCACTTGTGTCTTGCGAGCAGCTATTTCCAGCTGACCCTGTTTACCACATATGGTCTCCTGTGCACAGATCCAGGAATAGTTCCTGAGCACCACCAGATATTCACACACACAAAAATTAGGACTATAATTAAGTGGTAGAATATATGCCTTGCCTGTATGAAGTGTGGCGTCCAATTCCCAAAAGCAAGATCTAAAGAAAGGCAGCAGAGAGCTAGCTAGCTCAGTAAGCTGAGTGCACGCATGCCTTCCTTACCTGCAGGAGGCCCCAGTTCCATCCCCAGCACTATGTCATCCCTTGAATACCACCAGGAGCACTAAATTGGCTTTGACCAAACTTCCAAAACAAACAAACAGGGGCATGAGAGATGGTACAGGGGTTAAGGCACCTGCCTTGCATGCAGTCAACCCCAGTTCATCTCTGGCATGACATATAGTCCCCTGAGCTCACCAGGAGTGATGCCAGAGCACAGAGTCAGAGCTAGAAGTCATTCATAAGCACAGAGGCAGGAGTAAGACCTGAAGCCAGAGCTAGGAGTAATCCATGAGCACAGACAGAGATAGAAGTAAGCCCTGAACACAGAGCGAGGAGTAATCCATGAGCTCAGAGGCAGGAGTAAATCCTAAAGCCAGAGATAGAGTAATCCATGAGCACAGACAGAGATAGAAGTAAACCCTGAGCATATAGCTAGGAGTCAGCCCTGAGCTCCGAGTCAGGAATCAGCCCTGAGCACAGCCGGGAATGACCCTAAACAAAGAAGAGAATGTTGTTGAGTGACCACAGCAGTAAAGGAACCTGTAACCTGTCATAGCTTCTTAGGACCACTGAATTTTAGGATCGTACTCCATGAGAACAGGGTCTTTGCCCTCGGCCTCTGAAGTGCGGTCCCGACAGAGAGCAGACATGCTGGAAGGCTTCCAAAGCCAGACCAGGGGAAACTCAAGCAGCTCTCAGCCCAGTCTGAAGGAAACATTTCCCAGGGTCAGCGCTGGGATTCGGGGAAGTTGAACCTGCAGGGGCAGAGATTGGTAGACAGCGTGGAAGAACAATGTCCAACACGCCCCCAAAGAAAGACAGTCTGCTCAAATATTGATCGTCTCCACGGTGATGGGCAGCTGAATCCAAATGTGTAGCAGGGCCCTCCACAACTGACCCTGTTTGGATTACAGGTTCTCTATATTGAGTGTCTGACACTTCTCATTCTAGCCCAGCATTCTGATTCAATACCCTTGGCTCCTCGCAAGTGGGAAACAGGTTTCAAGCACAGAACCTCTAGCACGGAGCAGAATGTGAATATAATTTTAGCTCCTGAGCAAAAAAAAAAAAAAAAAAAGGTCTCACAATAGCGGCGGTACAGGGCGCACATTAACATTTGAATATGTCGTATAATAAGCATGCTAATTACGCTGAGAAGAATACTTGGAGAAAAAAAATGAGCGGGGATCATTAGAGGAGAAAGGGGCTAGCAATTTATGGCACGGCTGCTGCTTGGTATTCAGAAGTACACAGTGGCTCTCATCACAGGTAAAATGTCATTACGGTGATTAGAAAATGCGAGGCAAGTGGTAGGAAATGATGAGAATTTTATTAAAGATAAGTTCACTTCTTTTTTTTTTTTTAACTACATTCAGATTTAGCACTAACAAGGCACAGTCCAGGTTTGGTTTGGTTCCTTTGAGCAGTTTTGGTGTGAGCCCATGGCTAGAAAACTAATTGGAACTTTGTAGACGTTGCCGTGCAGGCAGTGGGCTCAAGGGATCTGAGGGGCTGAGATGGGGAAGGGGCATGGAGACATGAGAACCATCCTGAGCTGGAATGGAGGCTCTTAGGGGGTGGGGTGGGGGTGCTAGTGCCCCAGTGGGATGGCCCGATCGGGAGTTCTCAGGGTCTGGTCTGAAAGTAGCTGTGGGATGCTGATACTCCTTCAGGGGCTTTGGGACGAGATCAGTATTATTTGCATAGTAATAGTAAGATGTAATAGACTTTTTCATGGTAATAAAGGACCCTTGATTGGAATTTAAAAAAAGATTCTTCCACTTGCCCAGTTGTGTTCATGGTGTGCGTTTAATGGCTCCGCCTCACACACCTGCAGGGAAGCCCTGGCTGCCCTTTAGTGGCTCTTTGAGTGACTGTCAGGCGGGTCCCTGCCTGTACTCTTTGCCTTCCAGCTTTTTTAATTTCTCCAAGTTCAGAAAGGCTGGAGAGATGGTACAACAGCTAAGGCGCTTGCTTTGCATGCAGTTGGCCTGGGTTCGATCTCCTGGCACCCCATATGATTTCCCAAGAACCGCCAAGAGTGATTCCAGAATACAGAATCAGGAATATGCCTTGAGCACTGCTGGGTGTGATCCCCCAAATAAAACCAATTCAGAGCAAATACAAATCAGGGACGTTTTAATAGTGGGTGTCCAGTCTGGAGCCATTGGCCCATTCTAGCCTTGAAAGCACTGTAGTGAAACCTTTCTTAGTAATCATCCAGACCATCTCGCCGTACTCAGCAGTGAAGAATCCTGGCCGACGGGCTCACAACGCCGGAGAATGTGCCAGACCCCAGACCGAGCCGATAACACCGGAGTGCCCCAGATGGAGGAGGTGCAATCTCCCCACCTTCTCCAGATGGAATCCCGACTATGAGCGTCTACAGACATGTATGTGGGGGCTGGAACTAGTTCTCCAAACCGTGCGGCCACGTCAGGACGGCTCCTCCACCCCTGAATGGCCATGATCCCAGAGGCACACAAACCAATCTCAGAACGCAGCGGCTGCTGGCAGAAATGCTCCTGGACTATGAACTAAACTACGGCCCCGTACAGCCCAAGGAGGGGAAGGGTTTTTGTCCCTCAGCCTTTTCCCCTTTGCAGCAGCATGGCAACTGCCACCCTTCGGAGCCAACTGGACTGAGAGGTAGGAGCTTGCAGTGATGGGGTATGCGGGAAATCTTGTGATAGGGGGGTGGAACCAACCCTGCTCCCTTCCCAGATGAGATCCTGAGCAGCCACCCATGAACGGCTCCTCCGCTCCTGAACGGCCATGATTCCAGAGGCACACACCAATCTCAGAATGCAGCGGCTGCTGGCAGAAATATCTCTAGACTTAATTACTAAAATACCAGAATTCCAAATTCTGATTCTTGGGGGGGTGAAATTCCAAATAATAATAGTGGGTTTTCTGTCGAAAATTAATGTAACCATGGGGCTGGAGCGATAGTGCAGTGGGTAGGCCGTTTGCCTTGCACGTGGCTGACCTGGGTTCGATTCCCAGCATCCCATATGGTCCTCTGAGCACCACCAGGGGTAATTCTTGAGTGCAGAGCCAGAGTAACCCCTGTGCATTGCCGGGTGTGACTTTAAAATTGAATGTAATCAGAGTAAAGTGAAAATCATCTGCCAAACAGGCAGGGTGGGGGGTGGGATGGGGGGTATACTGGGGTTCTTGGTGGTGGAACATGTGCACTGGTGAAGGGATGGGTGTTTGATCATTGTATGACTGAGACATAAACCTGAAAACTTTGTAACTGTTCTTACGGTGATTCAATTAAAAAAATTAAAAATTAAACAAAATAATCATCCAGAGCCATCCCCTGACCCCTTTCTGTGTCCTCCAATTTGCTTGATTTCCCTGATCTCTCAAATATCTAAGTTCCCACTTGTTGGAGAGTCCCTAGTTTGTCCCTGACCTTTTTCTGATCTCTCCTCAATAAGCCAAATGTTTTCATTAGCATTTGCAAGACTCACAAGGGGCAGCTGAGACATAAAATTAAAAAATACCTTGGTTTTGCATGTACAAGATTCCCTGGGTGCCCGTGTGGTAAGGGCCCCTGGACCCCAGCCTGCACCCATCCGTCCTCACCTGGGTCTTGAACATCATCAGCAGGGTGACCACATCTCTCAGGGTTGTAGGGGAGTGGGTAGCTCCTTCCAGGGGCTTCTCCCCGTTCCCAGGACTGCCATTCATCTGGTTCACGAAGAGCTGGTTGTCTTGCCCAGCTGTGAGCTGTGGGCCTTTGCAGTATACTCTTTACTCAGCACTCAAAGCTAAATAGTAATGTTCTATAAAGATAAGCATGGGATTTCTCCGCGCCCGCACCCCCAGAATGACTGACGAAGAGGATGGAGCTGCTTGGGACACCGGCAGCCCACCAGCAACCTGCAGTATGTGACTTGAGAGTTTCCGCCAGGTCCCCCGAGCGGGGGCCTGGCGTTTCTCTTTTTTTTTTTTTCTTTAATCTATCTCTCTTCCCCTCAACCTCTGGGCACAGCACAGCATCTACCCCACTTCTGAGCACAAAATGGAGAGACGCACCCAAGTGCGCGGCGCGGCTGGCGGGGGATCGAGGGCGGGGAAGTACCGGTCTCCGCCCACATCGGACACTTAAAGAGAGTGCAGCCACGTGGGCTTTCCCATTTCTCCGCGCCCGCACCCCCAGAATGACTGACGAAGAGGATGGAGCTGCTTGGGACACCGGCAGCCCACCAGCAACCTGCAGTATGTGACTTGAGAGTTTCCGCCAGGTCCCCCGTGCGGAAATCTCTCTCTCTCTCTCCTTCAACTTTTTCCCTGGACTTTAGACAGAAACCCAAAACCGCGACCTAATGTCATCTTAGTATCAGCAGTATGTAATGGTTCCTTCTTAATGGGTCGGACTTTTGTGGGTGATCCTAACAAGAATAGTAAGTATTTTGTTGAAATATTGAAGGCAATCAAAATGGTAGCCATCTCTCTAGACTGAACTAAGCTATATCCCCACGCTGGCTGAGAAGAAATATCCTTCTTTCTCGGGAAGAAACGTGGCGTGGTGTCAAACATAGCGCGATGTCCATTAAGCAAACAGACCTGGTGGCGTGGGAATGGGAAATAAGGGGAAAAATTAGGTACACGGACCAGCGGGACGCTGGTGGTATCTCGAGCCGGAGCTGATATCAGCGCAAGAGCTTTGGTTCCAGAAACTGCTTCCAGACACTCTACTAGACTATCAACTAAGCCAGAGCCCCACGCCGGCTGATGACGGGAAATAACCATCCTCTTCGGTTTTTTTTCCCTTTGTCAGACAGCGTGGCGATTACTAAACAGGCGTGAACTCGGTGGCGCGGGGCAAGGGGGAAAAAGAAAAGTTATGTAACAAACAGCAGGACTTAATATCTCTATATGCTTAGTAATGGAGAATTATCAAATGCCTCATTGGCAATAGGACTGTCTTTTTCTTTTTGGGGGGAAACCCCAGCAACAGTAGTGAGTTGTGTGTTGAAACATGGAATGTAATCGAGATAAGCGCAAATGAAGTGAAACTTATCACGTATAAGGGTGGGGACTAGGGAGGTGGGAGGGGGCGGCAGATATACTGGGGGGGTTGGGGATGGAAGATGGGCACTGGTGAAGGGAGGGGTGTTTGAATATTGTATAACTGACATAATCCTGAGAACTTTGTAACCCTCCACTTGGTGATTCAATAAAAAAAAAAAAAAAAAGATAAGCATGGGCCAAATCCCTCCCCCCCTTTGATGCCCCCTAGACTGCCTGGCACAGGAGGCACAATCTGGCACATGTTGGCCAGATACTGACATGGGTTGGCATAGTCTGGCACATGTCGACACTGCCTGGCATAGGCTGGTACAAGTGGCATATACAAGCATCACCTGGGACAGAATAGTTGGAAGTGCCTGGCACAGAATAAAATGGGCAGTCACAGGTTGACACAAAGTGGTATTGCCTGGCATGTATTGGCATGAATTGGCACTAGTTGGTGCTAATTTGAATGCTGGCATAGACTGGCAAGGTTCACATAAGCTGTCACTGCCTGGCATCAACTGGCTCTGATGGGCACAGGTTCACGCCACTTTGCACATGTTGGCATAGACTGGTACAGGATGGCATTGCCCAACACACTGGTTGATGTTGGTTGTCATTGGCACTGTCTGGCATAGATTGGCCCACCCAACCTGGTACTGGATGGCACCACCTAGCACAAATTGGTACAGCCTGGCAGAGGTTGGAAGATGAAATCATACCCTTTACTGCTATGTGGGTGGGTCTGGAAGGTGCCGTGCTGAGTGAAGTTGGGAGAGGAACAGACACAGAATGATCTTCTCATATGTGGGGTATATGGCAACAAAGCAGGGGAATAACAAATACCCAAAGCAACAGAAACTTGGATCTGGAGTATCACTGTATCACTGTCATCCCATTGCTTATCGATTTGCTGGAGCAGGCACCAATAACGTCTCCATTGTGAGACTTGTTGTTACTGTTTTGGCATATCGAATATGCCATGGGTAGTTTGCCAGGCTCTGCCGTGCAGGCTGGATACTCTTGGTAGCTTGCCTGGTTCTCTCAGAGAACCAGAGGAATTGAACCCGGCTTGGCCTCGTGCAAGGCAAACACCCTTCCTGCTGTGCTATCACTCCAGCCCAGATTTGGAGTATTAGTACAAATAGTAGGGGGCTTGCATTGCACACGGCCGACCCAGGCTCCATTTCCAGCAGCACGTATGGTCCTGTAGCCCACCAGGAGTGATCCCTGAGCACAGAGCCAGGAGTAAGCCCTGATCACTGCTGGGTGTTCCCTCTCCTCCCTCCCCCACCCCATCCCTTCAAAAAAAAGGAGAAGGAGAATGAAGAAGAAGGAGGAGAAGGAGGAGAGGGAGGAGGAGGAGGAGGAGGAGAAGAGGAAGTGGAGAAGGAGAAAGAGGAGAAGAAGAAGGAGAAGAAGGAGGAGGAGGAGGAAGTGGAGGAGGAGAAAAAGGAGAAAGAGGAGAAGAAGAAGGAGAAGAAGGAGGAAGAGGAGGAGGAGGAGAAGAAGAGGAGGAGGAGAAGAGGAGGAGGAGAAGGAGGGAGAGGAGGAGGAGAAGAAGAAGGAGAAGAAGGAGGAGAAGAAGGAGGAAGAAGGAGAGGAGGAGGAGGAAGATGAGGAGGAGGAGAAGAAGAAGGAGAAAGGAGAAGGAGGAAGAGGAGGGGAAGGAGGAGGAGAAGGAGGAGGAGAAGAAGGAGGAGGAGGAAGAGGAGGGGGGAGGAGGAGGAGGGGAGGAGAAGGAGAAGGAGGAGGAGGAGAAGAAGAAGGAGGAGGAAAGGAGGGGGAGGAGGAGGAGGAGGAAGAGGAGGAGGAGGGGGGAGGAGAAGGGGAGGAGGAGGAGGAGATAGAAGAAAATGGGAAAGGAGCTGCAAGGATGAGAGCAGGTAGCACTAGAGTGAAAGGTGACCCTATGTTTGTTTGTTTTTGCTTGTGTTCAGGATCACTCCCAGCAATGCTCAAGGGTCTATGCAGTAGAGGGGGGTGGGAGGGAATGGAAGCTGAGAGTGCCAGCACACTGAGCATCTCCGGAGCCTCCCCGCCTCTGCCCTTCTGCCGAGTCAAAGGGCCTGGTGTCCCAAGTCCAGCACTGCTCCAAGTCCATTTCTTCTGTCATTTGTCCACTGACTTTCCATTTCCTAATGTTTCCCAGAGGGTACTGGTATGGGAGTGTAGCAGAAACAAGCAAAAGAAGGGGAAAAGAAGGTTTAGAAATAGACTTAGTTGGTCGGAGCAATAATACAACAGGTTGGGCATTTGCCTTGCACATGGCCGACCCAGGTTCGATTCCCGGCATCCCATAAGGTCTCCCACGCACTGCCAGGAGAAATTCCTGTGTGCAGAGCCAGGAGTAACCCCTGAGCATTTAAGCATCAGTGGGTGGGATCCCCCGAAAAGAAAGAAATATAAGAAGAAACAGGAACTAGTAGTAGGTTAAAAAAATAAAGATATAGTAGGTTAAAAAAATCATGATTAATGGAGAAAACGGTGACTTAATAGATCATCTTGGGGGCCTGAGCAATAGTAGAGCAGATAAGGCGCTTGCCTTGGGCGCTGCTGACTCAGGTTTGATCTCCGGCATCCCATATGGTCCCCCAGCACTGCCAGGAGTGATTTCTGAGTGCAGAGCCAGGAGTAACCCCTGAGCATCGCCCCCAAATGTGTGGCCCCCAAACAAAAACAAAGCCAAAGAAATGGTCTTGGGACAACTAATCAGTAAAAATAAAGAAAATGAGAAAATTTCCTCAAATACTGCATTAAAATACAAGTCGATGTAGATCAAAAATTTCACATAAAAAGAGTGAAACTAGAAGTGCTAGAAGGAAATAAAGGTGAATAAAGACCTAATCTCGGGTGGGAACGAAGGCAGGACAAGGGAGGAGATTGAGGACTTGTCTTTAACACCATCCTTCCCCTTCCCTTCCCTTTGTAGCTGTGGTCTGGGGGTCACACACTTGCCAGTGGTGCTCACTGGGACTCGCAGACTGGGGGTAGCAGGGATCCCAGAGGCAATGGCACCAGGCTGGCAGTCTGTGACATGGGGTGGGCCTGCTTAGTTATTAATTATATACTCAGCCACATTAGTTATTAAAACTAGTAAATGAGAGAGAGAGTGGGATATCCTTATAAACTTAGCTAATTAAAAAAATGTCACTTTATTGGGGCTGGATATGGTCCCCTGAGCACCGCCAGGAGTAATTCCTGAGTGCAGAGCCAGGAGTAACCCCTGTGCATCGCCGGGTGTGACCCAAAAAGAAAAAAAAAAGTCACTTTATTGAGATACAGTTCACAAATTATGAAATCCACCCTTCTAAAGTGTGCAGTGTCCGGGCTGGAGCAATAGCACAGCGGGTAGGGTGTTTGCCTTGTACAGCCCGACTCAGGTTCGATTCCCAGCATCCCATATAGTTCCCTGAGCACCGCCAGGAGTTCCTGAGCGCAAAGCCAGGAGTAACCCCTGTGCATTGCCAGGTGTGACCCAAAAACAACAAATAAATAAATAAGGTATGCAGAAAAGTCAGGGCCGGAGCCATAGTACAGCGGGTAGGGCATTTGCCTTGCATGCAGCCAATCTGGGTTCCATCACCGGCATCCCATATGGTCCCCCAGCACCGCCAGGAGTAATTCCTGAGAACCAAACCAGGAGTAACCCCTGAGCATCTCTGGGTGTGACCCAAAGAGCCCCCCCATCTCCGAAAAAAAAATGTATGCAGTGTCCATACTTCAGGGCCGAAGAAGTAGCAGAGCAGACAAACCACTTGCCTTGCACACAGCCTACATGGGCTCAACCCCTGGTACCACAGAGGGCCCCCCCTGAGGCCCACCAGGAGTGATCCCTGAGCACGAAGCCAGGAGTAAACCCTGTGCACAGCTGGGTGTAGGTCCCAAACCTTCTCCAAAAATAAATAAATAGCATTAAAAATAATGATAAAACAATTTTAGTAGTTTAGTATATTTGCAGACCTGTGTGTTTATCACCACAGTCAAATTAAGAGCATTTCTACTCCCCTGAAAGACACTCCACTACTCCCACTTGGCGGCCACCCCCTCACTCCCAGGACTTGCCACCACTATCCTCTTTCTGTCTCTGTAGCTTTGGCAGTGGTATTTATTCTAGACGTTTCCTATCACTTCCTATAAAGGACATCGCATAGCACTGGGGGGTTGGGGGTTGGGGGCTTGGAGCCCATCACTTAGAGCAACCCTTGGCAGGGCCCTTTGTGATGATACAGACCTCAATACTTTATTTCTCTTTAGGGCCAAATGCTCCATTGTAAGTGCTCACTTCCTGCTTCCTTCTGTGCATGGGAAGTGTATTATCCTCCAGTCCTGTAGGCTAGAGATCTGAAGCTGGTGTGAATGGATTAACGTCACAGTTTTAACACGAGTTGTTCTCCGTGTTGGAGGTTCCGGGGCCACATCCAGGTCCTCCTTTCTCCAGATGGCAGCGACCAGTCGCCTACCTGGAGGCAATGACTGCCTTCCTCCCGCAGAGAGCCCCCGTGGCAAGAGCCTGGCATACCCCACGTCCATGGAGCCCATCGCTCTTGGAGTCAGATCTCTTTCTTCCACTCTCTTCTGCTTCCTGTACAGCTCAGGAGGGAGCTTGGTGACTTCTTTTTCCCTTCCGTGTTGGGGCTGGAACCCAGGGCCCCAGCCAAGGACTGCACCCCTGAGCACGATTCTGGTCCTGACTTCTTTCCCTTTTTTTTTTTTTTTTTGGCCACACCTGACAATGCTCAGGGTTACTCCTGGCTTTGCACTCAGGAATTACTCCAGAAGTGCTCAGGGGACCACAGGGGATGCTGGGAACTCAACCTGAGTTGGCTGCATGCAAGGCAAACTTACCCTACCCACTGGACTATCGCTCTATCCCTTGACTTCTTTCTCTGATCTAGTAGGATCATCTAGGATCATCATCTCTTCTCGGGATCTATCCGTAATTAAGCTGTCCTTTGCCTTGGAAGAGAACATGCTCACAAATTCCAAAAAGTTTTCACTTTTTTTTTTTTTTTTAAGGTGGGATGAGGATGGGGTCTCCCAAGCAGGTGGCCTGGGGAGCCAATTGGCGGGTTCCCAGTCTGCCAGGTCCAAGGTTCAATGCCAGAGCCCAGGGATATGATTCTGCTCATGACCTGCAGTGCCCTGATACCTGGGTCACCTTGTGGAAGGCCTCCAGGGCTCCTCCTGGCAAGGATGCCTGGGAGGTACTGGGAATCAAACCTGGGTTAGGCAGCAAAGGCCCGTGCCCAGGGGCTATGTTATCTCCTGGCCCTCTTGTTTTTTTTTTTTTTGTTTGTTTGATAGGGTCCACACCCAGTCTCTTACTCGGGGACAATTCCTGGCAGTGCTCAGGAGATAGTAGTCAAGGATTGAACCAGGGACTGGCTCTGTGCAGGGCCAGCTCTTCATCCGCTCTTCTATCTCTCTGGCCCTTCTTATTCAACTTTTTGAAGAACTGCCCTTTTTTGTTTGTTTGTTTTTGTTTTTGGGTCACACCCGGCGATGCTCAGGACTTACTCCTGGCTCATGCATTCAGGTATCACCCCTGGCGTGTGCAGGGGACCATAAGGGATGCTGGGAATTGAACCCGGGTTGGGCGCATGCAAGGCAAACACCCTACCCGCTGTGCTATTGCTCCAGCCCCAAGACCTGCCCTTCTGATTCAACTTTTTGAAGAACTTTCCTAAAGAACTGATACTGTTTTACATTCCTAACAGCACTTCACAGTCGGCTATACGTCATTTTTATGGGCGCACATGCTCTAGAGGCATGAAGTAGCACCTATTGTTGATTTTCATTTCTCTAATGACTAATAATGTTAAGCATCTTTTCCTGTGCTAAGTGACTATTTGCATATTTTCTTTGGAAAAACCTACAGACTCAAATTCTTTGCCCATTTTAAACTGGGCGACTAATCTTTTTATCATTGACTTCAGAAAGTTCTTCATGTATTCTGAATACAGATCACAGTATTAGCTTTATGATTTGCAAATGCTCTTTTCTGTCCTATTTTATTTTCCTTCTTTCTTTCTTTCTTTCTTTCTTTCTTTCTTTCTTTCTTTCTTTCTTTCTTTCTTTCTTTCTTTCTTTCTTTCTTTCTTTCTTTCTTTCTTTCTTTCTTTTTTTTGTGTGTTTGTAGTGGGAGGGGCTGCTCCAAAGCAGTACTCAGGGGGCTCTGGTTGGGGGGACCCACCCTGAGATTCCTGGCCAACCAAGTTGGCTGTTCAATGCCTGAGGATGCAGTGTACCTCGGGCCCTGCTGTGCTTTGGTGCCTTGAAGGTCAGACCTGGTAGTGCCAAGTGCCAAGGGGACCATGTGGTACAAAGGGATGGTTCTTCCACATTCTCTCTCTCTCTCTCTCTCTCTCTCTCTCTCTCTCTCTCTCTCTCTCTCTCTCTCTCTCTCTCTCTCTTCTCTCCACCCCTCCCCATTCATTTTCTTTTCACTTTCTCGATGGTGTCCTCTGAAGCAGAAAGATTTAAAGACTTCTTAAAGACTTTCATTTTGAGGGACTGGAGAGATGGCACAGCAGGTAAGGCATTTGCCTTGCACGCGGCTGACCCGGGTTCGATTTCCAGCATCCCATATGGTCCCCTGAGCACCGCCAGAAATAATTCCTGAGTTCAGAGCCAGGGGTAATCCCTGTGCATCACTGGGTGTGACCCAAAAAGCCAAAAATAAATAAATAAATAAATAACTTTCATTTTGATTAGGTAAAATTTATCTCTTTCCTCCTTAGATTTAGTTTGTTCTGCTTATGGTGTCCTAAGAAAGTTTTGCCTAATCTAAGGTGATAAAGATTTACTCTTTTATTTTCTGCTTAGTTTTCGCTCTTATATTTAAGTCTACGACCCATTTTGAGTTCATTTTTATATTTGGTGTTAGGTAAAGGTTCAAATTTATTCTTCTGCATGTAGATATAGAATAATCCCAAGACAGCTTGTTAAGAAGCATTTTCTTTTCACACTGAATTGGCACCCTTAGGTTTTTAAGCAAGGTTTTCCACCTTGTCATTAGTTGAAAACAAACTGATAAAGATATTTTTATTTATTTCCCAGGCACCAAGAGCTCAGCTAGATCTCTCCACAGCTCTTCCTGATGATCTTTAAAAGATAATAAGTAGTTTAGGCAGGAGTGAGAAGTTAGCATTGTGGTAGTGGGAGTATAAGAACAGCCTCTAACGGGCAATTTGCTAGACATATCCGGATTCCAAGCATATAAACTGAACTTCGATTCAAGATCTTTACTTCTAGGAATTCCTTTCAAAGAGCTAATTACATAAAGATGCTCTATATTGTGGTGGACAGTTTCTGTAGGAGACCAGGTAAATAATTGATGCTACAGTGAAATATCATGCATTCTTTAAAATGATAAAGTGACAAGTGATAAAGTAATTTAAAGGGCCAGAAGGGTGGTTTAAGGGGCTGGAACAATAGTACTGTGGGTAGGACGTTTGCCTTGCACGAGGCCAACCTGGGTTCGATTCCCGGCATCCCATATGGTCCCCTGAGCACCACCAGGAATAATTCCTGAATGCAGAACCAGGAGTAACACCTGAGCATCGCTGGTGTGACCCAAAAGGCAAAAAAAATAAAGATTATTTAAGGCACAGTGATAAAGCTACTTGACTTGCATTCAGCCAACACTGATTAGATCCAATGGTACCACAGTACTCTGGTCCCCAGTACCATAGGAAGTGACCCCCACCCCTAGCACAGAGCCAACAGTAGCCCGTGCATACTGCTGGTATGATCCAGCTCCCACCCTATCCCCCAAAACAATGAAGTAAGGATTGGAGCTACAGTACAGAAGTGGGTAGGGCACTTGCCTTGCATGCATCCAACCAAGATTCAATTCCTGGCATCCCATATGGCACCCTGAGCAGCACTTGGTGTGGCCCCAAAACAAAACAAAAAAATCAACACAAAACTGAAGTAGGGGCCAGAGAGATGGCTCTAAAGGGCTGAATGTCCTTTGCACGCAGGAGGCCCAGGTGTGATCCCCAGAACCACAGAGTTTCCTGAACATTGATCTGAGGGTAGCTGCCACACATTGCTAGGTGTGTTCCAGAATCTCCCCCAAGGAAACTAAAATGATAAATTGGGAGCTGGAGAGATAGTATAGCTGGTAAGGTGATTGCCTTGCACGTGGTGGACCCAGATTCTACCCCCAGCAGCATCCAAGAACTCCACATGGTTCCCTGAGCACCAACAGGAGTGATTCCTGAGCACAGTGCCAGGAGTAACCCAAGTATTGCCAGATGTGGCCAAAGACAAAAATAAAAAAAAAGAGAGAGACAGAAATTAGGCTTATATTTGTTGGTTTGGAGCAATCTCTACATACCTATGACCTACTGCTTAGTGAATAAAAACATTTCAAAGCATCATTTTCAGTGGCATTTTTTAATATAGTCTTATGTATGCCTTTATATTCACAGAGATAGCTCGGAAAATAGTCACACAAATGTTTACAGTGACTTGGTAATAATTTGGTTTGTTTTAATTTTCTTTATTTTTATTTTTTGCATTGCATGAATTTACTTCCATGAATATGTATTTCTATTTAGAAAAAGAAAAGCTATTTTTATTTTGTAGAAGACTGTCCTCAAGAAATATATGTTGTTGGGGCTGGAGCAATAGCACAGTGGGAAGGGTGTTTGCCTTGCACGAGGCCAACTCGGGTTCAATTCCCAGCATCCCATATGGTCCCCTGAGCAGCGCCAGGAGTAATTCCTGAGTGCAAAGCCAGGAGGTAACCCCTGTGCATTGCTGGGTGTGACCCAAAAAGAAAAAAAAAAATATATATATATATATGTTGTAGAACACTATTCAATGGCATGGAAATAAATTTATAATATAATATATTGCTGAGTGAAAGCAGGGCTATAGTACCATCTGACTTTGGAAAAAACATTGAATGTATCACGTTTCCTAGGAACAATGGAATTTTTTCATTACCTACTATTTCTGAAATAAGGATGTCTCTTATAATCGATATATTTAATGGAGCTAAATACCACCCCACCCCCCACCCCACCCCCAGCTCCCTGGAAAGCTGTTATTAATGAGATGCTGCTTCTGGCAATGTGAGACCTGAGAAAGCGCGTATGTGGGTGGGGGAAAGACTGGAGGAACAGACACCAGCCCCAGAGCAGAGCTCCGTCACCGCCCGGAGACGGTGTCTGTGCTAAGTGCCCGGAGCAGGTTTTCTGTCACACATGCACAGCAGAAAAGAAGAAACCAGGCCACCGGCCATTGGTCTCCAGGGAAGTCGAGGATGAGGGGGCTGCGGGGTGGCTCTTCATCCAAAGAGAAGAGCAGCCAGGTTGGGGACCTACACACCTCCTCGGGCACATGGGGTCCAGAGAGAGGGTGGTGGTCCGCCACAGGCACCGCCTCAGGTGCCCACCCAGGCGCCTCTGGCCGGGCAGGGGCTGGCTAGGCGAGCGGGTGGCAGATGGTGGCAGTGCTGTGAGCAGGCAGGGTCTCTGGAGTGGACGAGGAAATCCCCTCGCGGCAGCAGAGGTCCAGATGGCGGGGATGGGGCTAATGGGGAGAGAGGCGGGCAGCACTGCAGGGGCTCAGGTGCCGGCCGTGGTGTGAAACGGAAAGTGGGTGCGCTCCTCTCGAGGGTCTTGTCGGTTTGAGGTGAACTCTTCTCCCTCAGTCAGAGGGCCAGTCACTGGAGGCGACGAAGGACAGTGAGCACAAGGGGTGACGGTCACCGTAGGGCTTCCAAAGTCCTCCCCAGCCCCCACTCTCCACCTCCGGCCACAGGGAGCTCCAGCCTCTGCTGAGGGCAGGGAGAGTCTTGGGCTGGGAGTGCCAGTGGCCGAGCCAAGTAGGAGCTCCCCCGATTAATCATCCGACCCTCACACTAGTCCCCAGACACAGCCTGGGCCCGCAGAGGTGACATGGTCTGACCTCAAGCAGAGGCCGAAAGCAATGACACTTTCCCGAGTCCCTTCTCTGAAAAAGGAAATGCACTCATGATCATGAGCCCTGGATTTAAAAAAAAAAAAAAAGCTTAAAAAAAAATTAGGGGGCTGGAGCCATAGCACAGTGGATAGGGCGTTTGCCTTGCACGCGGCCGACCCGGGTTCGATTCCCAGCATCCCATAGGGTCCCCTGAGCACCGCCAGGAGTAATTCCTGAGTGCATGAGCCAGGAGCAACCCCTGTGCATTGCCGAGTGTGACCAAAAAAAGCAATAAATAAATAAATAAATAAAGTGTGCAGTGTCAGGGCCGGAGCCATAGTACAGCGGGTAGGGCATTTACCTTGCATTTGGCCCATCTGGGTTCAATCACCAGGTGTGACCCAAAAAGCAAAAAAAAAAAAAAAAATCAGTACTCATCCCAACATTTTAAAAAACATGTATTATAAGTGTGCAGGGTGCTTGCCTTGCATACACAGCTGACCCAGGCTCGATCCCCGGCACTCTATATGGTCCATGGAGCGCACCAGGAGTAAGTTATGAGCACTGCAGGGTGTGGCCCCCTAAACAAAAAGTACTGTGTGGTGAGGGGGAAGCTGCAAGGTATATACCTGCATGGGAGCCAGGTCTCAGCACTAAGGACTTTATTGTTCCCTTCATATTTGCAGGGCCCACACCCAGGAGTACTCAGTGGGTCTCAGGGCCATACCCTGTAGGGCTGGAACCAGACTTAGCATGCCAGGGGTGAAGCTCGTGGTCTCACACATACATGGCAGATGCTCTACCATTTTCTCAGTCCGTGTGTGGTGCCCGGGGCTTCCTCCTGGCTCTGCGCTCAGGGATCACTGCTGGTGGGGCTCAGGGAACCGTATGGAGTGCTGGGGGTGGAACCCAGGTCAGCCACACACAAAGCAAGCCCAAGCCCTCTCCCACTGTGCTCTCTCTCCTGCCTGTGCTCTGCCTTTTGAGACACATCCCTGGTGCAAGGAATTAAATATTTGGTGGGGAAGGGAAAGGTAGCTACTCTGGGGGCCCTGTGGTGCCGAACATTGAGGCTAGGAGTTTGTTTTTTATATTTTATCTTCTTTTTTTGGGGGGCGGGGGAGCACACCCAGTGATACTCAGGGGTTACTCTTGGCTCTGCACTCAGGAGTCACTCCTGGTGGCGCTCAGAGGACCATAGGGTGTGCCGGTGACTGAACCCAGGTCAGCCGCGTGCAAGGTAAGCATCCTACCCCCTGTACCGTCTCTCCAGCCCCCTTATTTTATCATTCTACTCCACTTACTGCCACTCTCACGATGCAACATATGTATACACACAGAGACAGCGCGTCGGTCTCATTAAAGCAGAGAAAAGTTGTTTTCAGAAGCAGCTGTGAGGACTAGTGGATCAAAGTAAAGACAGTGAATTCCAGTGAGACCTTAATGACAGAGAAATCCAGGTTCTTACTAGCTGTGTGAGTTCCACTTGGTTTCCCTGAGCCTGTTTCCCAAACAATGAAGGGATTAGAGTCTTGTCCCAGTGAGCTGTTGCTAGGATTAACTGAGATACACCGTACAAGAAAGGTCCAAGCTCTGTGCTTGGAATGAGGCCTGCAGAGTGAAGGCTGCTGCCGTAAGCCTGCCTCTGCCTGCAGTCGGCTCTTCTTGCCGCTGGAAGGCTGAGCAGGCAGCCGTCCCAGCACGCAGGAAGGACCCGTGCGTTCCTGAGGCCACAGGCTCTGTACTCTTGCTGGACCTTCCCCTCCTGCACACCTGCCATGCCGCCCTCCTGCCCTGCCATCTGGAGACTATTCGGACATCCGCTCTCTGCAGCCCCCTCCCTGTGTCTCAGCAATGACTTCTGTCCAGACAGTAGTTATGTTATTTCCAACGTAAGCACCCAATTGCCAAGCTCCTGTGTTTGAAGGAAGATCCAGGCTCCCACTCTCCATCCACGTCCTCCAGAAATATCTGAGTTCACAATTCAGTTGAAAATTCCTTTTTGGGGTAGTTTTTGGGGCCACACCCAGTGGTATTCAGGGCTTACTCTTGGTTCTGTACTCAGGAATCGCTCCTGGGAGGAATTGCCCTTCCCTTTGTACTCTCTCTGGCTCTGGAAATT
This sequence comes from Sorex araneus, assembly GCF_027595985.1. Lineage (NCBI taxonomy): Eukaryota > Metazoa > Chordata > Mammalia > Eulipotyphla > Soricidae > Sorex > Sorex araneus. Next base: position 36,304,764 of record NC_073302.1, read on the forward strand.
CCTTTCTTGTTTTTAAAAGGTATTATTTTTTTGTAACAAGTAATTATTACTTTAAAAATTGATTTAAGAATTTAAAATTTGATTTATTTAAAAAATTGATGTGGGGCTGGAGCGATAGCACAGCGGGTAGGGCATTTGCCTTGCACGCGGCCGACCCGGGTTCGAATCCCAGCATCCCATATGGTCCCCTGAGCAACGCCAGGGGTAATTCCTGAGTGCATGAGCCAGGAATGACCCCTGTGCATTGCCGGGTGTAACCCAAAAAGCAAAAATAAATAAATAAATAAAATAAAAAAAATTGATGTAAGAAGTAGAGAGAGAACAATGTGGAAATCATCTGCCACACAGGTAGGGGGAGGGTGTGGGATGGGGGTATTCCGGGTTTTTTGGTGGTAGAAAATGTGCACTGGTAAAGGGATGGGTGATTTATCATTGTATGACCAAGACTTAAACCTGAAAGTTTTGTAACTGCTCTCATGGTGATTCAATAAATAAATTATAAAATAAATAAATGTGATAATGAAAATAAATAATAACTAAATAAATAATTTATGTAAAGGGTTGGGGAGATAGTTCGGGGGTCAGCAGTGGATGCTGTGCATGTCGGTCAATCCCTGGCACATGGTCTCTCCCCTCACTGTGGGTGAGGCCCTGGTGGTCTCCCAGCACCACTGTAATGGTTCTTGTGGACCCCCTGCTCTAGGCACTGCTGCATCAACAGGCCCTAGCACTGAACCATCCTGTCTGGTTGGTCAAGTACTGCCCAGAGTAGCCTTCAGGTTCCCTGGGCACTACCTGGAAGCACCGCCTCTGGAAAACAAACAAAAAAAGGTGAATTTAAGTATCTGTGAAAGTGAATTTACCCCCAATTCCCGGCTGATGAATGCTGATGAGAGTGATCACCAAACAATCTCACAAGCGTGCCAGACTTCCGGAGTTGAGGCTTTAGATCCTTCATGCAGACTGCAGGAACGGATGCGCACAGACACCATGCTGTGGACACTCCGGGAGCAGAGGGCAGTGGAGGCACATGAGCGGGAGAGAGGAGGGGAAAAGGCAGTACTGAGTGGTGAGAGCACAGTAGTGTGAGGCCAGGAGGGAGCAGTGGTGGCTGGCCCACACTTTGTTAGATGGTGAACGCTGCCCTGAGTTTAATCCCCAACCCCCCGGCCCTAGAAGAATACCCATTTCCTCACCCTGTGTTATGCATCAACCTCAAGCACTTACTGTGCTGAAAATCACCCGCTCTGCTAACCTGGTTCCAAAGCCAGTTTAATCAGTGTCTATGTGGGGGCTGTTTCCTGTCATCTTCGGACTTATGAGAGCCTGTCCATTTGTAGCCACAACGTTTGTGGGCGGGAGCTGGGGTCCTCTGATGATTCGGCAAACGACCTGCTGGGGCTGAGGCAGTGGAGGTGGGGAGCAGATTCGAGGCATGAACAGTAGCTCGGTTACTCCGGAGCTTACAGGATTACACCCTCATTCTGATTAACAGGCCATGTTAAGACTCTAGGGATGTCAAAAAATAAACACTCGATATTTTTATTACTCATTGGGCAAACATTTCACATCAGTGGAAGAGATTCACCCACAGTTCAGGCTTCCTAACAATTTTTTTTTCACTTTTTCTTATTCTTTCCCAACCCTCACTCAAATAAATCCCTAAATCTATGGACGTGGCAATACTTGCATATTAGGTGCGATGTTTTCTTTTTCCTCCCATCCAGATGCATACCCAGAATGATGCTAAAGGACAGCAACATTCAGAACCCAGGCACTGGGACAACAGCCCCTTCAGACTTGGGGACCCACAGTCCAGAGGAAGAGGGTTGGCAGGGCAGCGAGACACGCCCTGCTCTGCCTGTGTTATTCATGCCTCTGGCCATGAAGCCCGACAAAGCCGCATGTCACTGAAACACACACTCTTTGTTCACAGAGGTGCATGCCAGCACCGGCTGCGTGCAAGGGACAGTCCCGGGTCTGTAGTCCCCATTCCTTGCGCTCTCTTTGCTTTCTTTTTATGTGCTGCCTATTGTGGCTGTGTGTATCAGTGACTTCAAGCTCAGTCTTATGAAACACAAAGCCCCTGAGCTTAGGGTTGTCAGAGAACACGGGACAACAGTGGTCTGCTTTCTCTTGGAGCTGCCAGGTGACTCCTCAAATGCTTAGCTACTCAACCCTCATCTCCATCAGCAACTTTTGTGCCTGCAAGGTGAGGTCTGCTTACTGTTTGGCATGGGGTGGGTGGAGGAGAGACACTCTGAGGAGTTACTCCTGGCAGTGCTCAGGGGGGACCATATAGGATAGCAGGGATTGAACCCAGGTTGGCCACATACAAGGCCAATGCCCTCCCCATTGTACTATGGCTCCAGACACACACACACACACGGCCAATGCCCTCCCCATTGTACTATGGCTATACACACACACACACACACACACACACACACACACACACACACACACACACACACACTTTTAAAGCAGGTGCTATGCCATGGCTCAGTTCGGCCGAACAGTGCAGGGCTGGAAATGGCGCCTGCTCAGCCACGCAGTTTCCTGAGCTTCAGAGCCGCCTCTATAAAACAATGAGAAGACAGTTTGCGTGACACGGTTGTCCAAGGACTACAGGAGAAAGAACGTTATCAAGTCCTAAAAGTGTGCTCCATTAGGACTGCAGTGATAGTACAGGGGGAAAGATGCTTGGCTTGCTGTGGCCAGGTTCAATCCCCCGCAGTTCAGGAGTGGTCCCTGGGCACCACCGGGTGTGGTCCAAAAACTAAAAATAAATAAAAGTCTGCTCCATCACTGCCTTTTTGTTTATCTGTTTTTTGGGGAGCCAAACCTGGTTCTATGCTCAGAGATCACTCCTGGCTGAGCTGGGGGACTAAGTGGCTGACTGGAGGATGGAAGCCAGGTCAAACACATGCAAGGCAAACTCCATACCCCTAGAACTCTCTCTCTAGCCTCCACCCCTGCTTTTCTAGCTCTTGTCCCTGAGCTTACTGGTTTTGAGAGAAAACCATCTCGTGGCCCCTGAAGCTTTAAAAACTTCATTATGAAGGCCGTGAAGCCCTGAAAGAACTCTTCTCCCAGAGAACACAGAAATTACAACTCAGGAAACACACCACAAAGCTTTTAAACCTTCTCCATCAGCTGTTAAAAAACTTTGAAATTCCAATTCATTTGATATGTTAAAAATCGATGAGGGTTTTTTCTTGGTGTGTGGTTTTTTTTTCCGTTACCCAATTTTACTTGGGTAACAATGGGAGGCACGTGTTGCTGAACTTCACGGGAGGCCTTAGGGTCAAAGCACAGAATCGCAAGCGTTTCTCCGCTCACATTGCTCTTAATCTTTGGAGCGGCTGTCTGTGCTGGAAATTCTGTAGGCATCTGATTTGAGCCGGGACGGCTTTTTTCCAGGCTGAATATACACACACGACGATACAGACCTTCTCCCAACCTCCCCAGGATGAATATATATAATGATACAAACCCCCTGGGCTCTCCCCGAGCCCCCTCCAACTACTGCTCTAACCCTGGCTCTTCGGGTGACTGGCTGAGGCCCCCCAGAGCTCCATCGGGACCCAGGCTACCTGCTGAGCTCCGCGGTACCAAACCACCCCGAATTTGCCCCTCTGGGTGGAGGGGAAAGTAAGGGGAAGGAACCACCACCACGTTACACTACACGGAGGCTCGGGCAGAAACGCTAATTGCTGCCTTGGCGCGCTGCGAGACAGCTCTAGGAGGTGCTGGGGCGGGGAGGGTCCCCCAGCCTCCCCCATGGCTCTGCACGTGGCCGGGCTGTATGGCGTCACGCGGCACGACCCCGGCCCTCGGGGAGGCGGCCCCCTCGCTGCACGTCCTCGATCTCCTCGTGGAGGTGCGGGGCCCACCCTGATGTGAGCTCCAGGCTAATGGGCGTGCGTGGGGTGGGGGGAGCGGAAAGTAACCCTGAGACGCGGGTCCCGGGCGCTCGGTGCCCACCTCCCGCCCGGAACCGACTGGGCCTGGCCGACCCCTCCACTCACCCCTGCTCCCGCCCAAGTGAAGCCTGCCCCAGCCCCCAGCCCCCCAGGCTCGGTGAGCCAGCAGGCTGGAGACCCGCCCCCGGGTGGCAGCGAGCTGGGACCGGGGGGTCGCAGGGACGGCTGGGGGGGGGAAGGGAGGGCGGGAGGTTCTTACATCAGCCGGCCCACGTGCAGGCAGGCGCGGGGAGGGGAGGCGCGCGGCGACCGGGCCCCCGGGGCTGCGCCTTTTCCGCGGCGCTCGCCCCGCCCCGCCCGCGCGTCTCCCCGCCCCGTCCTGGGTGCCGCCGCGGTGGCGGCCGAGAGCCGAGCGGCGCCGCGCGGGCCCGAGTGGGAGAGCCTTGGGCCAGCCGCCCGCCTGCGCCGCGTCGCCGCGTCGGGCGCAGTGCGGGCCCGCGGCCGGGGGCGGCAGTAGTGAGCCGGGCGCCGCGCTCCTGCCCCCTTCCTTTTCCCTCCATGGTTTCTCTCCGCTCCCGCGAGTAACTTGGCTCTGGGGGCTCCGCTCCGCCCGCCCGGGACCGCGCCGCCGCCGCCGCCGCCGCCAGCCCCGCGCGCGCGACCCCCCGCGCCCCGCGCCCCGCGCCGCCGCCGCCGGCCCTCGCTGCGCCGGCCGGGCCGCCTCGGCCCCCTCCGCCCCCGCCGCCGAAAGTTAGTTGGGAGAGGGGGGGACGAGGGCACCATGGACATGAAGAGGAGGATCCACCTGGAGCTGCGGAACCGGAGCCCGGCCGCGGTAAGCGGAGCGCCGACCCCCCGCCCCCGCCGCCCGGCCGCCGCTCTCGGGGGGTCTCCCCGCCGCCGGCGCCCCGCGCCCCTCGGTGACTTGCATGTCATGGTGGCCACCTGCGGGGGGCCCCGGGCTCTCCGGCCCCCGGCGCGGGGCACGGCGCAGCTCGCGGGCTCGGACGGGGACGGCGGGCGGGGAAAGCGGGCGCGGAGGGGGGGAGCGAGCGCGCGGGATTAACTCTTTGGCCCCCGCGGCCGTCCCGGGGCCGGCGGCGGCGGCGGGCCGGGAGGGGGGGGGCGGCGGGCAGCCAAGTTGGCGCGGCGCGGCGGGCCGCGGGGCTGCCCCGAGCGGCGGGCGCGGCGCGGGGGTTGTGTAACGCCGGGAGCCATGTTTGCCGGGGATGCGCGGCCGGGCTGGGCCGGGCCTGGCCGGGGGAGCCGGCGCCCAGCTCCGCGCGCCTCGGGTCGGCTCCGTGCGGCCCGCGGGCGGCGGGCGGCGGGCCGGGGCCCCGCGGGCGCCACACGCGCACCGGCTTTGGTTGGGTTTTTTTTTCTTTTAAAAAAATTTTTTTAAATAATTATTTCCGCGCTGGGGGACTGCGGAGAGCGAAGGGGGTCGGGGAGGACGAAGCCCCCCGCGGGTAGCCGGGGGGTCTCGGGGCGGGCGCGGCCGGGGCGGGGGAGGGGCGAGCCCGGGCGGCGGAGGTGGCGCAACCGCCGCTCCTCCCGAGGCCAAGTTTGAAAAAAGGACGCGCTTCCCGCCATTTTTCAAGCCTAAAAATACAACTTTCTCCCTTCCTCCCTCCCCCCCACACGCCGCCGCCATCCGCCTCCCCCACCGCGGGCCCCGCGCGGCCTAGCCCCGCCGCCGCCGCCACCACCACCCGCGCCCGCCCGCGCCCGGCACGGACCCCGCGTTCCCGCGGCCGGGCCCCTGGGCAGCGGGCAACGGGCAGTGTGTGCGGCCGGCTGGCCCGGCCCCGGCGCGCCTCAGCGCCGCGACGCAGCGCCATGTTGGCGGACGGGCGGGCGGGCGCGCGTCTCCCTCCGCCGCCTCAGGAGCGCGGGCCCGCGGGCGCGGCGCGGCCCGGCTTAAAAGGGCGACGCGGACGGCCGCTTCCGCGCGGGGCCGGGCGGGCGGGCGGCCCGGGGCGGCGCACGTGCTGCGGCGCGGCGGCCCTTTAAGAGTCGCCGCCTTCTCCTTTCCCGCCGCCTGGCGCGGCCCGACGGGCTCCGCGTTGCCCGGCCGCCCGCCCTCCCGGGTGAGTGGCCGTGGCCAGCCCGGCCCCGGGCGAGCCGCGTGCCGTCAGGTGGCCGCGGAACAAGTGGCGGACTCGTGTGTGTGTGTGTACCGAGGTGGGGGGGATACGGCAGGCGTCCCGCAGCGTTTCCAACCCGGCGTGCCCCAAGTTTTGGGTCTCTGGGCTGCGCACAAATGACGGGGGGTGCCCCACCGCGTGGCCGTCCTGAGCGTGTCGTCGGGCGGCCGGGGCCTTGTGCAAGGTTGCCCGTGGACCCCAGGCCGCCCCCCACCCCCACCCCAGCCCCTGGCGGTCAGACATTTTGTGTCGGCCACGTGCTAGGACCTTGCACGCCGGGAGCTCGCACCCCGACCCTGGCTGCGCGGGAGCGCCCCCCGGACGGCGGCGGGGGCCCGGGGGGGCCGGCCCACGGGTTCGGTACCTCGGGATCCAGAATTTTTATCTAGACTGGGGTAGGGGTGGGGGGGTGCGAGTCCCCGCTCCCCCCCTCCCGCGGGCTTTTTGTGTGCACGTCGGAAAGAACACGCGGCGCCGCTCGGGAGGCGCGCCCGCAGGTACAGCCCCCCGGGGCTGCAAGGACGGGGGCGGGGGGCGGTTATGGGGGTAGGAGGGAAGATCCAGAGGACGCACACACTCCCCAGTTCTCTCAAGAAACCGGCTGACTGGGGTCGGGGAAGGGTTCGACCTAAAATTAAAGTGCTTCGTGGGGTGGGGGTGGGTTGAAGATTTTGAAGGACATTAAAAAGGTAAATCCAGTGCAGGGCACAGAATGATCCTTTTTTTAAGAAAAAAAAGGGGGGCAAAGAAAGAACCCTAAGATGCCGCTTTTAAAAAGCCCAAGTCGCTCACGTGGCTCCTGGTAGGCCACTGCACGGGGCCTCTGGGGCTGCTGGTCCTTTGGGGAACACAGGGCGGATCCTTGCTGTGTTTTTTTGAGGGAGAGGGTGTTTGATTTTGCTTTTTGGGTCACACCCAAAATGCTCGGAGGTTAGTCCTGGCTCTGCACTCAGGGATTAGTCCCGACGCTGCTGGGGATCGAAACGGATGGGTCCTGTGGAAGGCAAATGCCCTACCCGCAGTACTGTCTCCCCGGCCCCTCCTGGCTGTGTTGGAGACGCTGGTGAACCACAGGAGGGAGAGTCAGAGCGCAGAGGGTACTTCCGCCCCCCCACACACCACGTGTCCAGTAGGGAGCATGGTCGGACCTTTAGTAAGGCCTAGTGGAATTTTTGCTGCATGTTTGTGATCTCTTGTTTTCTTGGAGTTTGAGGAAGACCCTGGCTGCCTGAACTTTGGTTTGGGTACCAGGAGCACAGGCATGAGGGAGAGTTCCGGGGCTGTGAGCACGTGCTTTGCATGGAGGAGGCCCAGGTGGATGGATCCCTGGAGCCACGTGGTCCCCTAGCCCGGGCTGCAGGGTGTGGTCCCAAAACTTCAAAGGGGGGGGGGAAGCACATAGGCCCTTCATAGGTTTAGTTTACAATATATTTAAATCCTTATTCCTTATAAACACAGATAATGCTCATCTCCCTAAGGAGAAGGCTGGTGAAGAAATATTTAATTCAATTCCATTTTCCATGAGAGGACTGTTGTCATAGTGGGGAAAGATGGCTTTAATCTGTCATTTTAAAATAATCATGAATAATGAACACTCTGTGGGCCTGAGAAAGTACAGTGTGTGGCTTGCCGGGTTCAGTCCCAGAGTTTTGCCCCTGTGCGCCTCAAAAAAAAAAAAAAAGAAAGGTGGGGAATGTTTAACGTATTGTACGCTTGGCTTACTTTGCTGAGAATAAAATAGTGCTAGAACATACCACTTACACAGAGAAACGGGTGCTGCTCTCAGCAGTGTGAGAAGGGACTGATGCCAGTAGCTAAGTTTGCTACTCATCGGACTTTATTGCTTTCCAGAATTGGGGGGCATGACCTGTTGTTCCTAATGCTGGACTCTGGTTGCGTGGATGTTTGAGCACCTCATTAACTCCTCATCTGGGAGCTACTGGCCTGCGTAGTAATTAGCTCTGGTTTTTGTTGTTCTTTAGAAAGCCAGGCAGTTGGTGTGATACATAATCTATTGAAACATTTTTGGACTGCAAGTGGACATGTATATTCCACAGAGTAATCTTAGTCCAACTTTACTGGGAAAATTTTTTTTTTTAGGGGCTGGAATGTACAGCTGGTAGACTGCATACCCTGCATGACCGACTTGGGGTGCCATCCCAAGTACCTCCACGAAAGCTTTGTTCAGCTTACATCTTTAAGTTTTTTTCTCAACTTTTGCACTTAGGTTTATAGTGATTTTTTTTTTAAGATTTTTAATTGATCACATAGTAACTGGTTGCGTTTTTTCTTGTGTAAATAATAAATTTTCAGGGCCAGAGCGATAGTATAGTGGGCAGGGCATTTGCCTTGCATGCGCTGGCCCTAGATTCCTGGTATCTCATGTGGTCCCTTGAGTGCAGAGCCAGGAGTAACCCCAGAGCATTACTGGGGGTGACCCAAAAGCCAAAATAATACTAATATAAATTTTCATCAAAGTGACATAACAAATACTCAGAATAAATTTAAAAAATCTATACATACAGACCCATCGTACTAAACATTCTAATATGTATTTCACGCAAAATTAATTTTTTCTAAACTCATGAGTACTGTCTTGTTATAGACCTGCATGCGAATAGCAAACATCTTTTTGTGCCTAGTAATTTTATACCCTCATTGATAATATCTGTGTAGAACACTATTTGACCAATCCCAAAGACTGTCTTAAAAAACCCTGAAGGGGGGGCTAGAGCAATAACACAACGGGTAGGGCGTTTGCCTTGCACGAGGCCAACCCGGGTTCGATTCCCAGCATCCCTTATGGTCCCCCGAGCACCGCCAGGAGTAATTCCTGAGTGAAGAGCCAGAAGTAACTCCTGTGCATTGCTGGTGTGACCCAAAAAGCAAAAAAAAGTAGTAATAATAATAATAATAAAGATGCCTTTTAAGAAAAACCCTGAAGGGGGCAGGAATAATAGTACTTAGCAGTAGAGCACTTTGCTTGCATGTATGACGTTCTGTGTTTTGTCCTTGGCATTAGGTGAGCCAATACTACCTCTTGGTGTACCCCCGGTGGCCCCTAGCACCACTAGGGAGGGTGGGGGGAGGAGGAAGTATTTAAATGAAAATTCTGCCAAATCGATTTTCAAAGTAGTTCCTGTCTTTGCCTGCCCACCAGTAAGATATGGATGTTCCCCTCTTGCCACCAAGTTCTGCTACCTAAGCACTGTAGAGAACTTTAAAATAATAGTAGGGTGCAGGCCAGAGTGATAGTCCAGCAGTTGTGGCATTTGCCTTGCACGCAGCAGACCCGGGTTCAATCCCCGGCATCCCATATGGTCCCCCGGGCACGGTCAGGAGTAATTCCTGAGCATTTCTGGGTGTGACACAAAAAGGAAAAAAAAATGATAGTAGGACATTGATTTACTGAGAAGGATAGGGATGACCAAGGATGGCAGAAGTTCTTTGAGGGAGAGGGGCTGGGCTACACTTCTGCCAAATTCTGGCTTACTCCTGGTTCTGCTCAGGGATCTTTCTATGTCACCGCCATCTTTTTTTTACCTGCTTTTTGAAATAATGTACTAACTCAAAAAATTATCTTTAATTTTCCCACATGCCCTTTCTGCTCTTAAGGCAGACATCTGGTAAGGTAGGTTTTTTGTTCGTTTGGGGACCACATGATCCTGGTGGTGCTTTTGTATCCAAGCCATGCTCCCCCTTTTCTGTGCCTTAACTTAGGGAACCACCATCCTCCGCACATGCTCTCCTCTGTGAGATGTGTTATGGTGGAGGCTTGATCTTCCCTTTGGAAAGAAATAGGATGGAGGGCCAGAGCGGTAATTCAGCGGGACAAGGTACTTAACCTTGCATGCGGCTGATCTGGGTTTGATCCCCAGCATCCAGTGTGGTCCCTGAGCCCAACCAGGAATGATGTCTGGATGCAGAGCCAGGAGAAGCCCCCAAGTCTCTGTTGGGTGTGGCCCCCTAAACAAACAGGCTTTCAGTTTTTAAATTTTTTATTTTAAATTCATGATGGAAAAAATCTAGTTTATTGGAAAATGAGAAATAAACTGTGGGTTTGTCCCCCGAAATAAAAGCTTTCTCCAAGCAGAAGGCTAGTTCACTCTCGAGCCAGGGGCACCCTGAGACAGAGCCGTGCTTACACTCATGCCTGCCTGACCTCGCCTCTTCCCCCTTGCCACATGCGCCCTGTTCCACGGTTCTTTGTAAGGTCCCTGGATTCCTCCACACTCGGGAAGGACATGGGAGAGAAGTGAGACATAGCAAACACTGCAGTTGTGAAGTCTTCCCTCCAGACCTTTCCACCAGGGGCGAGTTGAGTGTGTTAAACGGGCTGGAGAGCGACTCTTCCTCAGCAGGACCCTGCCTGCCTTTGCTTTCTGCACTAACTGTTGGCTGGGCTCCATTCTGCGGGCAGTGCATTTCTTTATCCCGGCCCTCCTGGAGAAGAGGCTCGTCTTCTGCACAAAGCCAAGCAGCCCTCTGCCCTACTCGCCCCGGTAAATTCTGTTGCCTCCTACTCATGGAGGAAACGAAAAGTGTCTGGTGAGCTGTCCCTGAACTTTCTGCTTTCCCACTTAATTATAAACTCACCTACACCTCTAGCCATCCTTGCTTTTGCCATGGGAAGAGCTGCTCGCCTCCAACAAAAATAGCTTATTACTGTAGTTGTGCAACTTTTTCTTTTTATATCTATGTATATACACATATACATACATACACATACACGTAATTTTCTGTTTATTATTGGCTTTTTGTTGTTGTTCGAGGGGAGGAGACGAGATTTAGTGTGATTTGGTTTTCACTGTTTCTTTTAAGTTTTATTTATTTTGGCTTTGGAGCCATACCTGGCAGTGCTTGGGTGACCATATGGGATACCAGGGAGGGAACCTGGTCGACCATGTGCAAGGGAAGCTGTATTATATCTCTGGCCCTTGGGATTTTTTTCCCCTTACCTGGGTAAACAAGAAAAAGATAATGACTTCAAATAGCTGGAATTTCTGTATGTCAGGATAGATCACAAAACCAAGTCAAATATATTGGAAGATAGTTTTTCGCGGCATTAGCAGTTAGATGTCATTTCAGATAATTTCTTCAGCCATTAAATTTGTTTAAAATAGGGAAATGGTCGTGGTTAAAGTATGTTCAGTAAATATAACTCAATTATAAGAGGGACCCTTATTTTTAATATTCCTGTACAATCTCTGGCCCCCAATGCTGTAAAGTTTTTGATAACTGGTTAAAGTGTAATTCTTAATTATTATGTAGTGAAGCAAGGTAGTTGTTATTTCAACTTAGAAAAGTGTGAGGGAAGAGAATGAGAGGAAGTCCATATTCAAAAGAACACAGGCTTCTCTTGGAGTGATAAAAGCAAAAAAAAAAAAAACATAGAGACAAGCAAGTGAGATGCAGCTTCAGAGGAGAGCATGGTCTGGAAGAGCAAGCCATAAGTTGGAAGAAATGTCCAACCGGTGTTTTGACCCAGTGATCTTCAAGTTAGTGTCTTAATGGCAGCAGGCTAAGTCTCTTAATTCCTTCTCACTTGGCCTTTGGCATACAAATGTCACTGACGTCCTGTAAGATTTTATGTCCGATGTAGCTAGGATATTCACTGTATTGTAAAACAGCACTCAGGCTGGGCAGTGACAGTTGGTCTTTTTATTGGTCTTGGGGTGGGTGGCTTTTGGGACCAAACCCAGTAAGGCTCAAGAACTACCATATGGCCTGTGCACAGAGGTTTGTGGGGGCACTGTGTGTGTGGAAGGGCCTCCTGTATGAGGAAGATGGGCTCACTCCCTAGCACCCTGACCCCCCCCTAAATACTAACACATGCTTGCAAAATTTGGGTGGTATGGATAGAAATAAAGGTAAAAATGCTCATTATTCCTCTACTCCCTTCTGCCAGAGGTTACCCCCTCAACGTTTGCTACATTCACTTGCTGCTCTAAACAACTCCTTCATACTCTGGGATGCCCCTATTTCTCAGATGAGGAAACTGAGGCACAGGTTAGGTGACTTGGAGATCACACAGGTTTAAGTGGTAGGGGAAAGTAAGCAGTAAAGGATGTGAGAAATCTGTGCATCCCTACACCAGGGCTTTTGAAAAAGCTGTAGACACAGGGTAGTGAGAAATAATAAGAAGAGGGTAAGATAAGGAGAGGCCGGAAAGAGTGTCCAGCTGGCTAAGATGCTTTCCTTGCACCCGTTTGATCCCCCACGTTCCTATATGATGCCTGAGAATTGTCAGCTGTGGTCCAAAAACAAATTTTAAAAAAGTGGGTCAGATGAGGTTGTGGTGTTGTGGGTACCATTGGTTCTACATCTGTTTACTCTTTTGTAAATAAATGGGAGTTGGGTACGTGATACAAAGAATGAGTAAGTTCTCCATAAATGATAGCAATTACTAGGGTAATATTCTTGAAATTTATATGGGAGGATGAAGACATTACTCACTCTTAATCTTAATTTAGAATGATCAGCATCTTTCCATAAACATGCTTGATTCATGCTGCTAAATATTGACAGCTGCTTCTACAAATACCTCTGATAGTTAAAGCTAATTTACGTCACTATAAGTTGATCAAACGTGTTAAAAAATCGAGTTTCCTAGTCACACAATCTATACAGTAGACTGTTAAATAATGACTCGAATTTACAGTAGGGGCCGGAGTTTATACAGATGGTAACGCACTTAGCTTGCATGAGACCAACCCCAGTTTGATGCTTTGAACTACATAGTCTCCACGCAGTGTCAGGTGTGACCCAATATCCCCTCACCAGTCTTCAGCGAATTCTGAATTTTGGAACCTCAAAAGGAGATTTTGTGCCCTGAAAATAATTAATACTCTCTTCCCTAGGTCCCCTAAAATTTTTTCTTCACATAATCTAAATCTAAAACAGATTTAGATTATATTTAGATTATTATATGGTGGGGCTTTGGGGCCACACTGTATTTGGGGTCCAAATTCTGTGTTGGGGACTGGATCAATAGTATAGCAGGTAGGGCGCTTGCCTTGTGCACAGCTGACCCGGATTTGATCCCTGGTACCCCATATAGTCCCTTGAGCATTGCCAGGTGGGGCCCCAAAATAAAACGATAAGAATGCTGTGCTGGGGGTCTATCCAGGGTGAACTGGATGCAAGACCAAATGCCCTAACTTCCTTCCCCAATACTAGTTTTATGGCCCCTCATGCTTGTTTTCAATTAAAACCTATTGCATCTTGAGATTGTTTCCTAGTGTGGAAATCTTAGTGAAGACTGCTGAAATCGGAAATGTGTGGTGCAGAAATCTATTGTCAGTCTTAATGATCTTAATTCAAAAGGTTTTCCTTGGATCCATATCCTGGCCTTTGAAGGCTGAGTCAGTTTGAAGGAAAGGAGTATGTTTACCTCTCATTTGTTTTGATTGTGAACCACACCCGGCAGTGCTTAGGGCCCCAGTAGCAGGGTTTCGGGGATCAGGGAGTGAACCAGCATCTCATGCATCCAAAGAATCTGTTTCAGCCCACTGAGCTCTCTAGCTCTCTAGCTCTCCAGTCCCTTTACTTGACATTTGTAAGTAGATTAAGCCACTTCTTCAAATTGATGACAAAAGGAACAGAGAGAACATAGTTTGTTCACTTGTGTTTAGCTATAATTTGGGTCCTTGGAGAAAAGTTCAGGTCTTTAGGTCATAATTTAACAATCCACTCATATTCTAAAGGCTTCATTAACATTTTCCATTTTATAACTGATATGTGTCTAGAGGCTACCTTGATAGGTTTTTTCTATGTATTCATGATTGGAATTTAACTTTGTTTTCTGTGTTACTGAAATTTTGCTCCTTTTCTTTTTTGTTATCCACAGGTTCGAGAACTTGTCTTGGACAATTGCAAATCAAAAGATGGAAAAATTGAGGGCTTAACGGATGAATTTGTGAATTTAGAGTTACTCAGTTTAATAAATGTATGCTTGAGTTCAGTTTCCGATCTCCCCAAACTACCTAAGTTGAAAAAGGTAAGTGCTTTAACAGCAGAAGAGAATTATCCTGGGATGGGAAGAGAAGGATGTACGGTTTTAAAACCTGTGAGGAAGCATGGCTAGTATAACAAATCACGTGGCCTTCAGTACTGGGCAGATCTGGGATTGAATTCCGGTTCTGTCAGTTCCCTACGGGGTGATCTCTACAGGCCTAGTTTATCTCCCTAAGGTACAATTTCCTCCCCAGTAAACGGGTGAGTGCTGAATGATCGTGCAGGATGACTATGATGTTTGGAAATTACCCATTTTGGATGCTCATAGATGATGCTGGTTATTTTGATTTCTGGACCACACCCAGCAGTACTGTCTCCTCACCCCCTAGAATCTGTATCTTGTATGCCCTCACTCAGTACCTTTTTTATTACATAGGAAAAGTTATGGAGTCAAATGTGCTGCCAAATTCTCCACTGTTCCCCTTTGCTTGAGAACTTAACTTGAATCTTTGTTTGGGTGAGGACACACCCAGCAGTTCTTGGGAGCACTCCTGATAGTGCTCAGGGGCCCCTGCAGTGCTGGGGGTTGAATCAGGGTTGACTGCATGCAAGGCTAGTGCCTTCTTGTATTCTCTTCAGCTCTGTAATCATACTTAATCAAAGGGTAGGCAGGCTGTTACACAGGCATATCATATTGCAGGAGGGGGGGGGGCTGTTAAAAAATCTTTAAATTACACGAAAAGTATATTTTAAACCTGAAGTGCTTTGGGAGGGTGGGCCCCACCCAGAGATTCTGGAAAAGTTTTATCATGAATGTCACAATTTTTTGAATTCATGTACTGATTTCATTTGGGATTAACTATATCACTAAATGTTTTGGTAACCTTGTTATCTTGAAGACTGAGGTTCCCAGGTTTAATTGGTGTACTACCCCCTTTCAGGGAAGAAAAAAAAAAGCAACAACAGAAAGTGCCTTCTAACTGCCCCTGTGCTCCTACTATACCTTCCTCCAACCCCTCGGCCTAGCTAGAGTACCCAGGATTGGCAAAGGGCATGTTATCTTTCCAGGAGGCAAATACTTCTCAAAGATAACAGAAACAGATTGCAAAGCTGTTGAAAGATGGTGACAGATGTGTATATCTCATGTGTGAAAGTCTGAGCAAAAAAGTGGCCTCTTTATTTTGATTGCTAAAATGTCAGTTAATAACTTGTCTTTGATTATAAACTTGTTTATAAACAGACAGTAACTACTTCATTGGAACATGCCATTGAAAGGAAAAAAATTGAAGTGTGCATTTTTTTCTGAGTAAAAAATATTTGGGGCTGGCGAGATAGTACAGCAGCAGATAGGGTGCTTGCTTTATCCATGGCCTGCCTAGGTTTGATCCCCGGCAGCCTATAGCAGCCCCGCCAGGAGTGATCCCTATGTGCAGAGAACCAGGATTAGGCCCCGAACACTGCTGGGCAACTCTGCCTCCTTCCCTTTTCCTTTCCCACTCACTGTTTGGGTCACACCTGGTTGTTCTTAGGGAATCCAGTTCTGGGCTTTGGGAATCCAGTTCTAGGCTCATTGCAAGGCATTGTTCTGGCCCTTTGAGTTTTTTCCTCCTTCTGAATTTTGAGGTTTTGATCCACAGCTGGTAGTGCCCCAGAGACACTCCTTGCTCTGTCTCAGCTAACTCCTGGGGGGTGCTTGGGGCGTCACACAGTGGTAGGATTGAACCCAGACGTGTACTTGACTCTTTGAACTCTCTGGGCCCTTCTGAAGTATTTGTACAGCATCTCAGCAGTGAAGTGTGTTGGGAGATTGCACATAGAGTTTGCAGTGTGTATGTGCTACCACTGAAACACACCCTTGGCCCTTTGGTTGCTTTTTTAATGAATTCTTTCCATAAATAGTTATAATCTCTTTAGAGTTCTATTCTGCCTCGTGGATTATTTTCATTGCTTGCCAAAAACTAGAATAGTGGAGCTGCCTGGACTGCAGAATCTAGCTGGTCTGGCATCAGATCATAGACTTACCTTTGTCACAGCTGTGTCATCTGGAGCAAGTAGTATAGTTGCTTCAGTTCATCTTCCTCATCCAAAAGGGGTTAAAAATTCTACTTAGCCCATAGGATCATTGTGAGATTCCGTGGGCTTATAAATTGTTAGTGCTTCAAATGGTGCCTAGTACTTAAGCACTGTAAGGGTTACATAGTTGGTTACTATTGTTGTTGCCTCTTAAAATAGAGAATTGAAACCAACCACCATTGCCTAAGTTTTCTCAACTGCAGGATGAAGTCTGAATTAGGTAGTTTGAACTATCCACGCTCCAATTTCTTTACTCTTAGGGTTCGAACGTTCTTGATTTAAGGTTTTTTTTCTTCATTGGGACACAGTTGCTGTGCTACTTGATGTGCAGCTAAGAAATTAGAGCAGGTTCTTGTAAAAGCTTAGTGCTAGGTTTATACACGAAGTGGCCTCGGGAGACTAGGTTTCATCAACCCTGAAGTTATTGCTCCACTTCTTTTCCAGAGACTACCTTCCAACACACACATAAACACACACCCGATAGTCTTTGGAGTAACATTCTCCAGTGACTTTCTGGTGTAGAACCCCATAATTTGTTGGTACTGTACAGAGTCAGATTAGGTTCTGTGGACGTTTCAAGCTTTGCTTGGCATGCAGAATAAACTGCTTTAGAATGCACGGACCATTTACCCTTCCTGGCAGGTATGGAGTATTAAACTATTCAAAGAATTTTAATCTGCTCTGACCTACTTTTTAGGTTAGGAAATGTGTTCAGTGATGTTAGAGGCCAGTTCTCTAGCAAACTGTTAGAATGGTTGGTTTAGGAAGCACAGCTCTCTTGGGGCAGAGAGCTACTCACTTGGCTAACCCTGGTTCCATCCTCGGCAGCATACACCACCTGAGCACTCCTGGGTGTGGCCCCAGAATATGACAAAGGAGAACACGGTTCTCGTCCCATCTCTTCCATATGTTGCTGGAATTTAAAAACTATTAATTTGGGCCTAAACACGATGAAATGTGTATGCCCAGATATAATTTGATCTTGATAAATATTTGCTATTTGTGACACCTGGGTGATGTTTGTGTCTCACTGTGTTTTATTCTTACAGCTTGAGCTCAGTGAAAATAGAGTCTTTGGAGGTCTGGACATGTTAGCAGAAAATCTTCCAAATCTTACACATCTAAACTTAAGTGGAAATAAACTGAAAGATATCAGCACCTTGGAGCCTTTGGTAAGTAATTGAAATTTTGAAACCAGGAGTTTTTGGTCATGTTCATTTTCATATTTCTTATTTGTGAGGACAGTGACTGAGACAGTGTTTTTGTTTTTTGTTTTTGTTTTTTTTAATTTTTAATACTTTCCCCTTTTTTCTGGTGCTGGAGATTGAATCCAGGGCCTAACATGAAAGGCAGACACATAACCACTAAGCCACATCCCTAGCCAATATTTTTATATTTTAATGTACGTCCAGTTGTGTCCTTGTCACTGTGCTCTCCCTGTGTGATATTGTGACAGCGTCCTTTAAAAGAATCTTTTTATGCTTTTTAAAATTGATAGGTTGAGTATACCTTCTTAAACATTACCTTGAATCTGTTTCCCTAGATAAGCTAGGCTCTTCTGTCACATGTGCATTTTAGAGAAGAGACTATTTCTATTGAGTGGCATATCTGAACTGAAAACGGAAGGGCAGCATCAGCAGCTTTGGGGGTTTCTGTGTAAGTGGCTGCTCTTGTGCTCTAGCTGGGTCACTGCTGCATGCCTTCTACCTGGGAAGCCCCAGAGGTGGTGGTGAGCTTTGGAAAGTTGTAGTGCCAGTTGGGTTATAGACTTGGGCTGTGTGACCTTGGTCAAAATGCTTCTTCTCTCTGGGCCTCAGTTTCCTCTCATGAAGCAGGGACTAAAGTAATCCTCCTGTGCCCACCTCACTTAGGAGTTCTACAAATAAGGGACTGTTCTTAATTTGTTTTAAGGAAAACTGTGTTGGTCCAGTCCATATAGAAGTTTTGAGTAGCCGGAAAAGAGCTTGTCCAGGCAGAGGTGCGGGTGTGGGGCAGAGCCTTAGGCTACTCTGCTGTCTGCCCGTTAGAAGATCTATCAGTTTAACCTCGTTAAACAATATAATTCTCCAGTACAGTATTCTATAAATGTGGCACAGATAGAATCCATTTTAATAAGGCTAATTGAATTCAGACTTGTTTTATACCAATGTTTTGCTAAAAGTCACCTTTTTTGATTGGTAAACATTGATGGGGAGTGGTTAGATTGCAGATAGGAGCTGTCTTTCGAGATTCTTAGCACCCTAAAGTTTAAAAAACATTTCGTATTTTATATTACACTGGGGAAGATACAGATTTGTGATCTATTTTAATGAAGGTGAAAGGATTTTTTTTTTTTTTTTGCAGAATTAATAGGTTCACTTCCTTTCTAATAATTGAAGTTCCGTCCTAGTGTCTGTATAATTACCTTAGTCGAATCCCTTCATTTTAATATTAAGGTGGACCATACTTAATTTATATTTCTGATAAAAATTGGGGGCCCTGGGACTGGAGCACAGTGGGTAGGGCATTTGCCTTGCACGCAGCTGACCCAGGTTCGATTCCCAGCATCCCATATGGTCCCCCGAGCACCGCCAGGAGTAATTCTTGAGTGTATGAGCCAGGAGTAACCCCTGTGCATCGCCAGGTGTGACCCTAAAAGAAAAAGAAAATTGGGGGCCTGTACTTTTGCCCCTTTTGTTAGTGGGATACCCAAACAGGTGTGAAACTTACTAAATGTTACTTAATTCTAGTCTTTTTCTCCAGTCTCCAGTTCCAATGTTGAGCAAATATTTGCCGAATTTTGCCACATTCCAGGACGTTAACATTTGTCTACTGTATCCTCCCAGCCTAGTGAGAGAGAATGACCATGGGCGTGGGTCAGCTGTACACGACCCCCATCCCATTCAGTCCTGAGAGTGTTTGTTCTTTAGTAGTGAGGAGATTGTGTTTAGAAAACATCATTTTTTTGGTTTGCTTTGGGGGAGGGGGTGAAGGATCACACCTGGTGATTGATGCTCAGGGGTTATTCCCAGCTCTGCACTCGAATTATTCTTGGAGTGCTCAGGGGACTATTTGGGATGGTAGGGATCAAACCCAGGTCAGCCATGTGCAAGGCAAGTGCCCTACCTGCTATGCTCTCTGTCTAGCCCCTAGAAATGTCATTTCTAAACTTCAGGGTAAGCAATAGAGAAGGGGCTCAAATCTGACCTTTTTTAATTTGGGGGCTATATCCTGCAGTGCTCTGGGCTTACTCGTGGCTCTGCACTTGTGGTCTGGGGCACAGGGTGCCATATGGGGTAGGTGCTGGGGGTTGAACCCCGGTTGGCTGTTAGCAAGGCAAGGGCCTACCCACCATACTATTGTTCCAGCCTAGATGCCACCATTCTTGCTAGCAACCATACAAAATCAAATCACTGCCAAGTTTCTCAATCAGACAACTAAGTTTGACTTTGTGTGTGTGTGTTGTAAGGACAGGCTAGATTGAGCTTCACCACGCATGAGAACCCGTTTTTTTCCCCAGTAGTACAGTGTCCTCCAGCACCTTCCTGTGCTTAGATCACTGGCTTTTGCCCTTTTTTTTCTTCAGGGTAACATGAGTCTTCTATAGACCGTACCACAAACAAGAAGAGACTGCTGTGTGGACTATGTTTGTTAGGGTTGTCCTGACCGGGCTATTAATGGGTGAGGGCCAGTTGGAGGCTGTGATAGTCTCCGGTCCCCAGGAAGAATGGGAAAGTCTCATTGTGCTTGCTATTTTGGGAGGGTCTCTCTGCAAAGTACCGTAGGCAGTAGCGGATGTTTAATATATGTGATCCTCAAGAACCATTTCTACACAGTAAGAACTGTCATGCAGAAGGAGGCTGAGGCTTGGGAGAGACTGAGTCCCTTGTCCAGAGTCACACACACTTGGCTACCCAGGGGCAGCCACAGTGCCACGTGCACAGGGCTCTGTAGAAAAGCCAGGAGGCCCACCACTCGCTTGTGTTCACTATTCAGATTTCGGGGGGTGCTAGTTGGGCTCATAGAGTTATAGCTTGGAATAAACAGAAATTGTAGAAGGTAAAGGTTAAATGGGGGAAGGTTGGGTTCATTTTGACATCTGAAAGTATTCTTCAGTGGGGAAAAACACCATCCTCATCCTCATTAACCACATACATCTTGAACACCGTCTACATTGAGCCCAGTTCTTACAGTCAATGCAATGATTGTGAATGCCTCTGCTTGCTACAGGGACATTAATCGAGAGACAAAGAAGGCATCAATTCAAACTTCCTTGGACACCTTTTTTAAGCGACCTGGGCCATCCAAATCATCCCCCAAAGCCCTTCTAAATTCTAAGAAGGCAAGCAAAATTATTGTTAATAAAATGTTTAATGTTTATTATGGCTAAGACCAAGTTTTCTGGTATGGAAGAGTTGTGGGTTTTTGTTTTGTGGTGTTTTTTTTTTTTTTCTTTCCCTAAAGCAGTGTTAACACATTACATTGAGATTCTGAATTATCTGTATAGTGTTTTGGGTCTTGAAGCACAATTTTACAACTGTAAACCATTTAAAAATAATGTAGTTAGTTGGAATTTTGTTAATTTGCTCTTTGTTTCCTAGTATACAGTTCAGGCACACTCAAGTTTTCACTAACGAACCCGCTCTCAGGAAGTTGCAGATGCAGTTCCAGAAACGGGAGGCTGGGAAACCCTGCGTGCCAGGCCTGGGGCACTGTAAAGCATTTGTAAAGAACAGGTGGCATCTCCCAAGTTTGTGTGTCCTTTCCTAAGGAAAACTATTGAAAGGGAGACAGTTTATCCCTTTGAAGAATTTTTAGGCAGCCTTTTTGGGAAAGCGGCCTAAATGTACTTGCGGTTGTATTTTAGCGGACGTAAAATGAGCCATTCTGTGAAGAGAGTTCTGGGAATGCAAGTTATTTATCTGGGTGTGGTTATTTATCGGCCAGTTGGGACTAACCGTGAATAGGTTGGTGAGGGTCTGGGAGGTTACAGCTGTTCGGGGCCCGCTGTGCTACAGGGTATACTTGGTGGGACTCCTGGGTGCCTGTGGTGCTGGGGGTGGATCCTCAGCCCTGGTGCTTGCAGAGTGAATCACTGAATTGTCACAAAAGCAGCTGTCCTTGATAACGAGAACAGTTATGGAAAGGCTTTCTTAAGAACTTGGGACTGACTTACCCAAGCACATTGTAGGAGTCGAAGTCTAGGGTCATTGTTTGTGTTTTTAGCCTCTGCCTGTTGCCATAACTTGCTGTGTATTCTTTGCCTGACTTGACGTTTCCTAGAATTGCTCAGAGTAAATTAGTGTGGGAATTTCTTCTTTGGTCAGGAAGATGAGAATTCTGTGAAGTACAGGGATCAGCAACTTTCTCCTAAAGGGACTGTCTATAACCAGATCCCTTAGGCCATATAATCTGTCTCCACTACTCAGCTTTGCCATTGTAGTTTGCACAAAGCTATACATAGTACATAAACAAATGGGTGTGGCTGTGTTCCAACAGAACTCGCTTTATAAAAACAAAGAAATGGGCATTTCTTCTCAGGGCCTTGGGAATGTTGAAGCAGTTCTCCCAGCGAATCATTAAGACGTGAAGCAAAATTATTTTTTTATAACTATATGTGGAGTGAATGGAAAAATGGACAATAGAAGTGCCTCTTCCTTAGAGCATACCAAACCTTTTCTGTTCCAGAACAAATATAAGTTCACTCTAATGTTGCACTATATTTGGTCAGGACATAATACCCCAAAAAGGCAACAAATTATAGAATACTTGACTTTATACACTTGACAGGCCTGCCACCTCTTCTCCCTCTGAGGTTCTGCAGTCCTTGTTACGGTCTCAGACCTCCGCTCTCCAAATCCCTTAATTTACTCTCGATAGCTGGTACACTAATATTAATGGTGTATTGATATCAAGTAAAGATCTGAGTAAAATGCAATGGCATTTTCTTAACTACTTTGGCTACTCAGATAATTGCTTGCCCACGGGTTTTTTTGTGTGTGTGTTTTTCTGTTTGTTTTGCATTTTGGGTCACACCCGGCGATGCTCAGGGGTGTAATCCTGGCTCCTGCTCTCAGGAATTACTTCTGGCGGTGCTCAGGGGACCATATGGGATGCTGGGAATCGAACCTGGGTTGGCCACGTGCAAGGCACGCGCCCTACCTGCTGTACTATCGCTCCAGCCCCAAGTTTTTTAATTTTAATTTTTAAGTGGGTAAAAATGGGGTTCAAAATAAATTGAGGCATTGCACCAAAATATCGAGGTATGGTAACACCAGTTTTATTTCAGAAAATAATCCTTTTAGGTGTCAGTCTCCAAACATTTAAAAGAGAAAAGATTATAATGTCCCTGACATTATAATTTTTTATAATTATAAACGTTGTCTCAGCTTTTTGTTTCAATTTTGTTTTTATATTTGGGGCCACCCTTAGTGATACTCGGGGCTTACTCCTGGCTCTGCGCTCAGGAAGAACTGCTGGCATTGTGCAGGGGACAGTGTGGCGTAGGATACTGAGAACTGAACCCAGGTTTTCTGCATGCATGACAAGCGCCCTACCTGCTGTACTGTCTCTCCGGCTCCAGGAGTTTCAGCTGTTGACTTGCCTTTATTCCCCCAGCCTGTATTGATTTCTGACATGCTTGAAAATACCCACACTGCCACACTTGGATACATTCCTTTTTATAGTGTCACGCATCTTTTCCCCAAGTAGAAATCTCAAGCCTTATGAAAGTGGATGGATTGATTGAATCTCCTCCCCACACTACCACTCCCAGAGCATTCAAGACTGTGCTTCATACTCAGCAAGTTTTTACTGGCCATTTGATTACATGAATGTGAATGCTCAGTTTTAAAACAGATCTGGCTGATGCAGAAAAAGACAGGTAGTACAGGAGGGAAGGAGTAGTTAAATATAGTGGCCTGATGTGTAAACATTGCCACAGATCAGAAATGCTTTTATTTGTCCAAGGCTGAGTAATTGAGCACAAGGCTAATTAAAAATCAGAACCTAGACTCTCTCACCTCTTTAGGAGATGGGTTTGTTGCTCATATTCTTTTGATTTAGAAGGTGTGTTTTTACCTTTTCTTCAGAAAAAGTTGGGCTGTCTCAAAAGTCTGGATCTGTTTAACTGTGAAATTACTAACCTGAATGACTACCGAGAGAGTGTCTTCAAGCTCTTGCCCCAGCTGACTTACCTGGACGGCTATGACCGAGAGGATAGAGAAGCTCCTGATTCAGATACTGAGGTGGATGGTGCAGACGAGGAGGAGGAGGATGAGGGTAAGTAATAAATGAATCTAACTTCTGCCTTTCTAGTAAAACTATTGAGGTTCTTGCTTGAAAAATAACATGTGCAAATAAATAGGCATTGCATTAGATTTGGAACGTGGAGCCTCTAAATTTGAAAGTTTGGGGGCCGTTTGTAGCTTTCAAATAATTAAAATGGTTGCTCCATTTGTTTGTTTTGGTTTTGGTTCCCAGCAGTGCTCAGGGATGCTCCTGGCTCTGAGCTCAGGAATTGCTCCTGGAGGTGCTCAGGAATCAAACCTAGTTCAGCTGCATCCAAGGGAGACACCCTACCCCCAACATGGTTGCTCATTAAGTCTTGAATTTGCAGCCTCAGCGAATTATGACCTTCAAGTGATTGATGTTCCTGGAGTTCATGACTTAAAAGGATGTTTATGTCGTATCTATGCTCTCTTTACCAGTTAAGTTTGTGCACGTGATCAGAAAGCATTTCCTCACAGCTGCAGGCTAGGTTAGGTTTCTAGAAGATGCCATCAGTCCCTCGCCTACCTCTTCTGGAGCATTTGTCATTATGTTTTTGCTCCTTTGGACCAGGCTATGATTATCTTAGGTGGGGATGTCTTTCATCTCTTTATTCACAGGGCCAGTCACTTGGTAATAGGTGCTCTGTGCATGTGGAATCTTTGTGTTCTTTCAACATAGAATCTCCTTCCTTGGTGTGCTTGTTTATATGATTGATGCCTACGATGAAAGTGCACTGGCTTTAGTGGAAGCAGAGTGATTAGTTTCTACATCAGAGTGGGGAAAGCACAACTGTAAATTTGTGGTACTGTTGTATTTAAAGTTCTCTTTGGATTGTGGGGCCACACCCCAGCGATGCCCAGGGCTGACTCCAGACTCTGCACTTGGAAGCTATCTCCTGGTGGCTCTTGGGGACAATATGGGATGCCCGGGATGAACTTGGGTCAGCCGCATGCAAGGCAAGCACCCTGCCCACTGTGCATCTCTCTAGCCCATCTAAAGCCTTGTTTAAATGTCTTGTCTGTGTTGGGGACCATGTGGCATCGAGGAGCACGCCCCAGCCTCTCACAGGCAGTGCATGCCCTTGGCTGTGGAACTCTTGACACATTTCACAGTGTTGTGGCTGAGACATTACAAAAAGAGTATATAAAGTATACGGTATAAAGACACTATCATGTGTCACCTTGTTCCAAATGTGTCATTTATTCCCTTTTTTGCAGGTCCTCAGATAAATTCTAAAGACTATTGTGCCTTTTGCCACCTATGGGTCAAATGGGCCTGTGTACAGATTTCCTTGGAGGATGGGGTAGTGAGGGTGAAGAGTAATCAGGGAAAAAATATTTGAAGGCTGTGAGATGGCACAATGGACTGAATTTATGCTTTACATGCAGGAGCCCTGGGTTCTATTCCCAGCACTGCCTGGTTGTCTGAGTACTATTAGATGTGCTGCCGAAACAAAAATGAAGGTTTGAGCCTTGTGTATGTGTCAGACATAAATGCAAGGGTGGTAGGGGCTGCTCTCTAAATGTTAAACAATCATTACTCAGGATAATAATAAATCATAACTAAATTACAAATTAGAGTAATGGAGAAAGGGCACCCGGTGATAGTGTGATTAAGAGGTCTGGCAAGATTGCCTAACTAGGTGTTTCTTAAGCTGGGAGTTGTGTAACTGTGAAGGTCACACAAAATTTGGCAGCATCACAAGATTTCTGAACACCCAAAATTGATTAAAAACTAATCATGTAATGGATCTGAGGCGTTTCTGGCAACATCCATTCATATTGCATTTCATGGGCAAAAAGCTGGTCAAAAATGTTTCCGAAGGGGCTGGAGCTATAACACAGCGGGTAGGGTGTTTGCCTTACACGCAGCCGACCCAGGTTTGATTCCCAGCATCCCATATGGTTCTCTGAGTGCATGAGCCTGGAATAACCCCTGTATATCGCTGGATGTGATCCAAAAAGAAAAAAAGTTTCCGAAGTCAGGAAGTAATCTTTGGCTTAGGCTGAGTCGGTGCTGCTGAAGCAGAGAGAAGAGAAAGGGAATACACAGGCCAGGAGGGTCCGGGACTGGAGGAATAGGGGCCGTTATGTGAGGAGCTTGCGCCACATGCAGTAGAAACACAACAACACTGGGCCTATTAGCCACTCTAGAACCAACTTCCTGGCCTCTGCTTTCTCTTCCTCTTAGGAAGTTGGTGATTTCTGCCCAGAAGTTAAGGGAGTCTCCCAGCTTCCTGATTTAGACAGCTAACTTTGTGGTAGTGTCTCTATCCTAGAAAAGAAACTTGAACAGGGCAGAACAATAGTGCAGTGGGTTGGGATCTTGCCTTGTACTCCGCCAACGTGGGGTTTAAACCCTGGCAGCACATACGGTCTCTGAGCCCACCAGAAGTGATTCCTGAATATAAAGCCAGGAGTAAGCCCTGAGCATTGTTGGGGTGTGGCCCAAGACGCCTGTCCTGCCACTGCCCTCCAAAAAAAAAAAAACGAAACAATGGAAATTTTGAACAAACCACGGCTTACGCTCTCCTATCCATTTAATTCCCCCCCCACTTTTTTTGTCGTTAAGTATCGTGGCTTCCATCTACCTCGCCAGGACTCTGGAACTTGAGGTGTTACAGCACTATTGGGTGGAAACCTGGGCAGCTGCAGGGTCGTTGTTTACCTCAGCATCAATCCTGAGGACCGGGCCAAGGCTCCCAACACTTTAGCAGGTGTGCCCACGGGACATCCAGGGTATTAAGTAAATTCCTTTTGGACTTTCAGATGGAGAGGATGAGGAGGATGAAGAGGATGAGGATGGTGAAGAGGAAGAGTTTGATGATGAAGAGGATGAAGACGAAGATGAAGACGTAGAAGGGGAAGAGGATGAAGATGAAGTCAGTGGGGAGGTCAGTGTACCTTTGCTGTTCGGCCTATTTGTAACTAAAAGTGTGCAAATCCTAAAGAAAGCGATGTACTTGTGAACAGCCCATTATGAATCTGATGAATTTAGCTTTGTCCTCATGAAAGAAACACTAAGTGGACTATTTGAATGCAAATTAGCTATAGTGCTCATGCAGTTCATTGCATGAATTGTATATTTAGCTTAATATATGCTGGTTGTGATGGAGCGTTGGGAGTGCACAGTTACGTAAGGACATGGTCCCTCCACTAAAAGAGCAGGTGGTCTAGTTTTTGGAAAATGCACTCATCCACCATCCGAGGAGGTGATTGTGTAGCAGGACAGGAGAAAAAGGAGTAACTTCATTTGTTTGGTTCTGCTTGATAGGGTTTTTATCTGCCATACCTGGCGATGCTCAGGGTTTATTCCAGCATGTTGCTTGGGATTGTTCCCTGTGGTGGTGCTAGGAATGGAACTGAGTTCTCCCTCACAAATGCTGTCTGGTTATGTCTCTGGCCTGTGTTGTTTAGTTTTTACTTTCAGGGAGAGTTATGAAAACAGGAAAGTGGAAATAGATGTTAACAATTGACATTTCCTTTATAGTGATGAAGGCTGAGCATTTGTATTTCATGGGTATTCAATGTATTTCACATATATTCAGTGAAATGAAACTCCTGAAATGGGTTTTGGTTGTTGTATTTTGTCTTTTTATTGATGGTGGGGGGACATAACCCCTCGGTGCTTGATGTCTGCTTGCTCAGGAAATCAGGTTCAATCCTGTGTGTCAGGGATTGAACCCGGGCCTCTTCCATGCAAAGGATGTTGTATAGTCTGTTGTCACTCCAGCATTTTATAAGGGGATTATAGAAATCTCTATCCTTTCTTGCTTTGAAATTCAAGTGTGGGAGTTTGGGGGGGCGGGGAGAGCGTTGGGAGGGCACACCCAACTCTGCTCAGGGTACTCCTGGCTATGTGCTCAGGGGACCATATATGATGGCAGGGATTCTGCTACATTCAAGGCAGTCTTAACTTTTGGGTGGGAGTGAGGGTGGGGGAGGAGGCAGGCTCCAGTCCCCAAGTCTAATTTTTAAAAAATAATTTAATTTCTTGAGGGTTCATTATGACTTGCATCATACTGTTAAAATCAGGTAAATAATATAAGTGGATCGACATGGAAAATACCATGCTAAGTGAACTGAGTCAGAAAGAGAGGGACAGACATAGAATGACTACACTTATTTGTGGAATATAAAGTACCATAATGGGAGAATAACACCCAAGGATCGTAGAGATAAGGACCAGGAGGATTGCTCCACAGCTTGGAAGCGGGCCTCACATGCTGGAGGAAAAGGCAGCTGAGATAGAGAAGGGACCACCAAGTAAAGAATGCTTGAACGGCCCGCTTGGGATGGGAGATTCCTGCGAAAAGTACCCTGGAGACCGAACATGATGGCCACTCGATACCTGTATGAGAAACCATAACACCCAAAAGGAGAGAGGGAGTAAAAGGGAATGTACTTGCCATAGATGGGGGCGGGGGGGGGGGCGGAGGGGTAGCAAGAGGGATACTGGAAGCATTGGTGATAGAGAATGGGCACTGGTGGAGGGATGGGTACTCGATCATTGTATGACTGAAATGTAAGTTTGAAAGTTTGTAAGTCTGTAACTACTTCACGGTGATTCATTAAATTTTTTTTTTAATCAGGCAAATAAAATGTATGACTTTACAAAGGAGTTCCTTTGTTGTCGTGATGGTAGGGATTGGAGTTTTACTTCACTCTTCTGCAAAATAACACTGGTGTATGCTCTTTATATATACTGTTCTTTAGGAAGAAGAATTTGGCCAGGATGGAGAAGTAGAGGAAGACGATGAGGATGAAGATGAAGACGAAGATGAAGGTGGGTCTAATGCATGCGCTTCATTTCTCTTTAAAGGGTGGGAGGGATAATGTAATATGTCTTAAATTTTGAAATCACAGGGAAGAATATTCACTGCCCTTGTCCTTGGTGGTCTTCATCCCACATGTCTCTTTAGACTTGGCATTGCCGCCTCGACTGATTCAAACAGAGACTAGGACAGGCATGGGCTCCTAACCTTGGTCCCCATGCTTCACCTGTGTTTTTCAGACACCATTATGTGGGTTACTGCCAGGCAAGTAAGATGTTTGGAATTCCTTTACTAATAAAAAAATTTTTTAATGGGTAGTTTTTGCTGGGTATAGAGAGAGCACCCTTTCAGTATTGTTGCCGAGTCACGTGCCACGTGCTCTCGTGCTCGCTATGCTGCCTCTCGGAGAGCTTCAGTGCACCCGCTACGCCACAGGGCTTGCCGGTGACTTGATCTCAGCATCTGCTTGCAAGCCTGGCACTGGACTAGATTCACAGCAGCTACAGCGTGAGGGGGACCTGTCCCTACTTTCAGGGAGTACTTGGGAATATAACAGGACACAAATTTGGTTTTTACTGTGAAATAACTAGGGAATTTTACTAGTTGAGAGCAAAAACTAGGCAAATGTTAGTTCAAATACCTAAGGAGTCTAAGAAACCCCTAATTAGTTTCTGACTTCCTGCAGTTTGAGTCTTGCCATGTACTAAGCTAAATACTTTTTTTTCTTTTTGTGTCACACACAGCGATGCACAGGGGTTACTCCTGGCTCTGCACTCAGGAATCACCCCTGGCAGTGCTCATGGGACCATATGGGATGCTGGGAATCAAACCTGGGTTGGCGGCGTGCAAGGCAAACGCCCTACCCGCTGTGCTATTGCTCCAACCCCAAAACTAAATACTTTTCAACTTTGTACAATTATCAAACTAACCCTTGCATGAGGCTGAACCCTTGTCCCTACTTGACTAATAAGGATATAGATTAGGAGGCTAAGTAGCCTGTTAGTGGACCTTGCTAACGGGAGAGGCCGGCTCTTTGCAGAGTGCTTCATACACATTTCAGTGACTTCTGATGTCTCATCATTGGAGCTAGCAAGAGGAGGAAAAAGAGAGATCTAGAAGACAGCAGCTCCAGATTGAGGAAATAGGGTTTTTTTGTTTTTGTTTTTGTTTTTGCTGTGATTTTAGACGCTGCTCTGCATTTTGTCCTTTCTTTGTGACACTATTAATGCCTATTTCTAAATTAGCAGGCTGTCACATGCTGTGCATGAGAAAAATTTTTTTTTAATTTATTTTTGCTTTTTGGGTTATACCCAGTGATGCACAGGGTTACTCCTGGCTCTGCATTCAGGAATTACCCCTGACGGTGCTCAGGGGACCATATGGAATGCTGGGAATCAACCTGGGTCAGCCGCGTGCAAGGCAAATGCCCTACCCACTGTGCTATTGCTCCAGTCCGAAAATTTACATCATTTGCCCCCAACTATCAAGAAATTTATTGTTGGTGCTAACTGTAGTGAGAACTTTGGTAGAGTGCTTTTCCAGTTATCTCAAAGAGGTTTATGTGTTTTGTTTGTGTGCAGAAGAGGAAGAAAGCGGGAAAGGTGAAAAGAGGAAGAGAGAAACAGATGATGAAGGAGAAGATGATTAAGACCCCCCAAAAAACTGCAAAAACAGAACTGTTCAGTATTGGTTGGACTGCTCTCATGGATTTGGTAGCTGTTTAAAGAAAAAAAAAAGGTAGCTGTGATTTAAAAAAAATAAAAAAGTAAAAAAATAAACCACCCAGATACCCACCCACCCAAAGAGCCAAAGAATAGTTCCTGTGACATTCCGCCTTCCTTCACTTAGTCCCTCTCGGAAATCCACAACCAGGCTTGGGGGTTTTCATCCCAACAAAATTGTCATAAGCATTGTTAGGTTTTGTGTAAGATTCTTGCTGTAGCGTGGGTAGCTGTGACTGGGGAGGCGTCCACCCGTGGCTACCAGTTACACTGAGACTGTAACAGCATTTTTACTTTCTGTACAACAAAAAAGCTTTGTAAATAAAATCTTAACATTTTGGGTCTGTTTCCTTCATGGTTTTCCTTTTTCTTATGGTTTGTTTTATTTTTCTTTTACATTAGGACATTTTGTGTGATAACTTCCCAAAAAGTATTTTTTAAGACTTTAAGTGAAATAAACACATTACTCTTTGGTAAAATCTAGTTGTATGCATTTTTAAATTAGATTTTATACTTTCGTTAAAAGCAAATCAAAGAGAGGCCATGGGACAGTACGGAGGTTAGGGCACATGGTAGGCACCTCATGGTTCCCCCAACATCATAGGGGGGGCCTGGGTGTCCACGGCTCTATAGGTCCTGAGCAGCACTGTGTCTGAATCAGCAGCCTGGGAAACGGGGACTCACCAGTGGGGCCCCCGGAGCTCCTGGGAGTGCATTGCCCGACCCCCCACAGCTTGGTTATTGAGGGGAAATGTATAAGTGTGTAGGATCTTTGAATAATTCTCACTGTTGATAACTGAAGACTAATTTTTACATGTTTCAGGACCCCTAAGAGTAAAATGTTAGAATCAAAGACAAATGAACTGAGGAAAAGGCTAGTATTGAGGGAATGCCTACTGACCCTTGGGGGCGGGGTGTCCCCACCTGGGAGCCCCCAGGATATCCCTAGGGGACCAGGGGTGAAAACTGTGTATGAGATCAGCAGGAGGATGGGGGCCACCACAGGAAGGAAACAAAAAGGTTGAGAAACTGAGAAGTCTGGGTTGCTCAGTGGAGCCCCCCAGCACTGTGTGCACCTAGAGTAGACCCCGAACATGTCACAGGGTGGCTGCCAACTAGCTCTAAATTCCAGTTCTGCTGCTGCTTTCCCGCATGACCCCCTACTGACCTGGATTCCCACTCAGTTTAAAATTGAGAGGGTGTGGCCAGTCCTGAAGGCTGTGACCCTCACGCCGTGAAGGTCACAGGAAGAAAGGGCCCTGCACTGAGACTCCATACAAAGCTTGACTGACAGGTAAATGGCAAGTGGCTTGTTACCCAGACAAGCATACTAAGGAGGAGAGACATATGAAAGGCCTTGCCGAGAAGGGCAGGCTCTGCCCCCATCAGCCCAGCTTCTGCAAAAGGAAACTTTCGTAGAGGGATCGGGGGGCGGGGGAGCATCCTGCAGTCCCAGCCAAGTGGGTATAGAAATGAATAGTATGTGATTATTTTATAACTTTTTGTTATAGTCAAGGCTTCTTTTAAGAAAGCTATAGTTCCTGGGAGGGGGAGTACATGTGTGAAAGCAAGGTGAGATGGGAATCTTAATTTGAATTTATTACATGTCACTGTAGCACCCCTCACCCCCCAGATTATGGACTTTAAAATCAGTTTTTCTAGAAAATGGGATTTGTGTCTTGCAAAGAAAATTGAATTTGATTTGTGGGTGTTGTTTTTTTGTTTGTTTTTGGGTTTTGGTTCTTACCTCTGCACTCTGGATCACTCCTGGTAGGTTGGAGACCATCCATGTAGGATGCCAGGGATCAAGCGCATGTCCGCCCTTTGCAAGGCAAACACCCTAAATGCTGTACTATCACTCTGGCCCCGATTTTTTATTTAATAATTTTCACCTGTAAATCTTAACCTCACTTGAAAATTTTTTCCTGTGGTTTATACATACTGTCAGGTATCCTAACATTTATTGCTGCATTTTTAAGCTTACAGGACTTCTCATATCTACTTAGCATCTATGGAGTAACCGGCTCCTTAGCTACTGGAGACAGGCAAGCCAGCTCTGGAATGCTGACAGCAATCAGGAATAGAGAAATGACTGGGAGTGATATTTGTGGAGAACTGAAACAAGAGGTGTAGTCCTGAGGCTGGAAGGTGGCCTCTAGGAGGATAGGGGAGTCCTAGAAAGGAAGGCTTTGGATTTCAGTAGGATTTAGAAATAGGAATGGAGTATGGAGGGAGGGGCTGATGAACAGAGGTTGGACCCAAATACCCTGCTCTGACTAGAGAGGAAGGCCGCTGGGGACGGGGCCTTGAACTAGGCGGCTCTGGAGGTCAAGCCTTTGGTCTGCATTCACTTAAGATCATCAGTTTGAACCGTCATGTGACTAATAAAATTTAGTGAATTAATCAGGACAGGTTTTCATTTCCATTATGGCTAGAACATTTTATAACATTCTTTTTCAAGTTGAAGAGATAGTTCACAGGGCTAATGGCAGGATAGACCACATGCTTTGCATGTGAAAGCCCCAAATTCAGTCTAGCACCACATGATACCCCCCAAACAATAGTGCCAATTGTGGCCTAAAAGAATAAATTTGACTCCAGAAACCTATGGCGTGCTTTATTTTTTTTAATTTTTTATTGAATCACTGTGAGAGACCCTTACAAAGCTGTTCATGATTAGGTTTCAGTCATAAAGTGTTCAACACCCACCCCTCCACCAGTGTACATTTTCCAGCACCAGTGTTCCCAGTTTCCCTGCCATACCCCCGCCTTCTTTTTCCTCTTTTCTATCCTCCCCGAGCGTGCTCTGTCTCTCTTGCTCTCTCCCCCCCCAGCCCCCACCCTTTGGGCATTCTAACTGCTGGTTTGAGATTGAGCTGCCCATATTGGTTTTTCTTTTTTTCTTTTTTTTTCTTTACTTTTTTTTTTCTTTTTGGGTCACACCCGGGAATGCACAGGGATTGCTCCTGGCTCTGCGCTCAGGAATCACCCCTGGCGGTGCTCAGGGGACCATATGGGATGCTGGGAATCAAAGCTGGGTCGGCGGCGTGCAAGGCAAACGCCCTACCCGCTGTGCTATTGCTCCAGCCCCTACCCATATTGTTTTGCGGCCACATCCAGCAATGCTCAAGGGTTACCCCTGGCTCTGTACTAAGGTCACTCTTGGCAGTGCTTGGGGAACCATATGGGATGCCTGGGATTGAACCCCAGTTGGCCACATACAAGCAAACTCCATATTGTCTGGCCCCCTGCAGACTTTTAGTCTCATCTTGTCATTCTACCCCTATGAGCTACAACCTTGGCCTATGTTTCTGTTTGTGCTCAGGGATCATTGCTGGCCGGGCGCAGTAGACATAGTGGTGCTGGGGATTGAACCCGAGTGGGCGAGTGCCCTACCTGCTGTACTATCTCTCCAGGCCCCCTGGCCTGTTTTCAGTCTTAGGGTGATGGGGTCACTGAGCATCTATATTTCTGTGGCTCTCCAATCACATATGACGGAAATCTTAGTTGATGGATTTGCTTCCCACTCAGACCACTTGCAAGCAGGATAGGAGCTAGGAGAGATGGGGTGATTAGCCGTGAATTGGTTCCTTGGACACTCAGCTCCCATGCATCTGTTCTCTGGCCTGAACCTCTGGGTGGCAGAGGTTTCACCTAGTTTTTTAAGTGAAAAGCTTGGGGCCAGGAGATGGCTTCATACATTGACCCAGGCAGAGTGTACCACCTGTTGGCTCACACCCAGATGTCCCATCAAACAAACTATCCCAACAGAAATGGTTATTGTTGGGGCTGGAGCAATAGCATAGCGAGTAGGGCATTTGCCTTGCACGTGGCCAACCTGGGTTCGATTCCCAGCATTCCATATGGTCCCCCAAGCACCGCCAGGAGTAATTCCTGAGTGCAGAGCCAAGTGTGACCCAAAGAGAAAAAAAAAATGGTTATTGTTGCCAACATTGCATATTACACTTGAGTTTGGTAGCATACATCAACACTGAGCACTAGGTGGGGATGATTCTAGCAGTTTCCACGTCTGGCATTGGGCTGCACCCCATCCTGCTGGAGAAAGCTGAGCGGACCTCAAAGATGACCTACCCTAGGGCTGTGATGTCTTTTCCCCAATCCTACCGAGTTGTGGGAGGTTTTGTTCTTTGAGATCAAAGGGATGTTTACTACATAAAGCACAGATGGTCCCGCCTCTATCATAAATGTAGCTGTGCAGAGGAAGCAGGCCTAGGACACAGGTGGGGAGATGTGGGTTAAGATTCAGGGACTTGGAATGTCATCAGGCTCTTTTGTGTCTGATCATTTTTTAAGTTTTTCTCTTATATTTCTAGAGTTTACAATAATTTGTTACATTCCATATTCCAACACCAATCCCACCACTATTACACCTTCCTACCATCATCTCGAATTTTCCCACCACTGCCCAAGCCTGCCCCAAAGGCAGATCCTAAATAATGTATTTTGTGTTGCTTTTTATGAATAATACACTAAAAATGATCCAAAAAATGTTTTCTTAGAAGAAAGTGTGAAGATTATTCTATCTTAACCTGGAGACATTAAGCTCTTATGTAAGAGATTACTAACACATTGTTACAGGTTGGACCTTATATACTAATCTTTTTTTAATCAATATCGGTTACACCCCACCAAGTGTGGTGTGCTAGAGTGAGTGGCTTAGAGAAAGATTCTGTGACCGCACACTCCAGGAATTCTAAATTTTAAAAGGACGATAGAGCTAGAGTTAAATTTTTCACTGGAGGGGGACTTTGGGGTCTGGAGGCACCTCTGCAGTTTGGTTTTGTTTGTTTTTTCTTTTTGGGTCACACCTGGCGTTGCACAGGGGTTACTCCTGGCTCATGCACTCAGGAATCACTCCTGGCGCGCTCAGGGGACCATATGGGATGCTGGGAATAGAACCCGGGTCAGATGCGTGCAAGGCAAATGCCTTACCCGCTGTGCTAACGCTCCAGCCCCATCTCTGTGGTTTGTTGCTCTCGACATTTATTTGTAAATCTCTGGGTCATGGCTGTTAACGAGCATATATGGTGCCAAGGACAGTTTGTGGGCATGACTGCCAGGTTCTTGAAAGAACAGGGAGGTGGGGGGAGTTTGCCCGTTCCCCATTCTGTGAGAGCCTGGAGATTTTGGTCACAAATCCTGCATACCTGGTGTTTCAGCAGATTCATTCTCATGCATGAGGCTCCTTCCAAGTGTGTGGAGATTGGCTGTGAGCATGGCAGCGAATGGGTTCTGGAGGTTTTTGGCGGCCCCCCTGATGAGTGCCCTGGATGAGACTCAAGCTGCCACAGGGTCTGGGGCATCCTCCCATTTTCAAGTGCATTAATGCCGTGGCTGGAGTGTCCCTTGGCTGTGGGGCGCGATGCTGGTTCAGCATATGAGCCAGGCCCCAAAGTTCCCGCCTTCTCTGCCACCTCCAGGGCTATGAGTGCAGGTTCTCATCCAACAGCACACACCTGATGGGCACTTACAGGGAATAGAATGGATTCTCAAATCTCAGATCTTTGGGGGGAGGACGGGATCTAGCTTGCTGAGGATCTGCTGGCACTGCAGTCGTGATCCGGTCAGAGTCTGGAAGCAGTGTGTGTGGCTTGAGTGCATCTGTCTCCAGCATCTCTGTGCCCGAGCTGCCAGGGACAGCTGGAAGCCCATGGCGAAGAGTGAGTGGAACATGGAGGCCAACATGAGCTTCTCTCTGGAGGTGAGGCAGAGTTGGTCAAATCCAATGGACACTGGGTAGTTGCTGGAGTTTCCCGGGTATTCCTGAACCTCCTTCCCATCAGCTACGTGCTGGCTGTTCGCATCCAAACCACTGATGGTCAGCACTGCATGGCACACTGCAGCAGGAAGGTGGAGGGTGAGCCAAGCCTCACGGGCACCAGGGCCCCGAAGGGTGGCCACATCCCGAATTGTATTTTATTTTCCTAGCTTTTGGGGTCACACCTGGCGATGCACAGAGGTTACTCCTCGCTTTGCACTCAGGAATTACTCCTGGCGGTGCTTGGGGGAACCATATGGGATGTTGGCCAACGCCCTACCCGCTGTCCTATTGCTCCAGCCTCCCCCCCATATTTTTTTTTCTTTTTGGGTCACACCCGGCAATGCACAGGGGTTACTCCTGGCTCATGCACTCAGGAATCACTCCTGGAGGTGCTCAGGGGACCCTATGGGATGCTGGGAATCGAACCCAGGTTGGCTGCATGCAAGGCAAATGCTCTCCCCGCTGTGCTATCACTCCAGTCCCCCATATTGTATTTTTAATGAAGTTTTAATGAAGCTGCTGTGCTGACACAAGAGCATCATGTGACCAGCGACACCAGCAGCTTCAGACTTGGGCTCGGCCTGCTGAACAGTTGTTTTGTACGGCTGCCACGGCAGCAGCAAGTTGAGAAGTTCTTCCCAGCATCAATTAGGTCAATGATCGGCGTTGGGAGGGAAGGCGTCCATGAGACAGAAAATCCGAGTTACCTTGCCTGATGAAGGGGACTTCACCCCCAGGCCAGGAGAGGGTTGGGGTAAGTGGATCCCATCCCCCACTCCTGTCTGTCCCCCAGCCCCTGGGAAGGAGGGGTGCAGGGGAGGTGTGGAAAGAGGAAGGGCATCATCAGTCCAGACTGCCATTGCCCGATACAGGTATTCTCAGTGAGCCTAGTGAAGGCAGCTTGTTGCTTCCACAGTGCAAATCTGGGGCTATGTTCCAGATTCCAGTGAGCAGCAAGGCCACATTGGATTGTTCCCTGGGCTGTTCCTCAGGGTACCTCCTGGCCTTTCCAAGGAGCAGATAATGGGCTGAGGTGGTGGAAAGTGTCAGTACTGCTTTAGGTTGGAGAAGGGGTTAGAGGTGTTTGTTTCTGTTCTCTGGACCCAGTTAAACAAGAGCTGTACCCAGGCTGGTAGGAAGTAGGATTGTAGCACTGCACTATCGTCCTGTTGTTCATCGATTTGCTCGAGCGGGCATCAATAACGTCTCCATTGTGAGACTTGTTACTGTATTTGGCATATCGAATATGCCACTGGGAGCTTGCCAGGCTCTGCCGTGCGGGCGGGATATTCTCGGTAGCTTGCCGGACTCTCCGAGAGGGACAGAGGAATTGAACCCTGGTCGGCCGCGCACAAGGCAAAGACCCTACCCACTGTGCTATTGCTCCAGTCCAGGAAGTAGGATATGTTAGTAAAAACCAACAGGACTAGAGTTTAATTTGCTTTACTAGTCTGTCTATCCTGAAAAGTTCTCAAGACTAGCAAAAGCTTGAGCAGGATTTATATGTGCCACTAGGGGGCACCCACTACTTGTGCTGGCAGAAACAATCAAATGCCAGTTATTGGGGATTTCCCCCGACTCCCCCACTGTGGTATAGCCCGGAAGAAGGTCACTAAAACTTGTTAGGGAACTACTGATTCTGGCTCTGCCACACTGGAAGGCTGTATTACATACTTTAGCCAGTGGACATCTGGGTTGCTTCCACTTTGGGGCTCTTGTAAACGTTGTCACCGTGATTATTTACATTCAAGCTTTTGTGTAGATATAGACTTTCATTTCTTTTGAGTGTCTCTAAGAGCGGAGTTGTGGGGTCAAATGGCAGCTTGGGAAGAACTTCCAAACTGCTTTCTCAAAGTGCCTGTGCTGGCCGCCTTCCATCATCAGGATACGAAGGTTCCGGTATCCTGTGGCCTTGGAAGTGTCCGTCTTTCCCATTCTAGACAGCGAGGGGCCAGGAATGGGGCTCAGTATAATAGACCCCACGTGCCTGGCACCTGCATATGATCCCAGCACCAACCAAAATCAATATATAAATATAATATATATAATATAATAACATAATAAATAGACCAAATTCTAGACATCCTTGTATCTGGTGACATCTATTTTTAATTTTTTTTCTTTCTTTTAGTTTTTGGGCCACAGCTGGTGGTGCTCAGGACTCAGGGCTCACTCCTGGCAGGGCTGGGGGGGGGGCATCTGGAGAGCCAGGGCTTGAACCCAGGTTGGCCCCACCAAGGACAAGTGCTGTGGGCATGTGTGTGCTTTTGGTCACAACCAACATCGGTGAGGGAGCCCCTCCTGATTCTATACCAGGAGTCACACCTGGCTCTGTGGTCACACCTGGTGGTGCGTAAGGAAACATGTGCCCTGTGGGAACAGAACCACTGTGGCCACAGCCAGGTGCAAGTGCCCCAGCCTCTGTACTATCTCCCCACATTGTGGTTCTGAGTTTTCCTGAGGATGAAGAATTGGGTCTATTTTTTTTTTTTTTGGTTAGTGCCGGGATCAAACCCAGGTGCCACACACATGTGGTCTGTTCTGAGCCTCATTCCTGGTCCCTAGATGTCTAGATGGGAAAGACAGGCACAAGGCTATAAGACCCTAGAGCCCTTGTATATGAATGATGGGGCATCTTTTTATGTGCTTATTGGTCAGAATATTATCTGAAGCATAGTTAGCCCTGGACCCCCGTGCATGCTCTTTGCAGGCTGAAACCCAGTTGCCGAGGTGTGTTCTGATACACTGCGCTGTCTTTCGACAGGGCTGTGAGCTAAGAAGGCTGGCAACAAGAGTTGCTGGACCCTGCTGGTGAGAATGTCTGGGACTCGCCAGACATTTGTTGTTTATATTTGTTAGATTGGGGTTTTGTTGAGGGGATCATATTTGGAGGTGCTGGGGTGGGGAGGGGCTACTCCCTGCATGGTGCTCAGCAGTCTCTCCCAGTATTGCTGAGAGGATTGTGCGGTACTGGGGAGTAAACCCAGGCCTCCTGCATGCAGTCTGCATTCTAGGTGTTAGACTGTCCCGGACCCCATTGAAGTCTTGTTCATGGACAAAATTCTTGAGGCAAAGGAAAGGGGTGAAAGGTGATACAAGTCTGGGAACTAATTTAGGTGTGTGGTTTTTGTTTTTATTTATTTATTGATTGCTTTTTGGGTCACACCTGGCAATGCACAGGAGTCATTCCCGGCTCATGCACTTAGGAATTATCCCTGGCGGTGCTCAAGGGACCATATGGGATGCTGGGATTCGAACCCAGGTCGGCCGCGTGCAAGGCAAACGCCCTACCCGCTGTGCTATCACTCCAGCGCCCTGTTTTTTTGTTTTTTTTTTTTTTTAATTTTGGGAGCTATACCCTTTGGTCCTCAGGGATCACTCCTGGTGATAATCCTATGAGGATTGAATCAGGGATTGAATTTAGGTCAGCTGTGTGTCCTAACTGCTGTACTGTCTCTCAGGCCCCCTAAGCTCTGAGAGCTCGTAGGAGTTTTGGGTGAGAGGAAGAAGTGGAGACTCATACACATCAGGCTCGAGACACGCTGAGCATGTCAGGACAGCTCTGGGAGAGGGGAAGGTCCTGGGTGCTGGAGCAATGGCACAGTGGGCAAGGCATTTGCTTTGCAGCAGCCCATATAGTCCCCCGAGTTCAGAGCCAGGACTAACCCCTGAGCATTGCTGGGTGTGGTCCAAAAACCTGAAGGGAAAAAAACAAAACAAAACAGGAAGGGGCTGAAGCGATAGCACAGCGGGTAGGGCATTTGCCTTGCACGCGGCCGACCCGGCTTCAATTCCCAGCATCCCATATGGTCTCCCAAGCACCGCCAGGAGTAATTCCTGAGTGCAAAGCCAGCAATAACCCCTGCGCATCGCCAGGTGTAATCCAGAAAGCCAAAACAAAACCAAAAACAAACAAACAAAAAAACCAGGAAAGTTCCTGAAGGGTCTCGGGAAGTGGAAAGTAGCAGCCAGGGAGCAGAAGTTGGGAAATGATTCTTCTCTAGGGGTCTGTCTTCCAGGAGCCCTACATTTTCTCTGCAGGCCTCCTTATTGTCTCCTGGGGGAGTTATGAAATTTCTCAGCAGGGATAGACATGGGAAAGGAAACTAGACTGACTTACTCTAAGCCTAGCGCTTTTCAGGACACGAAGGGGTGTCTGTGCTCAGTGGGGAACTAGAACAGGACGACATCATTTGCTTTTTTTTTTTTTTTTTTTTTTTTGCTTTTTGGGTCTCACCCGGCGATGCACAGGGGTTACTCCTGGCTTTGCACTCAGGAGTTACTCCTGGCGGTGCTCAGGGGACCACATGGGATGCTGGGGATCGAACCTGGGTCGGCCGCGTGCAAGGCAAACGCCCTACCCGCTGTGCTATCGCTCCAGCCCCTGCTTTTTTTTTTTTTTTTTTCTTTTTGGGTCACACCTGGCGATGCACAAGGGTTACTCCTGGCTCTACACTCAGGAATTACTCCTGGCGGTGCTCAGAGGACCATATGGGATGCTGGGAATCGAACTCGGGTTGGCGGCGTGCAAGCCAAACGCCCTACCTTTCTGTGCTATCACTCCAACCCCCATCATTTGCTTATTTTGTGTGTGGTTTCGGTGCTGCACTTGAAAGCTCTCAGGGATTACTCCTGGCTCTGTGCTCATGGATTGCTGCTGAACTCAGGGAACCACATGGGGTGCTGGGGGGGTGGGGGG